>NC_052163.1:70587764-70887764 GCF_902713615.1 Scyliorhinus canicula | reverse complement strand
AAAGCCTATTCGAGGATTGATTTTTTTTGTCCTGAGCAGGGGGCTGGTTTCGAGGGTGGAGGATGTTGAATACTCTGCCATTGAAATTTCGGATCATGCCCCGCACTGGGTGGACCTCGGGCTGGGGGAAGAGAGGGACCAACGTCCGCTCTGGCGCTTGGAGGTGGGGCTGCTGGCAGATGAGGAGGTGGCCGGGAGGGTTCGGGGGTGTATTGAGGGGTACCTTGAGGCCAACAATAACAGGGAGGTCTGAGTGGGGACGGTCTGGGAGGCATTGAAGGCGGTGATTAGAGGGGAGTTGATTTCCATCCGACCCATAGGGAGAGGAGGGAGCAGAGGGAGAGGGAGAGATTGATAGGGGAGATGGTGAGGGTGGATAGGAGATATGCGGAGGCTCCGGAGTAGGGATTGCTGGGGGATTCAGGCCAGGTTCGACCTATTGACTACCAGAAAGGCGGAAGCTCAGTGGAGGAAAGCACAGGGGGAGGTGTATGAATACGGGGAAAAGGCGAGCAGGATGCTGGCACACTAGCTCCGAAAGCGGGACGTAGCCAGGGAGATTGGGGGAGTGATGGATAGATTTGGGAAGGTGGTGTGGAGGGGGGTTCGCGAGCTTGGGGGTGTTAGGGGGGAAGTTTGGGCTCCCCCGGGGAACATGTTTCGGTACATGCAGGTTAGGGCGCAGGCGGCAGGTGGAGGGGTTCCCCTTGCTGCCCCCACGAGGGGTGCGGGATAGGGTGCTCTCGGGGGTGTGGGTTGGAGGAGGGAGGATTTTGGACATATACCGGGTTATGCAGGAGGTAGACGAGGCCTCGGTGGAGGAACTGAAGGGTAAATGGGAAGAGGAGCTGGGTGAGGAGATTGAGGAGGGGACGTGGGCGGATGCCCTGGAGAGTGAATTTTTCCTCTTCCTGTGTGAAGCTTAGCCTCATACAGTTCAAGGTGCTGCATAGGGCCCACATGACTGGGACGAGGTTTTCGGGGGCGAAGACAGGTGTGCTAGGTGCTCGGGGAGCCCAGCGAACCACGCCCATATGTTTTGGCCGTGCCCAGCGCTGGGGGAGTTTTGGAAGGGTGTAGCAAGGACGGTGTCGAGGGTGGTGGGATCCAGGGTCAAGCCAGGCTGGGGACTTGCAATTTTTGGGGTTGCAGTGGAGCCTTGAGTGCAGGAGGCGAAAGAGGCCGGTGTCCTGGCCTTTGCGTCCCTAGTAGCCCGGCGAAGGATTCTTCTTCAGTGGAAGGACGTGAGACCCCCAAGTGTGGAGGCCTGGATCAATGATATGGCGGGGTTCATCAAATTGGAGAAGGTAAAATTTGCCCTGAGGGGATCAGTACAGGGGTTCTTTAGGCGGTGGCAGCCTTTCCTGGACTTCCTGGCGGAACGGTAGGGAAATAAGCCGGCAGCAGCAGCAACCCGGGGGAGGGGGGGGGGGGGGGGGAGAGGGTTTGGTTCGGTGGGAGGGAGAAGTGTGTACATGTGTTTGTTGGATGTGGCGGGTGTTATCTCTTTCCTTTTTGTTGTTTGCTTTTTTGTTTTAGTTGTTGCTTTTGTAGTTGGGTGGGTGTTGTTCTTGGGTTTTTACCATGGTTGTTTTGTTAATATTGTTTTGTTGTTTATATTTTGTGAAAATCTTAATAAAAATTATTAAAAAAAAAAAATAACATCAAGTTTATGGAGGGTCCAATGTGAGAGCAGCCAGGGAACATCGAACAACACCCAGCTCCACATCCCGTACACCCCAAACGCCCGCCACAACGTCAGCCACAACGTCAGCGTACAAAAGGGGCCGATTTACCCACACACCAAAAAGGCTCAGGGAGCGGTCGCCCTGAAGTTCGTTTGTACCCTTGCATTTAGGCACAACATAAAGAAAACAGGGCCCCAAGCAGAACATCATACGACCAACATTCAGTCCTGGAACGCCCAGTCAACTCAACAATAACACAGTCAGTCACGTGCACGTCAACCCAGCAGAGTTTTGAGGCTTAAAAGTTGTAGCCATGTGGCAACCGTCAGCTCCCATGTAGAACCTCACTGTCATACATTGCGCAATTCCAGTGGTCCAAAATCAGTCTTTCAAATCAATGCTGCACTCACACTCCAGACGATGACCCTGAATGGCGGCAGCAAACTCCTGAACGGACTCCCCGGCGGACATTCTGCCGCATCAAGCTAGCGTCATGAATAGAAGGCAATGGAAATGGACAAAAACGTTGCGCGATCCTCCACCAGAAGTCACCCCCAATGTCACCACTTCTGGTACCCCGGAAAACTCTCAACATATGTGCTCCACAAGTTGGCATCAAAACCTCGGCTGGATGCTCACCTTCCGCTTCAACACAGGCATCACAACAACAAAGTCCATAACTCAGTCCTCGCAGTTTAATTTAAAAAAAAATTCCAGGGAGGTGGCCGACAGCTCCAAATCCACCCTCGTCGCCAATGCAATAGACGGCAAGCAGAGGCCAACGGGATTAGAGAAAGATATTTATTCAACAGAACAGCAGTATTTACATAGGGCCTGGTTACACATCACCGGGTCCTCTCTTTCCTTTCTATCGGCTGCTGCAGAGGCCAACCCGTTATACTAGTGTTGGTTAACAGTCCAATCAGTACAAGGGGACAATCATCCCAGTTGGATGTGTCCCATGAAGATCACATGCAGGTCATCACAGACAGACAACACATTAAGTGAGAACACGGATTACATACTGGTTGACATGGGGGCCAAGTGGAGAAGTTGGTGGTGAGCAGTTTGGTGGGACTAGGATTGAGGGAATAGGAGATAAGTCTCATGAGTTCCGGGAAGGCATGAGAGGAGATGGGGGAGAAAGTAGTGGAAGATGCAAGTTCAGGGATAGGGCAGGAAAAAACATTAAAGCAAGATGGCCTGGTGGGCTAGCGGAAGGGCAAGATGTGGCAGAAGCAACTAGATCATAGAATTTACAGTGCAGAAGGAGGCCATTCAGCCCATTGAGTCTGCACCAGCCCTTGGAAAGAACACCCTACTTAAGCCCATGCCACCAACCCTATCCCTGTAACCCAGTAACCCCACCTAACCTTTTGGACACCAAGGGGCAATTTAGCATGGCCAATCCACCTAACCTGCACATCTTGGGACTGTGGGAGAAAACCGGAGCACCCGGAGGAAACCCGCGCAGGCACGGGGAAAAAGTGCAAACCCCACACAGGTGGTCACCCGAAGCCGGAATGGAACCCGGGACTCTGGAGCTGTGAGGCAGCAGTGCTAACCACTGTGCCATCGTGCCACCCTGATCAGATTGTCTGAAGCTTAGTGACAAAATCATGCATGGGCTCCTTGCAACTGTTGTTGGAGGTGAGTTCTGAGGGGACAGAGGAGAAGAATTGCAGAAGATAGACTGCAATAGAAAAAATAAAGCTGTGGGGGGAGGGGGGGGGGGGGGTATCCTTGCATTCCTGCATGAGCATGGAATAAGCAAGCAGGATTCCGTACTGTTTTAAGTGGTCCTGCCAGATTTGGTCATGGGCAGCCAATCCATGTCAGGGCGAAGGTCAGGGTGTGAGAAAGGAATTGTTTTTTTGGGGGGGGGGGGGGGATGAGGAAATCAAAGGTGGAAATGAGGGCACAGTTGAACAAATCAGTAGCTGCAGAAATGGTGACAGGATTAGGCGAGGCTGCAGAGGAAATCTGAAAATGAGAATGATCTTTTCACTGGGATACAGGCAGAGGACCTGGGCTAGAGTGGAATAATGGGGGCAACACACTGTTAGATTAAGGTGGAGATTGAGGGCTCTTCTAGAAATTAAGCCTCGATGTTAAGGTGTGGTGTGGGTTTCAAGTGCAGTGAGGGCATCTCTGACAAATGTGAAAGTCGATGAGACGCGATGTGGAGTCAACAGCTCAGTTCATGGACTGTTAGAGCGCCAGGAGGACTTTTGAACCGTCATCACAGTACTGCCTCTTTGAAAGAATCCAATTAATCCATCACACCCTGCGTTTTTCTTCAATTGTTTGCCGTTTCAAATATATTTCCAAATCCTTTTGAAAGTTACCAGTGAATCTATTTTCACCATCTTTTCAGACAGCACATTGCAGACCAGAAAGAAAATCTTCGCATCTACCCTCCCTCAACCCCCACTTAATTATTTTGCCAATTGTCTTAAATCTACATCTTCTGGTTATAGATTCCACTGCTAGTGACCCTACCTACTTAATCAAAACTCCTCAAAAATCCCCAGGTTAAATTCCAGGCACCACCTGAGCAAAAAACAGACTTTTGACTTGCAGAGGGGAGTAGGAATTGGTAAGAGCCAAATAGGATGGTCCAATTTTGTTGCCACTTAACTATAGGAAATCATGATTCAGGACTTCAAGACAGCAACAGCCTGGAGATCAGCCGTGGAGACAGAGGTGTAGTTAGGCATCCTGGCCGTAACTAAGGAAGCTGGCACCATGCTTGACAAATAATAACAGGGAAACAATGAACAGAAAGCAACCAAGAATGAAACCCTGGGTTTGAAAGTTACTGTGGGTAGGAAACCTTTTGAGCAGATGTGGTTAAGAAGGGTTAAGAGTTGGGACCACAATAATGGAGCCATGAAGCTAAGCTATTGAGAACAGGTGGTGGAGGAGAGAGGGATGTTCAATGCTGTCAAAGGCAGCAGAGTGAGAGGAGGGTTAGAGTTCACAACAGTCATGCATTACAATATCAAAGTGTTCAGAAGTCTCCCTCCAACAGTCCCATTTCATTCACCTCGCACATTGCAACAGTTTGAACAAAGAAAAGTACAGCGAAGGAACAGGCCCATTGGCCCTCCAGGCCTGCGCCGACCATGCTGTCCATCTAACCTCAAACGTTCCACACTTCCGGGGTCCCTATCCATCTATTCCCACCCTATTCAAGACGGCCCTTAAACGTCACCATCATACCTGCTTCCGCCAGCTCCTCAGGCAGTGAGTACAGGTTCTGCACAGCTGCGCCAATTTTTACTCAATGCCCCGGTCAATGAAGGCAAGCATGTCGCATGCCTTCTTGATTACCTTCTCTACCTGTGTTGCCACTTTCAGTGACTTGTACACCCAGATCCCCCTGCCTGTCAACGCTCTTAAGGGTTCTGCCATTTACTGTATTTCCCATCTGTATTAGACCTCCCAAAATGCATTACCTCACATTTGTCTGGATTAAACTCCATCTGCCATCTATCTATCCAAGTCGGCAACTGATCTATATCCTGCTATATTCTTTGATTGTCCTCGTCACTATCCGCAACTCCATCAATCTTTGCGTCATCCACAAACTTACTAATCAGACCAGTTACATTTTCCTCCAAATCATTTATGTATACTACAAACAGCACCGATCCCTGTGGAACACCACTGGTCACAGCCTTCGATTCAGCAAAACACCCTTCCACTGCAACCTTCTGTCTTCTATGACCGAGCCAGTTATGTATCCACCTTGTCAGCTCACCTCCGATCCCGTGTGACTTCACCTTCTGAACCAGTCTGCCATGAGGGACCTTGTCAAAGGCCTTACTGAAGTCCATATAGACAACATCCACTGCTCTACCTGCATCAATCATCTTTGTGACCTCCTCGAAAAACTCGATCAAGTTAGTGAGACACGACTTCCGCTTCACAAAACCATGCTGCCTCTCGCTAATATGTCCATTTGCTTCCAAATGGGAGTAGATCCTGTCTCGAAGAATTCTCTCCAGTAATTTCCCTACCACTGACGCAAGGCTCACCGGCCAGTAATTTCCTGCATTATCCCGGCTACCCTTCTGAAATAAAGGAACAACATTCACTATTCTCCAGTCCTCTGGGACCTCACCTTTGGTCAGTGAGGATACAAAGATTTAAAAATTTTTTTTAGAGTACCAATTATTTTTTTTCCCAATTAAGGGGCAATTTAGCGTGGCCAATTCACCTACCCTGCACATCTTTGGGTTGTGGGGGCGAAACCCATGTAAACACGGGGAGAATGTGCAAACTCCACATGGACAGTGACGCAGGGCCGGGATTCGAACCCAGGTCCTCAGCGCCGTAGCCTCAGTGCTAACTTCTGCGCCAGGATACAAAGATTTCTGTCACGGTCCCAGCAATTTCCTCCCTTGCCTTCCTCCGTATTCTGGGATACATCCCATCAGACCCTGGGGACTGATCTACCTTAATGTTTTTCAAACGCCCAACACCTCCTCCTTTTTGATTCAATGTGACCCAGACTATCTACACACCCTTCCCCAGACTCGTCATCCACCAAGTACTTGTCTTTGGTGAATACTGATGCAATGTACTCATTCAGTACCTCACCTATTTCCTCTGTCACTCATAGATTCCCTCCCCTGTCCTTGAGTGGGCCAACCCTTTCTCTGACTACCTTCTTGCTCTTTATATACGTGTAAAAAGCCTTGGAATTTTCCTTAATCCTGTTTGCCAATGACTTTTTGTGACCCCTTTTAGCCCTCCTGACTCCTTGCTTAAGTTCCTTCCTGCTTTCCTATATTCCTCACAGGCTTCGTCTGTCCCAGCCTTCTAGCCCTTACAAATGCCTCCTTTTTCTTTTGGACTAGGCTCACAATATCCCTTGTTATAAGGTTCCCGAAACGTGCCATACTTATCCTTCTTCATCACAGGGCCATGCTGCTATGTTCTGGCGCTTTGCCGGATGGAATTAATGCACTAGAGAATGTCTAGCTTGTGACTAGTTAAATGTTTATTGTCAAACAATAACTGAGTCAGATAATAATAAGAAAACTATCAAAATCTACTAACTATAATTTACTATTAACTGAGAGCTACTACAAATGCAATTATCCACTACGACGATTAATTGCAGACTTCCCAAGGCAAGTGTCACGTGGATGTTCTTTACTGCCAACTGCTGGTTGGAGGTCGTATCTATTAATATTTACATGATTGCCTATGCATATTATCACATCTGCCGGTCCTGAATTCCGATCAACTGACATTTGAAAGCCTCCCACATGCCAGATGTTGATTTACCCTCAAACATCCACCCCCAAACTAGATTCTTCAGTTCCTGCCAAATCATTTTCTAATTAGCCTTCCCCCAATTTAAAACCTTCATGAGAGGACTACTCTTAACATTATCCAACAGTACCGTAAAACTTTCTGAATTTTGGTCACTGTTCCCGAAATGTTCCCCTTTTTGTTGACTGTGCCTCATATCAGTGAAAAAACGTCATCTCCCTTTCAGAAAAGAAAAACGCTTCTTAGGAAATGTTGTGAAGGCCAATACTAAGGTTGGAAAGAACCGAGAGAAACAGGATTAATCAGGAAGTGGAAATTATTTCATTCCAAATCCTTCACAACGTTTGAAGTCCTTGAACAGAATGAATTCGAGGGGGAAATGGTGGTGAGAATCAATTTCAAAGCAGCGAATGCAGGAAGTAGGCAGTAAGAATGTTTGAGACATAACAAGGACAAAAAAGGGATTCACCCAAACATTCTAACAACTGTTGTGTCAACAACTCCTTCTACCGACACCACATGGACTGCAGCAGTTCTAGAAGGCAGCTCATCAGCAGCTTCCCAGGGCAATTCAGGATCAGCAACACATTCATTTCATGAACAAATACTAAACAAATGTCCAACACAGGCTAGACAAAGAGATAGTCAATTATACCAAAAGCATTTAAGTCTGCAAGTCCGTGCCCCTGCTGATGTTACTTTCCACACTTGATCAGCATATAGACGTCACTGCAATTTCAGAGCAGCTGTAAGGGTATGTGAATTTCACATTGCAACCTGATTGATGAAAAATACCAAGCAGTATACCCTGCCATACACCTTTGTGCAGGGCAGCAGAGATGATTTTGGGCTCTATCATACTGGGCTACAGTACTGCTGGGTACAGGTCTGTCACTGTATAACACTGGAGTACAGTACGGCTGGGTACAGGTCTGTCACTGTATAACACTAGAGTACAGTACGGCTGGGTACAGGTCTGTCACTGTATAACACTAGAGTACAGTACTGCTGGGTACAGGTCTGTCACTGTATAATTCTGGGGTACAGTACAGCTGGGTACAGATCTGCCACAGTATAACATTGGGGTACAGTACTGGTGAGTATAGGTCTATCATTGTATAACACTGGGGCTCTGTACTGGTGGGGTCAGTTCTGTCACTCTATAACACTGGGGTACAATACTGATGGGTGCAGATCTGTCACTGTACAACACTGGGGTACAGTACTGCTGGGTACAGGTCTATCACTGTATAACACTGGGGTACAGTACTGCTGGGTACAGATCTGCCACAGTATAACATTGGGGTACAGTATTGGTGAGTATAGGTCTATCACTGTATAACACTGGGGCTCTGTACTGGTGGGGTCAGGTCTGTTACTCTATAACACTGGGGTACAGTACTGGTGGGTACAGGTCTATCACTGTATAACACTGGGGTACAGTACTGCTGGGTACGGATCTGTCACTGTATAACACTGGGGTACAATACTGATGGGTGCAGATCTGTTACTGTATAACACTGGGGTACAGTACTGGTGGGTACAGGTCTGTTACTGTATAACACGGGTACAATACTGCTGGGTACAGGTCAGTCACTGTATAACACTGGGGTACAGTATTGCTGGTACAGGTCTGTTATTGTATAACACTGGGGTACAGATTTGTCGCAGTTTAACACTGGGGTATAGTACTGCTGGGTACAGATCTGTCACTGTATTACGCTGTGATACGTACTGGTGGAGTCAGGTCTGTCACAGTATAACACTGGGGCATAGTACTGGTGGGTACACATGTGCCGGAGAATGCACCAGCAATATTATTGATCATGACACCCTATTGTATTAAAGTACATCGGTTTTACTGTATCTATCGTTTGGTGTCTTGGTGCTAATGCACCAACTAAGTGACTTTGTAGTTGTTTTGTGGCGCGAGTGAGCACTGGGAACTGTCTGGTTTGATAATCATGCCATTGTTGCCGTTGTGCAAACCTGAAGCCAATTGCTTTCACCATAGTAGATCATGCACATATTAACAGCATACTTATTGTGGGTCTCCTCACAACATAATGTCTCTGCGTGCACCTATTGTTTGAGGAATGGGAGGATGCAGTGATTTAGAATGTGTTTTTTTTAAACCACCTGTTTCTTGGAGGCAACTTTCCACCATGAAGTCTGTGTGGGTGATCTCACCAATTGGGGGAAGCACACCTTTGGGTGCCGGGGTGTGCTGTGCTGTGTGTCGCTGTTGCCCCCCCCTTCCTGGACGGGTCTCGCTGCCGTCCCATGCTCACCCCCGCTTCTGCCGCTCCTTCCGTCCTCCATCTCCAGTTCCCTCGTTCCCCGCTCCTGGAGACGTCATGCACGTTTTAGCATCCCGTGTCCTCCCTCCGGCTCCCGCTTCCCTGCCCTCCGCCAGCCCTCCTCTCCCCCCCCCTCCACGGTTCGCCTCCCTCTCCCCAGGTTTAGCTGTCTCCCCCCCCCCCCCCAAAACCCCGTGGTTCGCCCCTCCCTCCTCAGGTTTAGCCGCCCCCCCCCTCCCAGTTCATCTCTCCCCTCCATGCCCCGGCTACTTTCCCCCGACTCCCGACCATTTTCCCCTGATTCTTGGCCACCCGGCTATTCTTCCTCTTGTTTGTTGGCCACAAACGGGTCCCGGAACATAGAACATAGAACATAGAACAGTACAGCACAGAACAGGCCCTTCGGCCCTCAATGTTGTGCCGAGCCATGATCACCCTACTCAAACCCACATATCCACCCTATACCCGTAACCCCTTAACCGTATACCCCTTAACCTTACTTTTATTAGGACACTACGGGCAATTTAGCATGGCCAATCCACCTAACCCGCACATCTTTGGACTGTGGGAGGAAACCGGAGCACCCGGAGGAAACCCACGCACACAGGGGGAGGACGTGCAGACTCCACACAGACAGTGACCCAGCCGGGAATCGAACCTGGGACCCTGGAGCTGTGAAGCATTTATGCTAACCACCATGCTACCCTGCTGCCCCTAAACAGTTGCATGAATGGCTCCCACGTTCTGTGGAAGCCGCCGTCTGACCCTCGGATGGCGAATTTGATTTTCTCCATTTGGAGAGATTCCGAGAGGTCGGACAGCCAGTCTGCAGCTCTGGGTGGTGCTGCTGACCGCCAGCCAAACAGGATTCTACGGCGGGTAAAGGCAAGGGTGTCCACCCTCCTCCCCAGGAATAGATCTGGCTGGTCTGAAACCCCGAAGACCACCACTATCGGGCATGGCTCCACCCTCACCCCCACCACTTTGGACATAGCCTCGAAGAAGGCTGTCCAGTACTCCACAAGTCTGGGGCAAGACCAGAACATGTGGGCATGGTTGGCCGGGCCTCTTTGACACCATTCACATCTGTCCTCCACCTCCGGGAAGAACCTACTCATACGGGTTTACTTGTGACAATAATAAGATTATTATTAGATTTGGCTCCAATTGGCAATCTGACTGCAGGCCATAGGCTGGTGATGATAAAAAAAAACTGACACATCAGTTCAGGAGGAGAGTGCTGGGTTTGGGGTTAAGGACATTGTTTGGGCAGAGATATTGGTGTTTAATGACCATAGTATACCTAACCTTCAAGTTTATGAAGCGGTCCCTCACCTTGATGAGCATTACAAAAAATCTGATGGAGATTTGTGTGATATAAACAGGCAGTACTGCACTGGTGAGCTGGTCAAAGCATGTTTGTTTTCAACGTTCAGTGACTGGGTAAAGATTAACATTGCCTGAAGGCACAGTGGACATCTCAGACTGAAGCTCTGACAGCCCCAGGTCACAGGTAAATGGAACACTCCCAACAGAGGGTTCAAAATCTAAGCAGTTAAAAATAACCAAACTGTCTGCAAATTACGAGCCCGAGGAACACCGAGGAAACTCACAACACGGAAAGAGGCCATTTGATGACGCATGTCTTTACTCTCCCTTTGAAAGAAGAGTCGTGCTTCATCCCACATCACCACTTTTCAGCCACAACCTTGTAAGTTCCTCATCGTCAGGTTCCTGTCTAACTCCCTTGAACATTATTTATGGAATCAGCTTCCACCAGTCATAGAGCAACAACACTTGAGTGAAAGAAAATCTTCTCATTTGCTTTCTAGATGTTTTGACAATGATTTTGAAACAATGACTTGGATTATTAACTTCACTTGCCAGAGGGTAGAGTTTTTCTCTGTCTCCTGACAAGGCTGACACATTTAATGCCCATTTTAGCAGCCCTCAAATGCTGGTGTGCCTGCTTCCTCAATACAACGGAGTGGTTTGGAAAGCCATTTCAGAGGATAGTGAAGTCAACCATGTTGGTGTGGGACTGGAATCACATGTTCTCCAGAACCAGGGAAGGGTGGCAGATAGTAAGGGATGACATTGGTGCTATGGAGGATAAGGTTGAGTCCATTTGGGTGGAAATCAGGAATAGTAAGGCGAAAAAGTCACTGATAGGAGTAGTCTATCGGCCACCAAATAGTAACGTTATGGTGGGGCAGGCAATAAACAAAGAAATAACTGATGCATGTAGAAATGGTACAGCAGTTATCACAGGGGATTTTAATTTACATGTTGATTGGTTTAACCAGGTCGGTCAAGGCAATCTTGAGGAGGAGTTTATAGAATGTATCCGCGATAGTTTCCTAGAACAGTATGTAATGGAACCTACGAGGGAACAAGCGGTCCTAGATCTTGTCCTGTGTAATGAGACAGGATTGATTCATGATCTCATAGTTAGGGATCCTCTCGGAAGGAGCGATCACAATATGGTGGAATTTAAAATACAGATGGAGGGTGAGAAGGTAAAATCAAATACTAGTGTTTTGTGTTTAAACAAAGGAGATTACAAGGGGATGAGAGAAGAACTAGCTAAGGTAGACTGGGAGCTAAGACTTTATGGTGGAACAGTTGAGGAACAGTGGAGAACCTTCCAAGCGATTTTTCACAGTGCTCAGCAAAGGTTTATACCAACAAAAAGGAAGGACGGTAGAAAGAGGGAAAATCGACCGTGGATATCTAAGGAAATAAGGGAGAGTATCAAATTGAAGGAAAAAGCATATAAGGTGGCAAAGATTGGTGGGAGACTAGAGGACTAGGAACTCTTTAGGGGCAACAGAAAGCTACTAAAAAAGCTATAAAGAAGAGTAAGATAGAGTATGAGAGTAAACTTGCTCAGAATATAAAAACAGACAGCAAAAGTTTTTACAAATATATAAAACAAAAAAGAGTGGCTAAGGTAAATATTGGTCCTTTAGAGGATGAGAAGGGAGTTTTAATAATGGGAGATGAGGAAATGGCTGAGGAACTGAACAGGTTTTTTGGGTCGGTCTTCACAGTGGAAGACACAAATAACATGCCAGCGACTGATAGAAATGAGGCTATGACAGGTGAGGACCTTGAGAGGATTGTTATCACTAAGGAGGTAGTGATGGGCAAGCTAATGGGGCTAAAGATAGACAAGTCTCCTGGCCCTGATGGAGTACATCCCAGAGTGCTAAAAGAAATGGCTAGGGAAATTGCAGATGCACTAATGATGATTTACCAAAATTCACTAGACTCTGGGGTGGTCCCGGTGGATTGGAAATTAGCAAACGTGACACCACTGTTTAAAAAAGGAGGTAGGCAGAAAGCAGGAAATTATAGGCCAGTGAGCTTAGCTTCGGTAGTAGGGAAGATGCTGGAATCTATCATCAAGGAAGAAATAGCGAGGCATCTGGATAGAAATTGTCTCATTGGGCAGATGCAGCCCAAAGGGCAGGTCGTGCCTAACTAATTTAGTGGAATTTTTTGAGGACATTAGCAGTGCAGTAGATAACGGGGAGCCAATGGATGTGGTATATCTGGATTTCCAGAAAGCCTTTGACAAGGTGCCACACAAAAGGTTGCTGCATAAGATAAAGATGCATGGCATTAAGGGTAAAGTAGTAGCATGGATAGAGGATTGGTTAATTAATAGAAAGCAAAGAGTGGGGATTAATGGGTGTTTCTCTGGTTGGCAATCAGTAGCTAGTAGCTAGTGGTGTCCCTCAGGGATCCGTGTTGGGCCCACAATTGTTCACAATTTACATAGATGATTTGGAGTTGGGGACCAAGGGCAATGTGTCCAAGTTTGCAGATGACACTAAGATGAGTGGTAAAGCGAAAAGTGCAGAGGATACTGGAAGTCTGCAGAGGGATTTGGATAGGTTAAGTGAATGGGCTAGGGTCTGGCAGATGGAATACAATGTTGACAAATGTGAGGTTATCCATTTTGGTAGGAATAACAGCAAACGGGATTATTATTTAAACGATAAAATATTAAAGCATGCTGCTGTGCAGAGAGACCTGGGTGTGCTAGTGCATGAGTCACAGAAAGTTGGTTTACAGGTGCAACAGGTGATTAAGAAGGCAAATTGAAATTTGTCCTTCATTGCTAGAGGGATGGAGTTTAAGACTAGGGAGGTTATGTTGCAATTGTATAAGGTGCTAGTGAGGCCACACCTGGAGTATTGTGTTCAGTTTTGGTCTCCTTACTTGAGAAAGGACGTACTGGCACTGGAGGGTGTGCAGAGGAGATTCACTAGGTTAATCCCAGAGTTGAAGGGGTTGGATTATGAGGAGAGGTTGAGTAGACTGGGACTGTACTCGTTGGAATTTAGAAGGATGAGGGGGGATCTTATAGAAACATTTAAAATTATGAAGGGAATAGATAGGATAGATGCGGGCGGGTTGTTTCCACTGGCGGATGAAAGCAGAACTAGGGGACATAGCCTCAAAATAAGGGGAATAGGGCAGCACGGTGGCCTAGTGGTTAGCACAACCGCCTCACGGCGCTGAGGTCCCAGGTTCGATCCCGGTTCTGGGTCACTGTCTGTGTGGAGTTTGCTCATTCTCCCCGTGTCTGCGTGGGTTTCGCCCCCACAACCCAAAAATGTGCAGAGTAGGTGGATTGGCCACTCTAAATTGCCCCTTAATAGAAAAAATAATTGGGTAATCTAAATTTATAAAAAAAAAAAAAATAAATAAGGGGAAGTAGATTTAGGACTGAGTTTAGGAGGAGCTTCTTCACCCAAAGGGTTGTGAATCTATGGAATTCCTTGCCCAGTGAAGCAGTTGAGGCTCCTTCATTACATGTTTTTAAGGTAAAGGTAGATAGTTTTTTGGAGAATAAAGGGATTAAGGGTTATGGTGTTCGGGACAGAAAGTGGAGCTGAGTCCACAAAAGATCAGCCATGATCTCATTGAATGGCGGGGCAGGCTCGAGGGGCCAGATGGCCTACTCCTGCTCCTAGTTCTTATGTTTCCTTCCCCTAAATACATCAGAAAAAAAGACAGACTTTTACGAGTCTGACAGTTTTATGGTCACTTTTACTCTTTGCTGCAAGATGTTTTTTGAACTGAATTTGAATTATTAAGTGGTGTTGACAGGATTTGAATTCCGGGTCTCTGAATTATTAGTGCGGGCCAGAGGGAAGAAATACAGATGGCCAGATTAAAAAGAAAAATTCATGCACCTTTAACAAAGAAAAGTACAGCAAGGGCACAGGCCCCTCAGCCTCCAAGCTTGCACTGGCCATGCTGCCTGTATAACCTAAAACTTTCAACACTTCTAGCGTCTGTATCCTTCCATTCCCATCCTATTCATGTATTTGTCATGTAAATGTCACTCTCGTAATTGCTTCCACCACCTCATCCGGCAGTGAGTTCCAGACACGCACTACCCTCTATGTAAAAAAAAAACTTCCCTTGCTCCTCGCACCTTAAACCTTTTAAAAATAAACCTGCGGAAAGCGACAGGCCCCGACGAAGTCCCTGGGCAAGCACTCAGAGCCTGCGCTGACCAGCTGCCAAGTGTATTCGCAGATATATTCAACAACTCACTTCTCCGCTCCGTGGTTCCTACCTGCTTCAAGAAGACCACCATAATACCAGTACCAAAGACAAGGTAGCCTGCCTCAACGACTACCGACCAGTGGCCCTGATGTCTGTTGCTTTGAATGGCTAGTTATGAGATGGTCTCGATCCATTGCAGTTCGCCTACTGTGGCAACCGATCCACAGCAGATGCTATCTCTCTGGCCCTACAATCAACTTTTGAACACCTCGACAACAAGGATACCTAGGTCAGACTGCTGCTTATCGACTACAGCTCCACCTTCAACACCATTATCCCAACAAGACTAATAACCAAACTCTCCAAACTTGGACTTGACCCCTCTCAGTGCAGCTGGATCCTTGACTTCCTCACAAACAGACAGCAATCTGCCAGGATAGGCAACAACATCTCCTCCACAATATTCCTCAACACTGGGGCCCCTGCAAGGATATGTGCTCAGTCCTCTACTGTTCTCCCTATACACACATGACTGTGTGGCAAGATTTAACTCCAATTCAATCTATAAGTTTGCAGATGATATGACTTTGGTGGGTCATATCTCAAACAACGATGAATCAGATTACAGAAGGGAGATAGATCACTTGGTTGCATGGTGTACCAAAAACAACCTCTAAATGTTGCAAAGACCAAGGAACTGATCATCGACTTCAGGAAGCGTAGCACGGCACACACCATGTCTGCATCAATGACTCCGAAGTAGAGATGGTCGATAGCTTTAGGTTCCTGGGGGTCACCATCACCAACAGTCTGTCCTGGTCCACTCACGTTGATGCAACAGTCAAGAAAGCCCAACAACGTCTCTACTTTCTACGGAAGCTTAAGAAATTCGGCATGTCTGCATCGACTCTCACAAACTTCTACAGATGTGTGATAGACAGCATCCTATCCGGCTGCATTCCAGCTTGGTATGGCAACTGCTCGGCCCAAGATCGCAAGAAACTGAGTATGAAATGAAAATGAAAATCGCTTATTGTCAGGAGTAGGCTTCAAATGACGTTACTGTGAAAAGCCCTTAGTCGCCATGGCGAACTCAGCCCAACGCATCACACAAGTTTGCCATTCTCCAACTGATTCTGTACCCCGCTGCCTCAGAAAGGCAGACAGCACTATCACAGACCCCTCACACCCAGGCTTTGCCCTCTTCCAGATCCTTCCATTAGGCAGAAGATACAGAAGTCTGAAGACCCATACATCCAGACAGAGGAACAGCTTCTTCCCCACAGCTGCCATACTCCTCAACAACTCTCCATTGGACTGCTCATTTCCCTGTAAGAACACAACGCACTATAGAACATAGAACAGTACAGCGCAGTACAGGCTCTTTGGCCCACGATGTTGTGCTGACCATTTATCCTAATCGAAGATCGACCTAACCTACACTCCTTCAATTTACTGCTGTCCACGTGCCTGTCTAAGAGTCGCTTAAATGTCCCGAATGACTGACTCCACCACCTCTGCCAGCAGTGCATTCCACGGACCCACCACTCTCTGTGTAAAGAACCTACCTCTGACATCTCCCCTCTACCTTCCTCCAATCACCTTATCTCCCCTCGTGACAGCCACTTCTGCTGTGGGGAAAAGTCTCTGGCTAGCCACTCTATCCATGCCTCTCATCATCTTGTACACCTCTATCAAGTCACCTCTCTTCCTTCTTCGCTCCAGTGAGAAAAACCCTAGCTCCCTCAACCTTTCTTCCGAAAACATGCCCTCCAGTCCAGGCAGGATCCTGGTAAAACTCCTCTGCACCCTCTCTAAAGCATCCACATCCTGCCTATCACGAGGCTACCAGAACTGGACACAATATTCCAAGTGTGGTCGAACCAGGGTTTTATAAAGCTGCAGCAAAACCTCGCGGCTCTTAAAATCAATCTTCCTGCTAATGAAAGCCAGCACACCATACGCCTTCTTAACAACCCAATCAACCTGGGTGGCAACTTTGAGGGATCAATGTATGTGGACCCCAAGATCCCTCTGCTCCTCCACACTTCCAAAAATCCTGCCTTTAAACCTATATTCAGCATTCAAATTCGACCTTCCAAAATGAATCACTTTTATGTAGGTTGAATTCCATCTGCCACTTCTCAGCCAAGCTCTGCATCCTGTCAATGTCCTGTTGTAACCTGCAACAGCCCTCAACACTATCTACAGCTCCACCAACCTTTGTGTCATCGGCAAACTTACTAACCCACCCTTCCACTTCCTCATCCAAGTCATTTATAAAAACCACAAAGAGCAGAGGTCCCAGAACAGATCCCTGCGGGATACCACTGGTCACCGACCTCCAGGCGGAATACTTTCCATCCACTACCACTCGCTGTCTTCTTTCGGCCAGACATTTCTGTATCCAGACAGCCAAATTTCCCTGTATCCCATGCCCCCTAACTTTCTGAATGAGCCTACCAGACATGCTGTAAAGACTTAATTACCTGCACATGCTCGCATTCAAAGCATTGTCTTGCATCTTTGGCTTTGTCTATATCTATGTTTCTGGGACATACCTCTTCATTCACCTGAGGAAGGAGCAGTGCTCTGAAAGCTAGTGATTTGAAACCAACCTGTTGGACTTTAACCTGGTGTTGTAAGACTTCTTACTGTGCTCACCCAAGTCCAACGCCGGCGTCTCCACATCATATCTTTAATCAAACTATATTTTTCTAAATAATCATAAATCCCTTCTCTCAGAATCCTTTCCAATATTTTGCTCACTACAGACGTAAGACTGACTGGTCTGTAATTCCCAGGGATTTCACTATTCCTTTTCTTGTACAGGGGAACAACATTCGCCTCCCTCCAATCATCCGGTACTACTCCACTGGAGAGTGAGGACGCAAAGATCATCGCCAACAGCGGAGCAATCTCCTCCCTCGCTTCCCGTAGTAACCTTGGGTATATCCCGTCAGGTCCAGGGGACTTATCTATCCTGATGCTTTTCAAAATTTGCAGCACATCCTCCTTCTTAATATCAACCGGTTTGAGTCTATTAACCTGGTTCACGCTGTTCTCATGAGCAACAAGGTCCCTCTCTCCAGTGAATACTGAAGCAAAATATTCATTTAGGGCCTCCCCTATCTCCTCAGACACTAGGCACAAGTTCCCTCCACTATCCCTGATCGGCCCTACTCTCACTCTGATCATCCTCTTATTTCTCACATAAGTATAGGGGCAGAATGGGGGCAGCACGGTAGCATGGTGGTTAGCATAAATGCTTCACAGCTCCAGGGTCCCAGGTTCGATTCCCGGCTGGGTCACTGTCTGTGTGGAGTCTGCACGTCCTCCCCGTGTGTGCGTGGGTTTCCTCCGGGTGCTCCGGTTTCCTCCCACAGTCCAAAGATGTGCGGGTTAGGTGGATTGGCCATGCTAAATTGCCCGTAGTGTAAGGTTAATGGGGGGATTGTTGGGTTGCGGGTATGGGGTGGATACGTGGGTTTGAGTAGGGTGATCATTGCACGGCACAACATCGAGGGTCGAAGGGCCTGTTCTGTGCTGTACTGTTCTATGTTCTATAGAACGCTTTGGGGTTTTCCTTAATCCTTCCCGCCAGGGCTTTTTCATGTCCCCTTCTAGCTCTCCGAAGTCCATTTTTGAGTTGCTTCCTGGCTACTTTGTAATATAGAACAGTACAGCATAGAACAGCCCCTTCAGCCCTCGATGTTGTGCTGAGCAATGACCACCCTACTCAAACCCACGTATCCACCCTATACCCGTAACCCAACAACCCCCCCACCTTACATTTTAGGACACTACGGGCAATTTAGCATGGCCAATCCACCTAACCCGCACATCTTTGGACTGTGGGAGGAAACCGGAGCACCCGGAGGAAACCCACGCACACACGGGGAGGACGTGTAGACTCCGCACAGACAGTGACCCAGCCGGGAATCGAAACTGGGACCCTGGAGCTGTGAAGCATTTATGCTAACCACCATGCTACCGTGCTGCTCTTGTTTGGCCCTTATTTTGCACTTTAACCAATCACTATTTTTTGATGTACCATTGTCAACGTACTCTGTTGATTATTCTTTTGTCTACTATGTACGTACTGTGTACGTTCCCTTGGCCACAGAAAAATACTTTTCACTGTACTTCAGTCATGTGACAATAAATATCAATCAATCAATCACCTCAAACATATGTCCCCTAGTAACTGACTCTTCCAGCCTGGGAAATAGCTTCTGTCCATGCCTCTCAACCTCTGTCGTTCCAGTGAGAACAAACTGAGTTTCTCCAACCTTGACTGATAAGTTAACTGAAAAGTCAAAGTTAAGTCATTAAAATATCTTGGGATAGGGCAGCAAACAAGTGAAGTTTCAGTGCGCTGGACTGAACTTTAATCCTTCTGAATACTCGGGGCCTGCCATCACTATAAGGAGTTATTTTCTGTAATTCAGAAATAAATCAGTTGGATTACACACTCCATTAGGCTGCTGATACAGGATAACACAGGTGCACACAAACAGCCATTTTCACAGACACATATGCATATTCAACCACACACACATGCTTGATACTCTTGCTATTGTGGTAAGAGCCACACCCTGCAGCCAAACTAACCATCATAAATGAAGAGGGTCTGGCAGATTTAATTAGTCCTTGGATATCTTGTTATCGTTTTCTACCCCCCTTTGTGTCCTGCCTCACTTGTGCCCCGTGTCTGAGCGAATAGGTTCCTACTCTGCCGGCTGTGGGAACTAGCTATGCTCATTGTACACTGCCATTGGAGCTTTGCCCAGTGTAGTTAACTCTGCAGGCTGAATGGAAGCGATGCTCAAAAGAAAAACAGCTTAAAAAAAACAGCCACAAAATCGTGGACAAAAGCCTGGTATTC
Organism: Scyliorhinus canicula; assembly: GCF_902713615.1. Taxonomy (NCBI): domain Eukaryota; kingdom Metazoa; phylum Chordata; class Chondrichthyes; order Carcharhiniformes; family Scyliorhinidae; genus Scyliorhinus; species Scyliorhinus canicula. The sequence goes on along the minus strand of NC_052163.1, from coordinate 70,868,070 downwards.
ATATCACCATAGTAACCGAGGTGAAGACTTGGCCTCATGCTCAAATCCAGCACATCAACAAGTCACTGTGCGCATAAAACACAGTTGATTCAGCAATGGGAATTCAAGCAAAGCCAGAGTTCCTGGGAGTCACCCACAGTAATAAACAGAGGGCACCAAGGGGCATGGGGAGGGGATGGGGGAGGGGAGATTTCACAGTGAAGGACTGAACAAGCAGATCATCAAATAAGCTGTGATCAAACATGAGAATATAGGGCACAAACAGGTTGGGGAGAAAAGATTATTGTCAACTTACACAAAGTGCAGGTGTGGAGTGGGGTAGGGAATCTCTATTTTATGTGAAAGCTGGGAGAGAAGTGACACAAAAGTTAAGAGGGGCTGGTTTTAGGGGCTGGTTTAGCTCACAGGGCTAATCGCAGTCTTTTAAAGCAGACCAAGCAGGCCAGCAGCACGGTTCGATTCCTGTACCAGCCTCCCCGGACAGGCGCCGGAATGTGGCGACTAGGGGCTTTTCACAGTAACTTCATTGAAGCCTACTCGTGACAATAAGCGATTTTCATTTTTCATTTTCATTTTCAGGAGAGGAAAAAAGGCTGCTGAGCAGGAAGAAAGTGGAAGATGTGAGTGGGTGGGTGAGGGAGAGAGAAAGAGAGACAGACGTGTGGACACATGAAGATACTGAGAGTAGTTAATTATTTGAGGACTGCCAAGTTCAAAATGGGGGAAGTGGGTAAAACAGTCCTGCGAGAGGGCCATGGGGAAAAGGTCCTGTGCTCATGTTGGGCTGTGTGTTATTAATTCTCTAATAGTTTCTGAAACTAGACCCTGGCAGCACGAGCTACTGGAAGATAAGCTGCACAACGCTGATAGGTGTTCCTGCAGAACTGTGAAGGCTTCTATACTTCACGGTGGCTTCATCTCCAATTGTGTTGAATGTTTTCTTGTTACAGGACAGTTGAACATGCTTTATAATCCATGTTAAACTGAAGCTCCGTCTCCCTGTTCAGGTGAATGGTTCAAGATACATGGTGTTAGTGGAGAGTTTCCCTGGTGTCCTGGAGCCATAACTGCTCCTACAACCAACACCATCTAAAGCAAGTCAATAGGTCATTCATCTGATCTTGTTTGTGTGACACTTTTGCGCAAATTGGATGTCTACAAAACAAATACGACTGCTTGTTATTCATAGAATCCCTACAATGCAGGAGGCAGCCATTCGGCCCATTGTCTCTGTACGACCCTTCAAAAGACCACCATATCTTGGCCCCCATCCCCTGCCCTATTCTTGCAAGCCCACCTTAGGGGCAATTTAGCACGGCCAATCCACCTAACCTGCACATCTCTGGACTGTGGGAGGAAACTGGAGCCTGTGGGAGGAAACCCATGGAATAATAATCACTTGTCACAAGTAGGCTTCAATTAAGTTACTGTGAAAAGCCCCTAGTCACCACATTCCGGCACCTGTTCGGGGAAGCCGGTACGGGAATTGAACCCGTGCTGCTGGCCTTATTCTGCATTGCAAGCCAGCTATTTAGCCCACTGTGCTAAACCAGCAGACAGGGGAGAATGTGAAAACTCCACACAGTCACCCGAGGTCGGAATCGAGCCCAGGTCCTTGGTACTGTGAAGCAGGAGTGCTAACCATTGAGTCACTCGTAATTAATTGACCATGAGGCACTTTGGATCACCCTGAAATTAATGATAATAATAATGATATTATGTGGGTAATACATTTTGGAAGGTCTAATACAGGTAGGGAATATACAGTGAATGGTAGAACCCTCAAGAGTATTGACAGTCAGAGAGATCTAGGTGTACAAGTCCACAGGTCACTGAAAGGGGCAACACAGGTGGAGAAGGTAGTCAAGAAGGCATACGGCATGCTTGCCTTCATTGGCCGGGGCATTGAGTATAAAAATTGGCAAGTCATGTTGCAGCTGTATAGAACCTTAGTTCGGCCACACTTGGACTAGTGTTCAATTCTGGTCGCCACACTACCAGAAGGATGTGGAGGCTTTAGAGAGGGTGCAGAAGAGATTTACCAGGATGTTGCGTGATATGGAGGGCATTAGCTATGAGGAGAGGCATAGACAGAATGGATAGTCAGAGACATTTTCCCAGGGTAGAGGGGTCAATTACTGGGGGGGGGGGGGGGGGGGGGGCATAGGTTTAAGGTGCGAGGGGCAAGGTTTAGAGAAGATGTACGAGGCAAGTTTTTTTTACACAGAGGGTACTGGGTGCCTGGAACAAGCTGCCGGAGGAGGTGGTGGAAGCAGGGACGATAGTGACGTTTAAGGGGCATCTTGACAAATATATGAATAGGATGGGAATAGAGGGATATGGACCCTGGAAGTGGAGAAGATTTTAGTTCAGACGGGCAGCATGGTCGGCGCAGGCTTGGAGGGCCGAAGGGCCTGTTCCTGTGCTGTACCTTTCTTTGTTCTTCATTCTTTGTATTAATGCAAATCCTTACTACTTTCAATGACATAATTTTTGTGGCAGATTGTTTAACCTGGATGTCTGGTTGGACATGCCACGTTTTGCCTGATTCTCAGCCATAACGCAGGAATCCACAGCCTGAGCTGAATTAGCTGGTCCCTCCTATTCACAGCTCAATGCTTCCAGCTGGATATCTGTGCAGTGCATGGGCACAGTCAGGACAGGATCGGGCTGGGCTCTGCTGGTCAACAATGTCCAATAGCAGATGCCATCGAGGCTGGCACATAAAAGAATGGCTGCTTGGGTGGAGTAAACAAATAAGCGTCGCAGGCTATGTCACTGAATTAGTTGCTAACTTTTCTGGCACAGAGTTGGACTTTGGAGCGGCTGAGTGAATAGTGCTAATGTCCACTCTGGGCAGTCAGCGATGTCATGTTAGGTACACTGGTAGAACACTGGCTGCACTTGGATGCAGCTTAGATCAAAAAGATACTCCAGACCTTGAAGTTAGTTCAATCAGGTTTATTGAACTAATAGCAGTTAGCACAGTTCTCAGTGAGTTCGACTCTCTGGCAACTTAAGTGTGGTTACTCTGTTTGACTGAACCAGACTAGCTCTTAGCCACGTGGTGGAGGTGTGAGATTGTAACAACACCCTTGACTGACTCTCTAGATGTTCATCAGTGGAAAGAGGCGGAGTGTGAGTGCCTCGTGTCTTTTATAGTCAGATCCCACCCCTTAGTGTCCTGCCTGCTTATTGGTCATGTCCTGTTCTTGGTGTCCATTAGCTGCTTATCTGTGCCTGCCTGTATATCATTATGTGTGTGTCTGCATATCATGACATCTCACCCTTTTTTTAAATGTTTGGATGACATATGTGAACGTATTTACAAGAATAGGCCAATATTAACATATATGCAGTGGATGTGAACATATGTACATGTGAAAAAGCTGTCTCATGCGAGAACACAGAACATAGCAAACAGAACAAATGTTCATAAGTCCAGTCTCTGTGGCTTACGTCGATCCTGGTCGACCGCCGGAGAGGTGGTGGTGGGGACGACGGCGCCTTGATGGGCGGGATTGGAGTCTGACTGGTGGTCTCGTAATTTGAGGTATCAGGCGGTGGCAAAACAGCAGAGGAGAAGAATGTGGTTGCGGGTTGGCAACTTTGCGCAGTGCCCGTCTGTTTCATCGCACAACAGAACCAGGGGCCTGTGATCCGTCTCGACTGTGAATGTCGGCAGGCCGTAGACATAGCCGTGAAACTTGAGAATGCCAGCGAGGAGGCCGAAGCATTCCTTCTCTATTTGTGCATACCTTTGTTCAGTGGGCGTCATTGCCCTTGATGTGTAGGCAACCGGTGCCCAGGATGAGGTGCAGCAGGACCACGCCGATGCCACCATGATTCGCATCTGTCAAGATTTTCGTTTCCCTGTCTGGGTCCAAAAATGCCAACACGGGTACAGTGGTGAGCTTGGCTTTCAGCTCCAACCACTCTGCCTGATGGGCCGCCTTCCATTCGAAGGCAGTGGACTTCTTCACTAGGTTTCGTAGGGTTGTGGTGTGTGTCATCTTTGGGATGTCATCTAGGGGCTGGTTTAGCTCACAGGGCTAATCGCTGGCTTTTAAAGCAGACCAAGCAGGCCAGCAGCACGGTTCGATTCCCGTACCAGCCTCCCCGGACAGGCGCCGGAATGTGGCGACTAGGGGCTTTTCACAGTAACTTCATTTGAAGCCTACTCGGGACAATAAGCGATTTTCATTTTTCATTAACTTACCCAGAAAATTGGCCATGCCCAGGAAACGCAATACTGCCTTCTTGTCTTCCGGGACCTTCGTGGCTGCGATGGACTTCACCTTGTCTGTGTCGGGGCACACGCCCTGCTGAGAGATCTGGTCTCCTAGGAACTTGAGTGTCGACATGCCAAAGCAACACTTGGCCCTATTCAGCTTCAGGCCATTGGCGTGGACATGGCGGAATACCTGCTGGAGACGGGAAACATGCTCCTCAGGGGTCATGGACCATATGCTGACGTCATCCACGTACACACGAACCCCTTCGATGCCCTCCATCATCTGCTCCATGATGCGATGGAATATGACCGATGCGGAGACGATGCTGAACGGCATACGGTTATAGCAGTACCTGCCAAACGGTGTGTTGAAGGGGCAGAGCCTTCTGCTGGACTCATCCAGCTGCTTTTGCCAGAATCCATGTGATGCATCTAACTTCGTGAAAAACCGTGCATGTGCCATCTCACTGGTGAGTTCCTCCCGCTTCGGGATGGGGTAGTGTTCACACATTATGTTCTGGTTGAGATCCTTGGGATCAATGCAGATGCGCAGGTCTCCAGAGGGTTTTTTAACCACCGCCATCGAGCTGACCCAGTCAGTCGGTTCGGTTACCCTGGAAATGATCCCCTGCTGCTGCAGCTCCTTGAGCTGTTCTTTCAGGCGCTCCTTCAGCGGAGCCGGGACCCGGCGTGGTGCATGGACCACTGGCTTGGCATCAGGTCACAGTAGGATCTTGTACCAATACGACAAAGTGGCCATCCCGTCAAACACACCTGGATACTGAGCGAGGATGTCGTCAATGCCAGCTTGAAGATCCACGTTGGAGGATGTCGTTGAATAAACCCGCTGCACCAGGTTTAGCTTTTTGCAGGCATGCACGCCCAGTAGGGATACTCTGCCCGGCTTGACAATTTCAAACCTTAGCCGTGCATGAATGCTCTGGTTGGAGACGAGTAGATGGCAGGACCCCAGTGCCGTGATGGCATTACCGTTATAGTCCAGGAGCTGGCAGGCTGCTGGAAGGACCTTGGGGGGCTTCTTGATGCGTTTGGAGTCTGCCTGTGAGAGGAGGTTGGCAGAAGCACCTGTGTCCAGCTTGAACTGGATGGAGCAGCGGTTGACCAGCATCACCGCTCGCCATTCGTCCTCCGAATCCACAGCGATCCTCGCCGGGACTGAATGTGAGATGAGTTAGGTGTGGCATGTTCACGTGTGGTAATGATGCCTATTTGGTAGGCGGACTCCAGGCACTCGTCCTCTGGATCCGTTGTACTGCCAGGATCAGAATCCTGTAATCGACATTGCACATTCTGGACGCGCCGTCGTCGGAATTGGGAGCGCTGGCCTCTGACTGGTGGTGCAGTCCTGCACAAAGCTGCATAGTGTCCAGGCTTCCCACAGTTTAAACATAGCCTGCCTTTTGCAGGGCAGTGTCACATGCGCAGTGCGGTCGGCAGGCGCCTGCACCTGCGCAGCGTAGGTGTCGGCCGCTTCGTTATCCCGTTCGCATCGCGTATGCATGGGGCTCCGGGAAAAGATCGAGAGATGGCCGCTGTCAATGCTGAAGCGCTGCATCCGGGTGATGGCCTGCACACACTCTGCCTCGTGGGAGACAAGTTACTCATTTTCAGCCGATTTGTATTGGGAATACATGCACTGTACATGTTTCAATCGTGACTGGCAGGGTCATATGCTTGTTATTTAAGAGCTGCTCTCTCAGAGGATCAGAGCGAACTCCAAACACAATTTGGTCTCTGATCATGGAGTCAGCAATATCACCAAAGTTGCAGGACAGCACTAGCAGGTAGAGGCTAGTTAAGAAGGCATTGAAAGATTCATCTTTACCTTGAAGACATTGCTTGACTATGTAGCGCTCGAAAATTTCATTGGTGTCCACTTCACAGTGACTATCGAACTTGTCCAGGATAGTCTGAAACTTTGTCTTGTCGTGGCCTTCGGTGAAGTTAAATGAGTTGAAGAGTTTGATGGCTTGATCACCCGCTGCTGAGAGGAGAAGCGCGATCTTTCTTGCATCAGGCGCACCCTCGAGGTCTGAGGCTGCGATGTACAGCAGAAACTTTTGCTTGAATGTCCGTCAGTTGGCACTGAGATTGCCGGAGGTCCTGAACTGGTGAGGAGCCTGAATCTTCTCCATGGTGCCGGGATACATTTGCTGGTCGTCACGGAACAAACTGAGGTAAGCCACCTTAAATTAGTAGTCTTCTGGTATCATGTCGTGTTAGGCACACTAGTATAACACTGGCTGCACTTGGATGCAGCTTAGATCAAAAAGATACTCCAGACCTTGAAGTTAGTACAATCAGGTTTATTGAACTAATAGCAGTTAGCACAGTTTTCTGTGAGTTTGACTCTCTGCTAACTTAAGTGTGGTTACTCTGTCTGACCGAACCAGACTAGCTCTTAGCTACGTGGTGGAGGTGTGAGATTGTAACAACACCCTTGACTGACTCTCTCGATGTTCATCAGTGGAAAGAGGCGGAGTGTGAGTGCCTCGTGTCTTTTATAGTCAGATCCAACCACCGAGTGTCCTGCCTGCTTATTGGTCATGTCCTATTCTCTGTGTCCATTAGCTGCTTGTCTGTGCCTGCCTGTATATCATTATGTGTGTGTCTGCATACCATGGCAAGCGATAGAACCCAATGCTTACAATAACTGAGTCCTTACATTCTCACTCAGACAAGCTGCTGAAATACGTGTAGGCAGAAGGGCTGGAATATTGCTGCTGAAGCAAGTCTTCGAGAGCTGGTGCAGCCTTGTGCGCAGTTCCCGGCCGTCTGCATAAACACCATGTTCCAGGCAGGCTGGGGCCCTGGGATCAAACGATTAAACACCAGCACCAGCTCTGATCATTTTGCAAGAATATTGCTCACACACTAGACAGCCAGCCTCGGGCTCAACTGAAATACATACTTGGCATTTGACTGGACATTTCACACACTGAGCTCTCTGTTTCACCCACAGACAAGCCTGGTATTTCCCTGCAGACATTCCTGTCATAGACAGCCTGCAAGGCCTGTTATAAACAAACCCCTGTACACTCTGGGCACCCCATGGATGAGGGAAGGCTGGCATGCACACAATGCAAACAAGCCCCCCCTGCAAGGTTTTGAAACGAACATGGGATCCATTAAAAACGCACCACTGCAACTGACTGCACAATGTGTGATGTTTTTTAGACCGATCCCCCTCGTCTGTTACATTTGAGAAGCAAGAGCTCAACAATCCAAAACTGAATGACAAAATAGAAGACTTTCTAGTGCTTTTTACAGGGTTTACAGCAATGGAGTCTAGTCGCTGTCATAATGTAGGAAACAGCAGCCAATTTGCACACAGCAAGCTTCAACAGGCAGAGGGATAATAGCTAGCTCATCTGCTTTAGTGATGTTGATTGAGAGATAGGTATTTGCTAGGTCATGGAGGAGGACACCATTGTCTTTCTTCAAAATGGTGCCACATCATTTTGTAATGTCCACCCGATCAGGCAGATGGTGATCTGGTTTAACATCTCCTCTGAAAGCCGACACCTCCAACAACGCAGCACATTCTCAGGAACTGCACTGGAGTGTCAATCCTCAAGTCTCTGTCCTTGTCTTGAACCTACAAAGTTCTGGCTCAGAGGTGAGGATGCTATCACATGTTTTTATTTGTTCTCGCGATGTAAGCGTCCTTGGCTGGGCCAGCATTTGTTACCCATCCCTAATTGCCCTTGAACTGAGTGGCTTGCTCGGCCATTTCAGTGGGGACAGGTAAGAGTCAATCACATCGTTGTGTAGGCCAGACCGGATAAGGACAGCGCATTTCCTGAAGGGTATTACTGAGCCAGATCGGTTTTTATGTTAATAGGCATTGGTTTCATGGTCATCATCAAGCTTTTAATTCCAGATTTTTATTGAATTCAAATTTCACCATCTGCCTTGGTGGGATTCGAACCCGCCAGGTCAATCAGGGTTGGTTGAGACCCATACGATCCCAAGCACAAGGATGTCCAGTGGAAATTCACAAGTCATCGTAGGCCAAGCAGCATTTGATGGAACTCCAGTAAACATTGAGGTCAACACGTCTGCAGTCAGGCTATACCATTGAAAGTTCAATCAGCAGCAGCTGAAGAATTCACACATCATGAAGTTGTGAAGAAGAGAAAATCCTGATAATTGGAAGTGTCTCAATTTCAGTCACATATAAGGAGCAATGTGCAAAATTGTCCATCATGGTACTGAAGGGTGAAAAACCAGCCTTGTTAGAAAGAAACTCATTTTTAGCACTGGGCTAAATCGCTGGCTTTGAAAGCAGACCAAGGCAGGCCAGCAGCACGGTTCGATTCCCGTACCGGCCTCCCCGAACAGGCGCCGGAATGTGGCGACTAGGGGCTTTTCACAGTAACTTCATTGAAGCCTACTCGTGACAATAAGCGATTTTCATTTCATTTTTTCATTGAGCTCCGTTGGAACAAGGTTTTACACGTGGAAGCGAAATTAGCAACACAAGACAACATGATCACCAAGTACCCTCAAGGTGTTTACTGGAAATCAGAAAACTAACAAGTATATAAGGTCAATGTACAAGCCCAAAGAGATAAAAGACCATTTTATTCCAGGTCTTATCTAGTACTAGTTATAGTTAATAAAGAAAGCAGAGCAAGAACTGAAAAGACTTGAGGCTGAGAACATTGGACCAGAATATCCATTCAGGGGTGGGCCGTTCTCTGGAGGTATCCTGGTAGATATGCTGGGGATGCCCATGCAAGTCCCCATGCAATTATTCTTCGTCAGGAACCCTCCAAAACTCCAATTTAAAGTTGGTGGCTTTGATGGTTCTGACTCAAAATAGTTATCTAGGAAAAGTGAGAAGGATTAAAACAAGTTTATAGAACATAGAATAGAACAGTACAGCACAGAACAGGCCCTTCGGCCCTCAATGTTGTGCCGAGCCATGATCACCCTACTCAAACCCACGTATCCACCCTATACCCGTAACCCAACAACCCCCCCTTAACCTTACTTTTATTAGGACACTACGGGCAATTTAGCATGGCCAATCCACCTAACCCGCACATCTTTGGACTGTGGGAGGAAACCGGAGCACCCGGAGGAAACCCACGCACACAGGGGGAGGACGTGCAGACTCCGCACAGACAGTGACCCAGCCGGGAATCGAACCTGGGACCCTGGAGCTGTGAAGCATTTATGCTAACCACCATGCTACCCTGCTGCCCATGAACTGTTCAGTAACCATACTAGCAAACCTCCCACACCACCCACCTCTCCCTCCAGCACCCACCTGACTACACCCCTAACTATCCCTCCTGGCCCGCTGACTATCTTTCCGCTCCCCCCCCCCCATAACCACCCCTTAATTATCCCCCGACCACCTGACTAAACCCAACCCCCCCAACAACTCCCCCCAACCCTGTCTCCAGGCACCCTGTCTAGATTACCATCCCATCATAGGTAGAACCCAACTGGGAAGATACATTTTCCTTTTCAGACATAAAGAAGGAAAGAGCACCCTACCCAAGGTCAACACCCAGTAACCCCACCCAACACTAAGGGCAATTTTGGACACTATGGGCAATTTATCATGGCCAATCCACCTAACCTGCACATCCTTGGACTATGGGAGGAAACCAGACCACCCGGAGGAAACCCACGCACACACGGGGAGGATGTGCAGACTCCGCACAGACAGTGACCCAAGCACGGTAGCATTGTGGATAGCACAATCGCTTCACAGCTCCAGGGCCCCAGGTTCGATTCCGGCTTGGGTCACTGTCTGTGCGGAGTCTGCACGTTCTCCCAGTGTCTGCGTAGGTTTCCTCCGGGTGCTCCGGTTTCCTCCCACAGACCAAAGACGTGCAGGTTAGGTGGATTGGCCATGATAAATTGCCCCGAGTGACCAAAAAGGTTCGGAGGGGTTATTCAGTTACAGGGATAGGGTGGAAGTGAGGTCTTAGGTGGGTTGGTGCAGACTCGATGGGCCGAATAGCCTCCTTCTGCACTGTATGTTCTATGTTTTATGCGAGGGGCTGGTTTAGCACAGTGGGCTAAATCACTGGCTTGTAATGCAGAACAATGTCAGCAGCGTGGGTTCAATTCTCGTACCAGCCTCCCCATACAGGTGCCGGAATGTGGCGACAAGGTGCTTTCACAGTAACTTCATTGAAGCCTACTTGTGACAATAAGCGATTATTATTAGATACTAATTGGAAGAAACTTCAGTTTTTACTGAATCACAAACGGGCGATTTTTTGATCATTTATTCTAACACACCTCACACTATTAGAAGAATGGTTTCTTAGAGAACAACCTGGAACAAGGTTTTCATTGTGAAGGCACATTTTGCACAGTCAGTAGGAGAAAAATAATCCAGGCTGAAAGAAAAGCATGGCAGTGGTAGAGTGACAGTAAGAAGCCTGAATTGAAGGCGACCCAGAGGTTGAGGTAAAAACATCATCGTAAATGGTTGAAGTGGTTGCCAAGAGTTGTTTCTCTTCTTTTTTTTCAATAAATTTAAAGTACCCAATTTTTTTTTCAATTAAGGGGCAATTTATCGTGGCCAATTTACCTACCCTGCACATCTTTGGGTTGTGGGGGTGAGGCCCACGCAGGCACAGGGAGAATGCGCAAACTGCACATGGACAGCAACCGGCGCATGGACAAGAGTTGTAAAAAAATATGTGGCCCTTGCACATATTTGGTCAAAATGTTTGATAGTGGAAAGGCTAGATCTGTACATAGAGATCATACTTTACCATCAGAAGTTCATGAAGAAACAGAGTTGGAAAGAATCAAATGAATCTGACAAATTGGGATAAGAGTAGAGTACCAATAGTTGTGCCCCAACATAACTTGTGTCTGAACCAGGGCCGTTCCAAGTCAGGGTCAGACAGGAATGTCTGATAAAATGGAAACTTCAAACGGAGGGTCAAGACCCTTCCCCAAATTCAGGATGTTTGGGCTGAGGGAGGAGGTATCCTCTTAATAAATGAAAAATAAGAAATATATAGAATTTGTGCTTTTCTGAGATTTTTTCATTAAGGAGTGAGAAGCTTGCGAACACTCTCCTGTGGTCATTTATGTGTGCACCGATATACAGGCAAACAAGAATAAACCAGTTTTTCAGTTTGGACTAGTTTGTTCCAGAATTAGGAGGAGTCACCAAAGATCATTTTTCACATCAAACTAAATTAGTTCTCCTTAGTCCAAAGATGTGCAAGTTAGGTGGATTGGCCATGCTAAATTTCCCTTAGTGTCCAAAAAAAGGGTTCACAGGGATCATTGGGTTACGGGGATAGGGTGGAAATGAGGGTCAGTGCACATTCGATGGGCTGAATGGCCTCCTGCACTGTATGTTCGTAGATCATAGAATTTACAGTGCTGAAGGAGGCCATTTGTCCCATTGAGTCTGCACCAGCCCTTGGAAAGAGCACCCCATCTAAGCCCACACTCCACCCTATCCCCATAACCCAGTAACCCCACCTAACATTTTCTTGGACACGAAGGGTCATTTAACATGGCCAATCCACCTAACCTGCACATCTTTGGACTGTGGAAGGAAACCGGAGCACCCGGATGAAACCCACGCAGACACGGGTAGAAAGTGCAGATTCCACACAGACAGTGAACCAAGCTGGGTATCGAACCTGGGACCCTGGAGCTGTGAAGCAACTGTGCTAACTACTGTGCTACCGCGCCGCCCAATATTTTCTTGTCACCAAAAGGCTGTGTTTTCACCAGCTGTTATTAGTAATTTCCTGTGACTAATTGGCTGATTTGGTGAGAAACTTGCTTATACTGATCTTGTTACAATCATGTAAGTTGACGCATTGCACCCCTGGCTTTTTACCTCTTCAGGTGCTTGCTGACCACATGTGAGCCAGTGAGCATTGTCTGGCCATTCGTGACAGTCAAATCCATTTGTGCCCTCACCCGACATCCCCACCCAGACAAAAAGACATTGGTAAAGGCCATCAACTTGACAAAACAGCTGACGTGCAGACGTGGACTGAGCTGAATAAGCAGCTAAACTCACTTAAAGGAGAACGAGCAGAGTGAGAGACCAGCCTGCACATTTCAGTGACAGATCTGTAGTGCATTTATACAAGAAGTCTGCTCAACTTGTTCTTTCCTTGCATTAGCCACTCTGGAGTACTTGCATAAAGACATAATCGGACACCATTTGCACCCTGGGGGCAAATTCCTTTGTGACAAATACGTTCGACAACAGATTCACACAGGATTAAAAGAAGCTGGGCACAATGAGCTGCCATGACAACACTGTGCCCTGCACTTTATTCATTCTCACTTTTCTAACGTTTCATCCCTTTCTTTTGCCCAGGCACTTTCTCAATCGCACCCATTTCGACTGGCAACAGAGCCCAGGTGTTGCAAAGAAATACTGAGGAACTGGTTTCCTTGGTGACTGTACTGATTAAGAACTTTCTGCTAACTACAGAAGGCAAAAATGTGCAGCCTGGAGGAGTCACCGCCCCTGGAGAAGCAAGTTGTCTTGTTCATCGAGAACCGCACCCTGTACACAGCCTGTCCTGCTAACCATGTTAGTCTGATTCATCAGATTGGGCACCGTCACACTGCAAGAATCCAAGGCCGCAAGATATATATGTGCATTTAGCAGGGAGTGGCTTGAAAGGGAATGGTCCGGGAACTGCAATGTTCTGCACACTCAGCAAGTAGGACAAAGCAAGTCGCTTTCTCATCATCCAAGATAAAACACATTACACAATCCCCTTTCCTCGTTTGTGATTGGGAAACGATTATCTTGCTCACTAGTCTGTGCTGATTTAGCTGCTGTCGGCCGAGAGGGCAACAGGTAACTACAAAGGACCATACTCTCCGTGGCAGAGTGAGGGGAAGGGCAAAAAGAAGCCATAAGCCCTGTTATTGATGGCGATCCTGCACCCCCTACTGGAGATCAATACCGATCCTCTCCCTCCTGCAGACTGATATCTAAATAGAGGCCAACGCTCTCTCTAAACTGTGGGGTTACGTGGCCATGCAGGAATCAGGAATGTGCTGCACAGGCGACAAATATGCTGCACACAAGCAGTGTTCACTTTAAAATGTGCACATGCATGACAGCGGGGAAATCTTAAAGGGACCACATAGAGTAAAGGTGAAGCATTGCCAGGGACCCCAGATGGAAACTGCATGGGTGCATGCTTCTTGGATTAGGCTGAGCTATGGTGCCTATCTTGTCCAATAGCTCATGCTCATTATTGAGATTCAAAAATGGTGAGTGGCCAGTTGGTTGAATTGCCGAAGGGCTGAGGCATCTAAACTAAAGTTTATCCACCTATCATAAAAATAAGAGGTTTCACATCGGTGGTTAGCACTGCTGCCTCACAGTGCCAGGGACCCGGGTTCGATTCCGACCTCTGGTGACTGTCTGTGTATTGTTTGCACTTTCTCCCCGTGTCTGTGTGGGTTTCCTCCTACAGTCCAAAGATGTACAGGCTAGGTGGATTGGCCATGATAAATTGCCTCCAAGTGTGTCCAAAAGGTTAGGTGGGGTTACGGGGAAAGGCAGGCAATTCGGCATTGCAGGGTCGGTGCATACTCAATGGGCCAAATGGCCTCCTTCTGCACTGTCGGGATTCTATGCTCGTCTATGATCTATTGTAAGGTAGCCATGATGTGGAGATGCCGGCGTTGGACTGGGGTGAGCACAGTAAGAATTACTGTAAGAATTCACCTGAAGAAGGAGCCGTGCTCCGAAAGCTCGTGTTTGAAACAAACCTGTTGGACTTTAACCTGGTGTTGTAAGACTTCTTACTATTGTAAGGTAAGCTTAGGACTGAATGACAGGCCAGGTGTTTTGTCACTAACTAAGATGCAGACAGAATTACAAAAGACAGAGTAGTTAAGTTGTGGTTGAGTCTATTAATTGCACAGTGAAGTAATTGTGTAGGCTAGAGGAGAGTCTACACACTGTATGACTGCAGAAATAAATCACAAGAGGGCTGGATTGCAATGTTGCTGGATTGAGATTGGAGCAGATCCAGAGCAGCTGCGATCAATGCTAAGGTACAAAGGTACACAGTCACACCCACCCAAGGCAGACAAGCAGCAACCTGCATACAACTCGCTGTGAGACAAAACTTATTATGGAACTTTATGTAAACATTGTGTTATCAGCTCCTGCTATAAAAGAGCTGGAATAACCTCCAGAACAGAATAAACCACCACACTAGGGGAGATGGCGGCGCAGTGATATTGTAGCTGGGCTAGTAATTCAGAGATCCAGAGTAATGCTCTGGGGACCTGGGTTCGAATCCTACCGCAGCAGATGGACATTGGACATTGAATCCAATTAATATCTGGAATTAAAAGTCTAATGATGACCATATAAAAAACCAAGCTGGCTCACAAATGTCCTTCAGGGAAGGAAATCTGCCTTCCTTACCTGGTCTGGCATACATGTGACTCCAGACTCACAAAGCAATGTGATTGACTCTTAACTGTCCCCACTAAAACGGCTGAGCAAACCATTCAGTTCAAGGGCAAATCGGGATGGGCAGCAAATGCTGGTCCAGCCAGTGATGCCCACATCTCAAAAACAAATTTTTAAAAAACTACAACCAACTCTATTATCAACTCCACAAGACCATAAGACATAGGAGCAGAATTAGGCAACTCGGCCCAACATGTCTGCTCCACCATTCAATCATGGCTGATATTTTTCTTGTCCCCATTCTCCTGCCTTTTCCCCATAACTCCTGATCCCCTTATTAATCAAGAACCTATCTATCTCTGTCTTATAGACACTCAATGATTTGCCATCTGCGGCAAAGAATTCCACAGATTCACCACCCTCTGCGGAAGAAATTCCTCCTTATCTCTGTTTTAAAGGATAGTTCCTTTAGTCTGAGATTGTGTCCTCTGGTTCCAGTTTATCCTACAGGTGGAAACACCTTCTCCACGTTCACTCTATCTAGGCCTCACAGTATCTTGCAAGTTTCAGTAAGATCCCCCCATCCTTCAAAACTCCCAACGAGTACAGACCCAGAGTCCTCAACCGTTCCTCATACGACAAGCTCTTCATTCCAGGGATCATTCTTGTGAACCTCCTCTGGACCCTTTCAACGGTCAGCATATCCTTCCTGAGACACAGGGCCCAAAACTGCTCACAATGCTCCAAATGGGGTCTGACCAGTGCCTTATACAGCCTCAGAGGTACATCCCTGCTCTTGTATTCTAGCCCTCTTGACATGAATGCTAACATTGCATTTGCCTTCCTCACTGGCCGCATGTTACCCGCATGTTAACCATAAGAGAATCTTGAACAAGGACTCCCAAGTCCCTTTGTGCTTCTATGTCCCAAGCATTTCCCCATTTAGAAAATAGTCTATGCCTCCATTCCTCCTTCCAAAGTGCATAATCTCACACTTTTCCACGTTGTATTCCTTCTGCCGCTTCTTTGCCCACTCTCCTAGCCTGTCCAAGTCATGTGTGGTACCTTGTCAAAGGCCTTCTGGAAATCTAAATAAATCACGTCCACTAGTTCCCGTTTGTCTCACTTCCTTACCTCCTCAAAGAATTCTAACAGATTTGTCATCAGGACCTCTCCCAGTTATCATGGGGGATTTTAATCTACATGTCGATTGGTTTAACCAGGTCGGTCAAGGCAACCGTGAGGAGGAGTTTATAGAATGTATCCGCGATAGTTTCCTAGAACAGTATGTAATGGAACCTACAAGGGAACAAGCGGTCCTAGATCTTGTCCTGTGTAATGAGACAGGATTGATTCATGATCTCATAGTTAGGGATCCTCTCGGAAGGAGCGATCACAATATGGTGGAATTTAAAATACAGATGGAGGGTGAGAAAGTAAAATCAAATAATAGTGTTTTGTGTTTAAACAAAGGAGATTACAAGGGGATGAGAGAAGAACTAGCTAAGGTAGACTGGGAGCTAAGACTTTATGGTGGAACAGTTGAGGAACAGTGGAGAACCTTCCAAGCGATTTTTCACAGTGCTCAGCAAAGGTTTATACCAACAAAAAGGAAGGACGGAAGAAAGAGGAAAAATCGACCGTGGATATCTAAGGAAATAAGGGAGAGTATCAAATTGAAGGAAAAAGCATATAAAGTGGCAAAGATTGCTGGGAGATTAGAGGACTGGGAAATCTTTAGGGGGCAACAGAAAGCTACTAAAAAAGCTATAAAGAGTAAGATAGAGTATGAGAGTAAACTTGCTCAGAATATAAAAACAGACAGTAAAAGTTTTTACAAATATATAAGACAAAAAAGAGTGGCTAAGGTAAATATTGGTCCTTTAGAGGATGAGAAGGGAGTTTTAATAATGGGAAATGAGGAAATGGCTGAGGAACTGAACAGGTTTTTTGGGTCGGTCTTCACAGTGGAAGACACAAATAACATGCCAGCGACTGATAGAAATGAGGCTATGACAGGTGAGGACCTTGAGAGGATTGTTATCACTAAGGAGGGAGTGATGGGCAAGCTAATGGGGCTAAAGGTAGACAAGTCTCCTGGCCCTGATGGAATGCATCCCAGAGTGCTAAAAGAGATGGCTAGGGAAATTGCAGATGCACTAGTGATAATTTACCGAAATTCACTAGACTCTGGGGTGGTCCCGGTGGATTGGAAATTAGCAAACGTGACGCCACTGTTTAAAAAAGGAGGTAGGCCGAAAGCAGGAAATTATAGGCCAGTGAGTTTAACTTCGGTAATAGGGAAGATGCTGGAATCTATCATCAAGGAAGAAATTCACAGTGGCCTCACGGTAGCATGGTGGTTAGCATCAATGCTTCACAGCTCCAATGGTCCCAGGTTCGATTCCCGGCTGGGTCACTGTCTGTGTGGAGTCTGCACGTCCTCCCCGTGTGTGCGTGGGTTTCCTCCGGGTGCTCCGGTTTCCTCCCACAGTCCAAAGATGTGCGGGTTAGGTGGATTGGCCATGCTAAATTGCCCGTTGTGTAAGGTTAATGGGGGGATTGTTGGGATACGGGTTCCGTGGGTTTAAGTAGGGTGATCATTGCTCGGCACAACATCGAGGGCCGAAGGGCCTGTTCTGTGCTGTACTGTTCTATGTTCTAAATTGCGAGGCATCTGGATAGAAATTGTCCCATTGGGCAGACGCAGCATGGGTTCGTAAAAGGCAGGTCATGCCTAACTAATTTAGTGGAATATTTTGAGGACATTACCAGTGCAGTAGATAACGGGGAGCCGATGGATGTGGTATATCTGGATTACCAGAAAGCCTTTGACAAGGTGCCACACAAAAGGTTGCTGCATAAGATAAAGATGCATGGCATTAAGGGTAAAGTAGTAGCATGGATAGAGGATTGGTTAATTAATAGAAAGCAAAGAGTTGGGATAAATGGGTGTTTCTCTGGTTGGCAATCAGTAGCTAGTGGTGTCCCTCAGGGATCCGTGTTGGGCCCACAATTGTTCACAATTTACATAGATGATTTGGAGTTGGGGACCAAGGGCAATGTGTCCAAGTTTGCAGATGACACTAAGATGAGTGGTAAAGCGAAAAGTGCAGAGGATACTGGAAGTCTGCAGAGGGATTTGGATAGGTTAAGTGAATGGGCTCGGGTCTGGCAGATGGAATACAATGTTGACAAATGTGAGGTTATCCATTTTGGTAGGAATAACAGCAAACGGGATTATTATTTAAACAATAAAATATTAAAGCATGCCGCTGTTCAGAGAGACTTGGGTGTGCTAGTGCATGAGTCACAGAAGGTTGGTTTACAAGTGCAACAGGTGATTACGAAGGCAAATGGAATTTTGGCCTTCATTGCTAGAGGGATGGAGTTTAAGACTAGGGAGGTTATGTTGCAATTGTATAAGGTGTTAGTGCGGCCACACCTGGAGTATTGTGTTCAGTTTTGGTCTCCTTACTTGAGAAAGGACGTACTGGCGCTGGAGGGTGTGCAGAGGAGATTCACTAGGTTAATCCCAGAGCTGAAGGGATTGGATTATGAGGAGAGGTTGAGTAGACTGGGACTGTACTCGTTGGAATTTAGAAGGATGAGGGGGGATCTTATAGAAACATTTAAAATTATGAAGGGAATAGATAGGATAGATGCGGGCAGGTTGTTTCCATTGGAGGGTGACAGCAGAACTAGGGGACATAGCCTCAAAATAAGGGGAAGTAGATTTAGGACTGAGTTTAGGAGGAACTTCTTCACCCAAAGGGTTGTGAATCTATGGAATTCCTTACTCAGTGAAGCAGTTGAGGCTCCTTCATTACATGTTTTTAAGGTAAAGATAGATAGTTTTTTGAAGAATAAAGGGATTAAGGGTTATGGTGTTCGGGCCGGAAAGTGGAGCTGAGTCCACAAAAGATCAGCCATGATCTAATTGAATGGCGGAGCAGGCTCGAGGGGCCAGATGGCCTACTCCTGCTCCTAGTTCTTATGTTGACGAAGCGTGGCTGACTCAGTCCTATTTTATCATGCACTTCCAAGTACTCCGGGATATCATCTTTAATAATGCACTCTAAATCTTGCCAATGACCGAAGTCAGGCTAACTGGCGTAGAATTTCCCGTCTTCTTAAACAGCGGTGTTACATTAGCTACTTTCCAGTCCTCTGGGACTCTCTTTGCCTCCAGTGATTCCTGAAAGATCACCACCAATGCCTCCAAATCTCCTCAGCTATCTCTTTTAGAACTCTGGGGTGTAGTCCATTGAGTCCAGGTGATTTATCCACCTTCAGACATTTCAGTTTCCCCGGAACCTTCTCCTTAGTGATGGCCACTACACTCACCTGTGCCCCTTGGTTCTCCTGGAGCTCTGGCGTCTTCTACCGTGAAGACTGATGCAAAATAATTATTCAGTTCCTCTGCCATTTCTTTGTTTCCTATTACCTACCGGGGCAGCACGGTAGCATTGTGGATAGCACAATTGCTTCACAGCTCCAGGGTCCCAGGTTCGATTCCGGCTTGGGTCACTGTGCGGAGTCTGCACATCCTCCCCGTGTGTGCGTGGGTTTCCTCCGGTTTCCTCCCACAGTTCAAAGATGTGCAGGTTAGGTGGATTGGCCATGATAAATTGCCCTTAGTGTCCAAAATTGCCCTGAGTGTTGGATGGGGTTACTGGGTTATAGAACATAGAACATTACAGCGCAGTACAGGCCCTTCGGCCCACGATGTTGTGCCGTCCTGTGAAACCCCTCTAAAGTCCCTCTACACTATTCCCTTATCGTCCATATGCCTATCCAATGACCATTTGAATGCGTTTAGTGTTGGCGAGTCCACTACTGTTGCAGGCAGGGCATTCCATGCCCTTACTATTCTCTGAGTAAAGAACCTACCTCTGACATCTGTCCTATATCTATCTCCCCTCAATAACCCCGGCACCTGCAACAACCATTACTCGCCCTGCTCTATCCATGTCTCCGAAATGGCCAGAACATCGAAGTCCCAGGTACTAACCCATGCCGCAAGCTCACCCACCTTATTCCGGATGCTCCTGGCATTGAAGTAGATGCACTTTAGACCACCTTCCTTCCTGCCGGTACACTCCTGCAACTTTGAAACCTTACTCATGACCTCACTACTCTCAGCATTATGGGGATAGGGTGGAAGTGTTGACCTTGGGTAGGGTGCTCTTTCCAAGAGCCGGTGCAGACTCGATGGGCCGAATGGCCTCCTTCTGCACTGTGAATTCTATGATCTATGTTCTATTATTATTTCTTCAGTCTCATTTTCCTGTGGTCCAATGTCTATTTTTGTCTCTCTCTTGCCTTTCATATAGAACATAGAACATAGAACATAGAACAGAACATAGAACAGTACAGCACAGAACAGGCCCTTCGGCCCTCGATGTTGTGCCGAGCAATGATCACCCTACCTAAACCCACGTAACCCGTATACCCGTAACCCAACAATCCCCCCATTAACCTTACACTACGGGCAATTTAACATGGCCAATCCACCTATATATTGAAAAAAATGCCAAAATGTTACGTCTCCTCTTCAATTTGTCAATCTACCCCTTAACCTGTTCTCCTGGTGTCGATGATTGGCAGTCATTGCCGCTCAGGCCTGATGAAATGAAAAATGAAAATCGCTTATAGGCTTCAATGAAGTTACTGTGAAAAGCCCCTACTCGCCACAATCTGCCACCTGTCCGGGGAGGCTGGTACGGGAATCAAACCGTGCTGCTGGCCTGCTTGGTCTGCTTTAAAAGCCAGCGATTTAGCCTGGTGAGCTAAACCAGCTACACAGATTATTGTTCAAGGATGTGCAGCTCGAGCAGGGGTCTCTCGACAGCAATCAGGAGTGAGAAGGCTGGTAGTTTTCCCTTTTGCTTATCTGATAACACTGAGGACGACTGCTAACAGATTTAAGACTGAACTAGGGAATGTCCTGGCCTGCACAATATATCCCCTGACCTGGATGTCAGTCCTGAAATAAATATCAACTCTTTTGTACTCTTCAAACAACACTGCATGCGTGTCCAAGGTTTACCCTGAATCCTCCTGTTTTTAAGCTTACATGTGGAACTTTGTCGAATGCCTTCCACCATGAATAGATGTTATTGTGCTGATGTTTTAACAAAAAGCTTAATCACTCTTACCTTACACCATTCAGGGGCGATGACAAGAGGTACTTTATCACAAATTTACCATTCAGTTAAATTATGGAACTCTCAACCTCAACAATTTACATCACATGTATTGCAGAGGTGTCACTGCATTGGTCTCACCATTAAATTCTCAAAGAGGAAATGGCATGGGTAATAACAGTTGGCCTGATCTGTGACACTAACATTCAATGAACAAATTTTTAAAAAAGAGGTATGTTATCAGATATTCTATGTTCAAAACACCCTTCAAGGTGGTGTCAGCCGCAACTCAGTAGGTAACACTCTCACCTCAGAGTCAGAAAGCTGGTCTCTAGAGATTTCAGCTCATTATCCGGGCTGACAGAATCAATGCTGCACTGTTGGGTATGCCTTCTTTTGGGTGAAATAATAAACTGAAGCCCTGTCTGCCTCTCAAAGTAAAGATAAAAAAATCACAAGGCACTGTTCTGAAAAACAGTAGTGGAGTTCATTCTCGAGTCTTGGCAAACATTTATTCTGCCGCTAACATCACTGATATATTCTCAGATAAACTGGGCATTTATCCCATTGTTGTGTGTGGGTGAAAACTGGCTACCATCTTTCCTACATTCCATACTTTAAGAAGTCTTTATTTGCTGTGAAACCCTCCGGGCAGTTGTGAAAGACCCGGTATAAATGTAATTCCTTTCTCTTTTTCTCATTTCTGGATCTTCAAACTTAGTCCCACTTCAGGATTTATTTCACATCTGCTCAATCAGCAACAACACCAATTACAATATCTACTGTAAATTCAGTTAATGGCATGAGAGTTATACTTCATCAATTCACACCCTGAATACAACTCTCTGCCTGGACAAGCCATGCCAGTCAGCTGCACAACCATTAATAATTCTGTGGTGAAATTGGTATGTGATAGAATCACAGCAATTACAGACACCCCATCAGAACACTGATCTGTTATCACAATCTCAGAACAACACAGCATTCACTGGCATAGTTACTGTGAGGTTAATTACATATATCCAAATGGAACAATACACATGGCTATGGCTAAAAATGATTGTACTCAATTTGCTACAGAAACTGGCTTAAGTACTATTTTGGCTCAGCTGGTACCACTCTCATTTCTGACCCAGAAAGTTGAAGGTCAAAAGCCACTCCAAGACCCGAGTACACAATAATAATCTTTATTCTCACAAGCAGGCTTACATTAACACTGCAATGAAGTTACTGTGAAAAGTCCCTAGTCTCCACATTCCGGCACCTGTTTGGGTACACAGAGGGAGAATTCAGAATGTCCAAATTACCTAACAGCACGTCTTTCGGGACTTGTGGGAGGAAACCGGAGCACCCGGAGGAAACCCACGCAGGCACAGGGAGAACGTGCAGACTCCACACAGACAGTGACCCAAGCAGGGAATCGAACCTGGGACCCTGGCGCTGTGAAGCCATAGCGTTAATCACTGTGCTATGTGCTGTCCACATAGCCTAAGCAGAGATACTGATAAGGGTGTGCTGCAATGTAACGGGTACACTCCAATATCAAACAGAGGTCCTGACTGCCTGCTCATGTGGAGACGACGGGATAGTGATATTGTCACTTAACCAGTAATTCAGAGTCCCAGGGAGTTCTCTGGGGTCTCGGGTTTGAAACCCACCATGGCAGATGGTGAAGTTCGAGTTTAATAAGAATCTGGAATTAAAAGTCTAATAACGACCACAAAATAAGATCATAAGACATAGGAGCAGAATTAGGCCACTCGGCCATTCGAGTCTGCGCCACCATTCAATCGTGGCTGATATTTTTCTCAGTCCCATTCTCTTGCCTTTTCCCCATAACCCCGGATCCCCTTATTGATCAAAAACCTATCTATCTCTGTCTTAAAGACACTCAGTGATTTGGCCTTCACAGCCTTCTGCGGCAAAGTGTTCCACAGATTCACCACCCTCTGGGCTGAAGAAATTCCTCCTCATCTTTGATTTAAAGAATCGTCCCTTTAGTCTGAGATGGTGTCCTCTGCTTTTAGTTTTTCCAACAAGTGGAAACGTCCTCTCCAGGTACACTCTATCCAGGCCTTTGCAGTATCCTGTACATTTCAAGAAGATCCCCTCTCATCCTTCTAAACTCCGAGTACAGAACCAGAGTCCTCAACCGTTCCACATACGACAAGCTCTTCATTCCAGGGATCTGGAGGTTCCAGTGAACCTCCACTGGATCCTTTCCAAGGCCAGCACATCCTTCCTTAGATACGGGGCCCAAAACTGCTCACAATACTCCAAATGGGGTCTGACCAGAGCCTTATATAGCCTCAGAAGTACATCCCTGATCTTGTTTTCCAGCCCTCTTGACATGAATGCTAAAATTGCATTTGCCTTCCTAACTGCCGACTGAACCTGCACATTAACCTTAAGGGAATCGTGAACAAGGACTCCCAAGTCCCTTTGTGCTTCTGATTTGCTAAGCATCTTCCCATTTAGAAAATAGTCTATGCCTCCATTTCTCCATCCAAAGTGCATAACTTCACACTTTTCCGCATTGTATTCCATCTGCCACTTCTTTGCCCACTCTCCTAGCCTGTCCAGGTCGTTCTCCAGCCCGCCTGCTTCCCCAATACTACCTGCCCCTCTACAGATCTTTGTATCACCTTCAAACTTAGCAACACTGCCTTCAGTTCCTTCTTCCAGATCATTAATGTATATTGTAAAAAGTTGTGGTCCCAGCACCAACTCCTGAGGCACACCACTAGTCACCGACTGCCATCCTGAAAAAGACCCCTTTATCCCCACTCTCTGCCTTCTACCAGTCAGCCAATCCTCTATCCATGCCAGGATCTTACCCTTAGCACCATGGGTTCTTAACTTATTTAACAGTCTCCTATGTCAAATATATGTATTATATGTTACATTGTTATATTGTCATATAAAATATGTTATATTGTCAAAGGCCTTCTGGAAATCTAAACAAATCACATACATTGGCTCTCCTTTGTCCAACTTCCTTGTTACTTCCTCAAAGAACTCTAACAGATTTGTCAGACATGACCTCCCCTTGTCAAAGCCGTGCTGAGCAGTTGTATTTTATCATGCACTTCCAAGTATTCCGCAATCTCATCTTTAATAATGGATTCTAAAATCTTATCAATGACCGAAGTCAGGCTAACCGGCCTATAATTTCCTGTCTTCTGCCTCCCTCCCTTCTTAAACAAATCATTGCCAATTGTTATGAAACTCATCTGACTCATTAATGTCCTTTAAGGAAGGAAATCTGCCACCTTACCTGGTCTGGCCTGCATGTGACTCCAGACTCTTACCTGCCTTCTGAAATGGCCAAGCTTCAATACCCAGTTCAAGGGCAATTAGGGATGGGCAATAAAATACTGGCCCCACCTGCGATGCCCACGTCTCACAAATGAATTTTAAAAAACTCTTGGGCTTTTTTTTGAGGAGCAGAGGTGTCCTCCCAATGTTCAGCTCAATGCTACTCCCTTAACCCATACCAGTAAAATAACTCAACAGGTCATTCCCCTCATTGCTGTTTGTGAGATCCATCTATACACAAATTAGCCACCACATTTACCAGTATCGGCAGTAATTGGCATCAACTCATTGAGGGTGTGAAGGGTGCTGTATTATCTGGGAATTCTCCTGGTCTGTTCTGTCCACAAAAAAAACAGGACAAATCCATCCCAGCCAATTAACGCTCCATTGGTCTATTCTCAGTCTTCACCAAAGTGATGGAAGGGTCATGGACAATGCTATCAGATAGCACTTACTCAGCAATGACCTGCTCACTGACGCTCAGTCTGGGTTCACCAGGACCTTTAGCATCTGACCTCATTACAGCCTTGGTCCAAAATGAATAAAAGAGCTGAACTCGAGCAGTGAGTTGTGAATGACTGCTCTTGACATCATGTCCGCATTTGACCGTGTGGCATCAAGGCACCCTAACAAAACTGGAGTCAATGGGAATCTAAGAGAAAACTCTCCATTGGTTGGAGTCATAACGACCACAAAGTGATTGCGGTTGCTGGAGGTCAGTCACCTCAGTCCAAGGACATCACTACAGGTGGTCTTGGCCCAAACATCTTCAGCTGCTTCATCAACCACCTTGTCTCCATCTTGAGGTCAGAAATGAGGGCATCTGCAGATGATTTTTTAAAAACTGACTTCATGTGACGCGAGAATTGCTAGCTAGGCCAGCATTTACTGCCCAGTCCTGGAGAATGTGGTGGTGATCTGCCTTCTTGAACCGCTGCAGTCCATTTGATGTCGGTACACCCACAGTGCTCCTCAGGAGCGAATTCCAGGTGTAAGGATCCTCCTGTTTAAACCCTGTTTCTTTCCTGCTTTTACTTTTCTTTAACTTTTGCTGCTACAATTTTGACAAATGTATAACTTATGGACATGTGTCTTGAAGGCAGCCTGTATCTAAATAAATAAATAAAAATAACCTTTATTGTCACAAGGAGGCTTACATTAACACCGCAATGAAGTTACTGTGAAAAGCCCCTAGTCGCCACATTCAGGTACACAGAGGGAGAATTCTGAATTCTCAGCTGGTACGGGAATTGAACCCGCGCTGCTGGCCTTGTTCTGCATCACAAACCAGCTGTCTAGCCCACTGAGCTAAACCAGCCCTGCACTTTAACTCAAGCAGAAGCAGTGACTTGTGACTTTAAAAAGGCAATCTGCATGAAGCAACCTTTAATTCAAACAAGCAGATTCCACAACCATTTGACGGACTTGGCTCGAATTGCAGGGCTTTGCTGATAGCCCTGTGGTGATTGGTTCGAATTTCTCTCAAATGTCTCTTTCCCCAGTAATGCTGCATTGTTTAGTTTCACTTTCAGTTCAGAAGCTCCAAGACGTTTCTCTGATTTTCCCTCTCTGATATAATGAAATCTCTCCGAAATATCCAATGTTCCGCAGGGATCAGTGCTGGGGCCTTTGCTGTTTGTAATATATATATATAAATGATTTGGAGGGAAATGTAACTGGTCTGATTAGTAAGTTTGCAGACGACACAAAGGCTGGTGGAATTGCGGATAGCGATGAGGACTGTCAGAGGATACAGCAGGATTTAGATCGTTTGGAGACTTGGGCGGAGAGATGGCAGATGGAGTTTAAAATGTGAGGTAATGCATTTTGGAAGGTCTAATTAATGCAGGTAGGGAATATACAGTGAATGGTCGAACCCTCAAGAGTATTGACAAAGATCTAGGTGTACAGGTCCACAGGTCACTGAAAGGGGCAACACAGGTGGAGTAGGTAGTCAAGAAGGCATACGGCATGCTTGCCTTCATTGGCCGGGGCATGGAGTATAAGAAATGACAAGTCATGTTGCAGCTGTATAGAACCTTTGTTAGGCTACACTTGGAGTATAGTGTTCAATTCTGGTCGCCACACCACGAGAAGGATTTAGAGAGGGTGCAGAAGAGATTTACCAGGATGTTGCCTGGCATGTAGGGCATTAGTTATGAGCAGCGGTTGAATAAACTCGGTTTGTTCTCAGTGGAACGATGGAGGTTGAGGGGCGACCTGATAGAGGTTCACAAAATTATGAGGGGCATATAGACAGAGTGGATAGTCAGAGGCTTTTTCCCAGGGTAGAGGGGTCAATTACTAGGGGGCACAGGTTTAAGGTGCGAGGGGCAAGGTTTAGAGGAGATGTATGAGGCAAGTCTTTTTACACAGAGGGTGGGTGCCTGGAACTCACTGCCAGATGAGGTGATGGAAGAAATGAAAAAAAAAATGAAAATCGCTTATTGTCACAAGTAGACTTCAGTTCTGGGTCCTCTGCTGTTTGTGATTTTCATTAACGACTTGGATGAGGGAGTTGAAGGGTGGGTCAGTAAATTTGCAGATGATACGAAGATTGGTGGAGTTGTGGATAGTGAGGAGGGCTGTTGTCGGCTTCAAAGAGACATAGATAGAATGCAGAGCTGGGCTGAGAAGTGGCAGATGGAGTTTAACCCTGACAAGTGTGAGGTTGTCCATTTTGGAAGGACAAATCTGAATGTGGAATACAGGGTTAATGGTAGGGTTCTTGGCAATGTGGAGGAGCAGAGAGATCTTGGGGTCTATGTTCATAGTTCTTTGAAAGTTGCCACTCAAGTGGATAGAGCTGTGAAGAAGGCCTATGGTGTGCTAGCGTTCATTAGCAGAGGGATTGAATTTAAGAGCCGTGAGGTGATGATGCAGCTGTACAAAAACTTGGTCAGGCCACATTTGGAGTACTGTGTGCAGTTCTGGTCACCTCATTTTAGGAAGGATGTGGAAGCTTGGAAAAGGTGCAAAGGAGATTTACCAGGATGTTGCCTGGAATGGAGAGTAGGTCATACGAGGAAAGGTTGAGGGTGCTAGGCCTTTTCTCATTAGAACGGAGAAGGATGAGGGGCGACTTGATAGAGGTTTATAAGATGATCAGGGGAATAGATAGAGTAGACAGTCAGAGACTTTTTCCCCGGGTGGAACACACCATTACAAGGGGACATAAATTTAAGATAAATGGTGGAAGATATAGAGGGGATGTCAGAGGTAGGTTCTTTACCCAGAGAGTAGTGGGGGCATGGAATGCACTGCCTGTGGTAGTAGTTGAGTCGGAAAATTTATGGACCTTCAAGCGGCTATTGGATAGGTACTTGGATTAGGGTAGAATAAGGGAGTGTAGGTTAACTTCTTAAGGGCAGCACGGTAGCATTGTGGATAGCACAATTGCTTCACAGCTCCAGGGTCCCAAGTTCGATTTTGACTTGGGTCACTGTCTGTGTGGAGTCTGCACATCCTCCCCGTGACTGCGTGGGTTTCCTCCGGGTGCTCCGGTTTCCTCCCACAGTCCAAAGATGTGCAGGTTGGGTGGATTGGCCATGAAAAATTGTCCAAAATTCTATGATTAACCTAGGACAAAACGTTCGGCGCAACATCGTGGGCCGAAGGGCCTGTTCTGTGCTGTATTTCTCTATATCTATAAATGAAGTTACTGTGAAAAGCCCCTAGTCGCCACATTCCGGCGCCTGTTCGGGGAGGCTGTTACGGGACTCGAACCGTGCTGCTGGCCTGCTTTCAAAGCCAGCGATTTAGCCCTGTGCTAAACACGGACCCAGGAAGTGTAGAAGATTTTAGTTTAGATGGGCAGCATGGTCAGCACAGGCTTGGAGGGCCGAAGGGCCTGTTCCTGTGCTGTACTTTTCTTTGTTCTTTGTAAGAAATCTTCTCTTTCCCCAGAATGGCGGGAGGATATTTTAGTGAAACTGCAAAGGATTGAGATTACGACTTGGGCTGGAAACTGGATTTGATCTGAGACCAAGAGTCTTATGAGATAAGTAGTCTTGAGGCCTAGTTTAATAAAGGCGAAAGTGTGTCTCCAGAAGAAATTCTACTACCTGTGGGTACTGAATGAATCTTTCTGCCAGGAGGCCAATGGTACACTGGTGGCTTTGATCACTCAGCAAGCTGGGAAGAAAACCTGCGGCAAAGAATTCAATCTCGAAAGCAAGGACTCTTATCTTTATTTTTATCTGAATCCTTATTATTTTTACTCCTTTCCACCCCTTTGTGTTTGTTTTAGAGGGTGGGACAGCTGAAGTGGGGGGGGGGGGGGGGGCTTGTATTAGGTTAGCTTGCCGTTAGTCCATTGTAATTATTGCATTTTTCATCTTTATTTCTATTATAAATAAACAGTAGTTGTGTTTCAACTTACAAACTTGGTGACTGTAAATTATTGGGCAGCAAAGGGCCAAACATTTTGGGAATTTTATATGAATTATTGGTTCATTCACTTTTGTTGGGGCTCTGGAGCTGGAATTGACTGCGCACTAGCCCAGGGTGACGTAATATAGGATTCTGACCAGCGACAGTGAAGAACCACGATACATTTCCAAGTCAGCATGGTGAGTGGCTTGGAGGGAAACTTCTCAGTGATGATCCCGTGTGTGTCCTAGACGGTAATGGTTGTGGGTTTGGAAGATGCTGTTTAAGGAGCCTTGACATGTTCCTGTAGTGCATCTTATAGATGGTACACACTGCTGCTTATGTGTGTTGGTGGTGGAGGGAATGAATGTTTGTGGATGGGGTGCAAATAAAGCGGGCTGCTTTGTCACGGATGGTGTCAATGGTAGATTTTTCATAGTGCACAATGTTCAATGTCATTTGCAATTCCTCAGATACTGAAGCAGTTCATCTCCATATGCAGCTAGACCCGGGCAACATTCAGACTTGGGCTTATTAGTGGCAAGTAACATTTGTGCCACACAAGTGTCAGGCATTGACCATCTTCAACAAGGGAGAATTTAACCATCTACCCATGATATTCAACGGCATGACCATCGCTGAATCCCCCACTATCAATATCCTGGGAGTTTCCATTGACCAGAAATTGAACTGGACTAGCCATATAAATACTGTGGCTGTATGAGCAGGTCAGGGCTCGGAATCCTGCAGTGAATAACTCACCTCCTGACTCCCAACCCTGAACACCATCTGCAAGGTACATGTCAGCAGTGTGATGGAATACTTTCCACTGTCCTGGATGAGTGCAGTTCCTACATTACTGAAGAAGCTCAATACCATTCAGGACAATGCAGCCCACTTGACTGGCACCCCATCCACCACCTTAAATAATCACTCCTTCCACCAGCAACGCACAGTGGCAGCAGTGTGCACCATGTACAAGTTACACTGCAACAATTAATCAAGGCTGCTTCAACAGCAATTTTCAAACCCACAACCTCTACCAACTGGAAGGACAAGGACAGCAAGTGCATGTGAACACTGCCACCAAGTCACACCTGAAATGATATCACCATTCCTTAACTGTCTCATCTATATTGATGTGGAGATGCCGGTGTTGGACGGGTGAGCACAGTAAGAAGTCTTGCAACACCAGGTTAAAGTCCAACCGGTTTGTTTTGAATCACTAGCTTTCGGAGCACTGCTCCTTCCTCACCATCCTCTCCTTTTCTCAAAACCCAACACATTTCTAACTTTTCACAGTTCAGGAGAAGGATCACAAACCAGAAATGTTAACCCTGTTTCTCTCTCCATGGATGCTGCCTGACCTGCTAATTATTTCCAACAACTTCTCTTTATATCTTCAATTTAGATTTCCAGCATCCACAGCATTTTCTTTTCGTAGTAGTTATCCCTGGTGTCCAGGCCAACATTTATCCCTCAATCAACATGACAATAACAGATTATGTGATCATTGCCACATTTTTGAAGATCCATACGGATTGAGAGAATTTAGAAATGAAATCCACTGCTTTACACTATTTCATTCTGCTTTATCATATTCAGTTTTAGAAACTGTTGACTTATTTTAAGGAAGGAACGAATGTAGCCTCTGGCTTGATAAATGAATTGGTGCAAATTTAAGGCTGCAAAAAGCAACAGTTACAGACAACCTGGAACAGAGAACAAAAGCTTCTCTGTATTTTTCATAGCGACCGGCATCAAACATTGCATTAAAATCAGGATCATTTACACCATAAGCATTATTACTTATCCAGGAAGTTGGTTCAAATACAACCTATTGTATTTGAATCAGAAGCTGATCCAGTATTTATATTTCAATATAGAGATATTTTTTGATTATCTGTATTTACAGCTAAAGCTCAGGTACAACTGGTTTGAAAGCCCAGCGTCTCGAGAACCGCAACGCGCAAGTAGAATCCAACCCCCACCAACACGGGATTAAATCTCAGTTCTTCAGTGATAGATATATACCCACCCTCACTAAGAAAGGTATAAACTCAACCCCTCACTAACACAGGTATAACCTCCATTTCTCACTAGCACAGCTATGTACCCACGCCCTCACTAACACCGGTATGAACTCACCCCCTCACTAACACAGCTATGTACCCACCCTCTCACTGACACAGCTATGTACCCACCCCCTCACTAACACAGCTATGTACCCACCCCCTCACTAACACAGCTATGTACCCACCCCCTCACTAACACAGCTATGTACCCACCCCCTCACTAACACAGCTATGTACTCCTCACCCCCTCACTAACACAGCTATGGACCCACCGCCTCACTAACACAGCTCTGAACCCACCCCCTCACTAACACAGCTAACACAGCTATGGACCCACTCCATCATTAATACCTGTATGAACCCACACCCTCACTAACACAGCTATGCATCCACCCCCTCACTAACACAAGTATAACCTCCATTTCTCACTAACACAGCTATGTACCCATGCCCTCACTAACACCGATATGAACTCACCCCCTCACTAACACAGCTATGTACCCACCCCCTCACTAACACAGCTATGTACCCACCCCCTCACTAACACAGCTATGTACCCACCCCCTCACTAACACAGCTATGTACCCACCCCCTCACTAACACAGCTATGTACCCACCCCCTCACTAAGACAGCTATGTACCCACCCCCTCACTAACACAGCTATGTACCCACCCCCTCACTAACACAGCTATAAACCCACACCTTCACTAACACAGCTATGTACCCACCCGTCTCACAACACAACTATGAACCCACCCACTAACACCGATATGAAATCACCCCCTTACGGAAATAGCTCTGAACCAACGCCTTCACTATCACAGCTGAGTTCAGCAGCTCATTAACACAGCTCGGAACACACCCCCCTCACTAACATAACGATGAACCCACACCCTCACTAACACAGCTCGGAACACACCCCCCTCACTAACATAACGATGAACCCACACCCTCACTAACACAGCTCGGAACACACCCCCCTCACTAACATAACTATGAACCCACACCCTCACTAACACAGCTCTGAACACACCCCCACACTGACACAACTATGAACCCACAGCCTCACTAACACAGCTCTGAACACACCCCCACACTGACACAACTATGAACCCACACCCCCACTAACACAGCTCTGAGCACACCCCCTCACTGACACAGGTGTGAACCCAGCCACTCACTAACACACGTATGAACCCAGCTCTCACTAACACAGGTATGAACCCAGCCCCTCACTAACACAGGTGTGAACCCAGCCCCTCACTAACACAGGTGTGAACCCAGCCCCCTCACTAACACAGGTCTGAACCCAGCCCCTCACTAACACAGGTGTGAACCCAGCCCCCTCACTAACACAGGTGTGACCCCAGCCCCTCACTAACACAGGTATGAACCCAGCCCCTCACTAACACAGGTATGAACCCAGCCCCTCACTAACACAGGTATGAACTCAGTCCCTCACTAACACACAAGTAAACCCAGCCCCTCACTAACACAGGTGTGAACTCAGTCCCTCACTAACACAGGTATAAACCCAGCCCCTCACTAACTCAGGTGTGAACCCAGCCCCTCACTAACACAGGTATGAACCCAGCTCTCACTAACACAGGTATGAACCCAGCCCCTCACTAACACAGGTGTGAACCCAGCCCCTCACTAACACAGGTGTGAACCCAGCTCTCACTAACACAGGTATAAACCCAGCCCCTCACTAACACAGGTATAAACCCAGCCCCTCACTAACACAGGTGTGAACCCAGCCCCTCACTAACACAGGTGAACCCAGCTCTCACTAACACAGGTATGTATCCAGCCCCTCACTAACACAGGTGAACCCAGCCCCTCACTAACACAGGTGTGAACTCAGTCCCTCACTAACACAGGTATAAACCCAGCCCCTCACTAACACAGGTGTGAACCCAGCTCTCACTAACACAGGTGTGAACCCAGCTCTCACTAACACAGGTACGAACCCAGCTCTCACTAACACAGGTGTAAACTCAGTCCCTCACTAACACAGGTGTGAACCCAGCTCTCACTAACACAGGTATGAGCCCAGCTCTCACTAACACAGGTATGAACCCAGCCCCTCACTAACACAGGTCTGAACCCAGCCCCTCACTAACACAGGTGTGAACCCAGCCCCTCACTAACACAGTTGTGACCCCAGCCCCTCACTAACACAGGTATGAACCCAGCCCCTCACTAACACAGGTATGAACCCAGCCCCTCACTAACACAGGCATGAACTCAGTCCCTCACTAACACACAAGTAAACCCAGCCCCTCACTAACACAGGTGTGAACTCAGTCCCTCACTAACACAGGTATAAACCCAGCCCCTCACTAACTCAGGTGTGAACCCAGCCCCTCACTAACACAGGTGTGAACCCAGCTCTCACTAACACAGGTATGAACCCAGCCCCTCACTAACACAGGTGTGAACCCAGCTCTCACTAACACAGGTATGAACCCAGCTCTCACTAACACAGGTATGAACCCAGCCCCTCACTAACACAGGTGTGAACCCAGACCCTCACTAACACAGGTGTGAACCCAGCTCTCACTAACACAGGTATAAACCCAGCCCCTCACTAACACAGGTATAAACCCAGCCCCTCACTAACACAGGTGTGAACCCAGCCCCTCACTAACACAGGTGAACCCAGCTCTCACTAACACAGGTATGTATCCAGCCCCTCACTAACACAGGTGAACCCAGCCCCTCACTAACACAGGTGTGAACTCAGTCCCTCACTAACACAGGTATAAACCCAGCCCCTCACTAACACAGGTGTGAACCCAGCTCTCACTAACACAGGTGTGAACCCAGCTCTCACTAACACAGGTGTGAACCTAGCTCTCACTAACACAGGTATGAACCAGCTCTCACTAACACAGGCGTAAACTCAGTCCCTCACCAACTCAGGCATAAACCCAGCCCCTCACTAACACAGGTGAGAACTCAGTCCCTCACTAACACAGGTGTGTACCCAGCCCCTCACTAACACAGGTATGAACCCAACCCCTCACTAACACAGGTGTGAACCCAGCCCCTCACTAACACAGGTATCAACCGAGTCCCTCACTAACACAGGTGTGAACCCAGCCCCTCACTAACACAGGTGTGAACCCAGCCCCTCACTAACACAGGTGTGAACCCAGCTCTCACTAACACAGGTGTGAACTCAGTCCCTCACCAACACAGGTATAAATCCAGCCCCTCACCAGCACAGGTATGACCCAGCCCCTCACTAACACAGGTGTGAACCCAGCCCCTCACTAACACAGGTGTGAACACAGCCCCTCACAAACACAGGCGAACCCAGCTCTCACTATCACAGGTGTGAACTCAGTCCCTCACTAACAGATATAAACCCAGCCCCTCACTAACACAGGTGTGAACCCAGCCCCTCACTAACACAGGTGTGAACCAGGCTCTCACTAACACAGGTGTGAACTCAGTCCCTCACTAACACAGGTGTGAACCCAGCCCCTCACTAACACAGGTGTGAACCCAGCTCTCACTAACACAGGTGTAAACTCAGTCCCTCACTAACACAGGTGTGAACCCAGCTCTCACTAACACAGGTATGAACCCAGCTCTCACTAACACAGGTGTGAACCCAGCCCCTCACTAACACAGGTGTGAACCCAGCCCCTCACTAACACAGGTATCAACCGAGTCCCTCACTAACACAGGTGTGAACCCAGCCCCTCACTAACACAGGTATCAACCGAGTCCCTCACTAACACAGGTGTGAACCCAGCCCCTCACTAACACAGGTGTGAACCCAGCTCTCACTAACACAGGTGTGAACCCAGCTCTCACTAACACAGGTATGAACCCAGCTCTCACTAACACAGGTATGACCCAGCCCCTCACTAACACAGGTGTGAGCCCAGCCCCTCACTAACACAGGTGTGAACCCAGCCCCTCACTAACACAGGTGTGAACACAGCCCCTCACTAACACAGGCGAACCCAGCTCTCACTATCACAGGTGTGAACTCAGTCCCTCACTAACACAGGTGTGAACCCAGCCCCTCACTAACACAGGTATGAACCCAGCTCTCACTAACACAGGTATGAACCCAGCCCCTCACTAACACAGGTGTGAACCCAGACCCTCACTAACACAGGTGTGAACCCAGCTCTCACTAACACAGGTATAAACCCAGCCCCTCACTAACACAGGTATAAACCCAGCCCCTCACTAACACAGGTGTGAACCCAGCCCCTCACTAACACAGGTGAACCCAGCTCTCACTAACACAGGTATGTATCCAGCCCCTCACTAACACAGGTGAACCCAGCCCCTCACTAACACAGGTGTGAACTCAGTCCCTCACTAACACAGGTATAAACCCAGCCCCTCACTAACACAGGTGTGAACCCAGCTCTCACTAACACAGGTGTGAACCCAGCTCTCACTAACACAGGTACGAACCCAGCTCTCACTAACACAGGTGTAAACTCAGTCCCTCACTAACACAGGTGTGAACCCAGCTCTCACTAACACAGGTATCAACCGAGTCCCTCACTAACACAGGTGTGAACCCAGCCCCTCACTAACACAGGTGTGAACCCAGCTCTCACTAACACAGGTGTGAACCCAGCTCTCACTAACACAGGTGTGAACCTAGCTCTCACTAACACAGGTATGAACCAGCTCTCACTAACACAGGCGTAAACTCAGTCCCTCACCAACTCAGGCATAAACCCAGCCCCTCACTAACACAGGTGAGAACTCAGTCCCTCACTAACACAGGTGTGCACCCAGCCCCTCACTAACACAGGTATGAACCCAACCCCTCACTAACACAGGTGTGAACCCAGCCCCTCACTAACACAGGTATCAACCGAGTCCCTCACTAACACAGGTGTGAACCCAGCCCCTCACTAACACAGGTGTGAACCCAGCCCCTCACTAACACAGGTGTGAACCCAGCTCTCACTAACACAGGTGTGAACTCAGTCCCTCACCAACACAGGTATAAATCCAGCCCCTCACCAGCACAGGTATGACCCAGCCCCTCACTAACACAGGTGTGAACCCAGCCCCTCACTAACACAGGTGTGAACACAGCCCCTCACAAACACAGGCGAACCCAGCTCTCACTATCACAGGTGTGAACTCAGTCCCTCACTAACACAGATATAAACCCAGCCCCTCACTAACACAGGTGTGAACCCAGCCCCTCACTAACACAGGTGTGAACCCAGCTCTCACTAACACAGGTGTAAACTCAGTCCCTCACTAACACAGGTGTGAACCCAGCTCTCACTAACACAGGTATGAACCCAGCTCTCACTAACACAGGTGTGAACCCAGCCCCTCACTAACACAGGTGTGAACCCAGCCCCTCACTAACACAGGTATCAACCGAGTCTCTCACTAACACAGGTGTGAACCCAGCCCCTCACTAACACAGGTATCAACCGAGTCCCTCACTAACACAGGTGTGAACCCAGCCCCTCACTAACACAGGTGTGAACCCAGCCCCTCACTAACACAGGTGTGAACACAGCCCCTCACTAACACAGGCGAACCCAGCTCTCACTATCACAGGTGTGAACTCAGTCCCTCACTAACACAGGTGTGAACCCAGCCCCTCACTAACACAGGTATGAACCCAGCTCTCACTAACACAGGTATGAACCCAGCCCCTCACTAACACAGGTGTGAACCTAGACCCTCACTAACACAGGTGTGAACCCAGCTCTCACTAACACAGGTATAAACCCAGCCCCTCACTAACACAGGTATAAACCCAGCCCCTCACTAACACAGGTGTGAACCCAGCCCCTCACTAACACAGGTGAACCCAGCTCTCACTAACACAGGTATGTATCCAGCCCCTCACTAACACAGGTGAACCCAGCCCCTCACTAACACAGGTGTGAACTCAGTCCCTCACTAACACAGGTATAAACCCAGCCCCTCACTAACACAGGTGTGAACCCAGCTCTCACTAACACAGGTGTGAACCCAGCTCTCACTAACACAGGTACGAACCCAGCTCTCACTAACACAGGTGTAAACTCAGTCCCTCACTAACACAGGTGTGAACCCAGCTCTCACTAACACAGGTATCAACCGAGTCCCTCACTAACACAGGTGTGAACCCAGCCCCTCACTAACACAGGTGTGAACCCAGCTCTCACTAACACAGGTGTGAACCCAGCTCTCACTAACACAGGTGTGAACCTAGCTCTCACTAACACAGGTATGAACCAGCTCTCACTAACACAGGCGTAAACTCAGTCCCTCACCAACTCAGGCATAAACCCAGCCCCTCACTAACACAGGTGAGAACTCAGTCCCTCACTAACACAGGTGTGTACCCAGCCCCTCACTAACACAGGTATGAACCCAACCCCTCACTAACACAGGTATCAACCGAGTCCCTCACTAACACAGGTGTGAACCCAGCCCCTCACTAACACAGGTGTGAACCCAGCCCCTCACTAACACAGGTGTGAACCCAGCTCTCACTAACACAGGTGTGAACTCAGTCCCTCACCAACACAGGTATAAATCCAGCCCCTCACCAGCACAGGTATGACCCAGCCCCTCACTAACACAGGTGTGAACCCAGCCCCTCACTAACACAGGTGTGAACACAGCCCCTCACAAACACAGGCGAACCCAGCTCTCACTATCACCAGGTGTGAACTCAGTCCCTCACTAACACAGATATAAACCCAGCCCCTCACTAACACAGGTGTGAACCCAGCCCCTCACTAACACAGGTGTGAACCCAGCTCTCACTAACACAGGTGTGAACTCAGTCCCTCACTAACACAGGTGTGAACCCAGCCCCTCACTAACACAGGTGTGAACCCAGCTCTCACTAACACAGGTGTAAACTCAGTCCCTCACTAACACAGGTGTGAACCCAGCTCTCACTAACACAGGTATGAACCCAGCTCTCACTAACACAGGTGTGAACCCAGCCCCTCACTAACACAGGTGTGAACCCAGCCCCTCACTAACACAGGTATCAACCGAGTCCCTCACTAACACAGGTGTGAACCCAGCCCCTCACTAACACAGGTATCAACCGAGTCCCTCACTAACACAGGTGTGAACCCAGCCCCTCACTAACACAGGTGTGAACCCAGCTCTCACTAACACAGGTGTGAACCCAGCTCTCACTAACACAGGTATGAACCCAGCTCTCACTAACACAGGTATGACCCAGCCCCTCACTAACACAGGTGTGAACCCAGCCCCTCACTAACACAGGTGTGAACACAGCCCCTCACTAACACAGGCGAACCCAGCTCTCACTATCACAGGTGTGAACTCAGTCCCTCACTAACACAGGTGTGAACCCAGCCCCTCACTAACACAGGTGTGAACCCAGCTCTCACTAACACAGGTGTGAACTCAGTCCCTCACCAACACAGGTATAAACCCAGCCCCTCACTAACTCAGGTATGAGCCAGCCCCTCACTAACACAGGTGTGAGCCCAGCCCCTCAGTAGCACAGGTGTGAGCCCAGCCCCTCACTAACACAGGTGAACCCAGCTCTCACTAACACAGGTATGAACCCAGCCCCTCACTAACTCAGGTATGATCCAGCCCCTCACTAACACAGGTATAAACCCAGCTCTCACTAACACAGGTATCAACCGAGTCCCTCACTAACACAGGTGTGAACCCAGCCCCTCACTAACACAGGTGTGAACCCAGCTCTCACTAACACAGGTGTGAACCCAGCTCTCACTAACACAGGTGTGAACCTAGCTCTCACTAACACAGGTATGAACCAGCTCTCACTAACACAGGCGTAAACTCAGTCCCTCACCAACTCAGGCATAAACCCAGCCCCTCACTAACACAGGTGAGAACTCAGTCCCTCACTAACACAGGTGTGTACCCAGCCCCTCACTAACACAGGTATGAACCCAACCCCTCACTAACACAGGTGTGAACCCAGCCCCTCACTAACACAGGTATCAACCGAGTCCCTCACTAACACAGGTGTGAACCCAGCCCCTCACTAACACAGGTGTGAACCCAGCCCCTCACTAACACAGGTGTGAACCCAGCTCTCACTAACACAGGTGTGAACTCAGTCCCTCACCAACACAGGTATAAATCCAGCCCCTCACCAGCACAGGTATGACCCAGCCCCTCACTAACACAGGTGTGAACCCAGCCCCTCACTAACACAGGTGTGAACACAGCCCCTCACAAACACAGGCGAACCCAGCTCTCACTATCACCAGGTGTGAACTCAGTCCCTCACTAACACAGGTGTGAACCCAGCCCCTCACTAACACAGGTGTGAACCCAGCTCTCACTAACACAGGTGTGAACTCAGTCCCTCACTAACACAGGTGTGAACCCAGCCCCTCACTAACACAGGTGTGAACCCAGCTCTCACTAACACAGGTGTAAACTCAGTCCCTCACTAACACAGGTGTGAACCCAGCTCTCACTAACACAGGTATGAACCCAGCTCTCACTAACACAGGTGTGAACCCAGCCCCTCACTAACACAGGTGTGAACCCAGCCCCTCACTAACACAGGTATCAACCGAGTCCCTCACTAACACAGGTGTGAACCCAGCCCCTCACTAACACAGGTATCAACCGAGTCCCTCACTAACACAGGTGTGAACCCAGCCCCTCACTAACACAGGTGTGAACCCAGCTCTCACTAACACAGGTGTGAACCCAGCTCTCACTAACACAGGTATGAACCCAGCTCTCACTAACACAGGTATGACCCAGCCCCTCACTAACACAGGTGTGAACCCAGCCCCTCACTAACACAGGTGTGAACACAGCCCCTCACTAACACAGGCGAACCCAGCTCTCACTATCACAGGTGTGAACTCAGTCCCTCACTAACACAGGTGTGAACCCAGCCCCTCACTAACACAGGTGTGAACCCAGCTCTCACTAACACAGGTGTGAACTCAGTCCCTCACCAACACAGGTATAAACCCAGCCCCTCACTAACTCAGGTATGAGCCAGCCCCTCACTAACACAGGTGTGAGCCCAGCCCCTCAGTAGCACAGGTGTGAGCCCAGCCCCTCACTAACACAGGTGAACCCAGCTCTCACTAACACAGGTATGAACCCAGCCCCTCACTAACTCAGGTATGATCCAGCCCCTCACTAACACAGGTATAAACCCAACCCCTCACTAACACAGGTGTGAACCCTGCCCCTCACTAAAACAGGTGTGAAGCCAGCCCCTCACTAACACAGGTGTGAACCCTGTCCCTCACTAAAACATGTGTGAACTGTACCTCTACACCCAAGTTGCCTCTCTGTTAAATAATGTTATTTCTTGCATTCTGCACTGTTTGGACATAAAGACTTATTGCATCTTTCTTCTCTAATTGTGTCAATACTAGAGAAATTACTTCCCCTTACAATTATGAAAGCTCTAAAACTCAAACTTAGTGGAAGCCATTAATTATGTCCTTATTTCCTTCAGCTGCACTTCTGTTTCTACCGTTCTTGTCCAGCATCCTAATTCCAGGCTCTTCACCTGGGTCTCAATAACAACAACAGCTCTCCATCCACATTACTGCAGTACATACCAACCAGTTCCTGAGGATTCTTTTTCTCCACATCGAGGAATT
Source organism: Scyliorhinus canicula (assembly GCF_902713615.1). NCBI lineage: Eukaryota > Metazoa > Chordata > Chondrichthyes > Carcharhiniformes > Scyliorhinidae > Scyliorhinus > Scyliorhinus canicula. Next base: position 70,827,882 of record NC_052163.1, on the reverse strand, counting down.
CCTACAAAAAAAGAATAAAAAACCTCAGTTTCTGAACCATTAAACTTTATCACACAAGAATGCCCCCTGCATCTCACTGTTCATCACAAAAATAGAGAGGGCAACTGCTGCATCTCCATAAAATATATGAAAAGGGTTTACTCCAAATGCTGTATTGCGTAACAATACATCAGGACAGAGTTGGGGACGAAAAGGAGGACTCACTGTATCCAGACTATGTCTTATCGACACGTAAATGCATGGCTTATCTAGAGTGTGCTTGCAAGAGCATGTACAAGATGGAGAGAGAGAATCATCTGAAATGTTGACAGAATAAGGGGGATAGACAAGCATGGAATGAAGTTAAATCGATAGCAAGGAGCAATATAGAATCAGAAGGCGTAGAATCTCGGTGGGTAGAGTTGAGGAATTGCAAAGGTAAAAAGACCCTGATGGGAGTTATGTACAGGCCCCCCTAGCAGTAGTCAGGATGTGGGGTCGAAAATAAATCAGGAGACAGAGAAAGCATGTAAAAAAGGCAATATCACAATAATCATGGGCGACTTCAATATGCACGTGGACTGGGAAAATAAGATTGGTAGTAAGGTTGGACATCCATGGATGACGAGGGAAGTCAAGGACAGCATAAAAGGAAAAGAGAAAGCATAAAGAGTGGCAAGGATTAGTGGGAAGCCAGAGGATTGGGAATCATTTAAAAGCAAGCAGAGGACAAATCTGTTAGAGTTCTCTGAGGAGGTAACAAGGAAGTTAGACAAAGACGTACCAGTGGACGTGATTTATTTAGATTTCTAGAAGGCTTTTGACAAGGTGCCACAAAGGAGACTATTAAATAAGTTAAGAGCCCATGGTGTTAAGGGTAAGATCCTGGAACGGATAGAGGATTGGCTGACTGGCAAAAGGCAGAGATTGGGGATAAAGGGATCTTTTGCAGGATGGCAGCTGGTGACTGGTGGTGTGCCTCAGGGGTCTGTGCTGGGAACACAACTTTTCACAATATACATCAATGATCTGGAAGAAGGAACGGAAGGCACTGTTGCTAAGTTTGCAGATGATACAAAGATCTATAGAAATACAGGTAGTATTGAGGAAGCAAGGGTGCTGCAGAAGGATTTGGACAAGCTGGGAGAGTGGGTAGTGAAGTGGCAAATGAAATACAATGTGGAAATGTGTGAGGTTATGCACTTTGGAAGGAGGAATTTAGGCATAGACTATTTTCTAAATGGGGAAATGCTTCAGAAATCAGAAACACAAAGGGACTTGGGAGTCCTTGTTCACGATTCTCTTAAGGTTAACATGCAGGTTCAGTCGGCAGTTAAGAAGGCAAATGCAATTTTAGCATTCAAAGAACAAAGAACAAAGAAAATTACAGCACAGGAACAGGCCCTTCGGCCCTCCCAGCCTGCGCCGATCCAGATCCTTTATCTAAACCTGTCTCCTATTTTCCAAGGTCTACTTCCCTCTGTTCCCGCCCATTCATATACCTGTCTAGATGCATCTTAAATGATGCTATCGTGCCCGCCTCTACCACCTCCGCTGGTAAAGCGTTCCAGGCACCCACCACCCTCTGCGTAAAAAACTTTCCACGCACATCTCCCTTAAACTTTCCCCCTCTCACTTTGAAATCGTGACCCCTTGTAACTGACACCCCCACTCTTGGGAAAAGCTTGTTGCTATCCACCCTGTCCATACCGCTCATAATTTTGTAGACCTCAATCAGGTCCCCCCTCAACCTCCGTCTTTCCAACGAAAACAATCCTAATCTACTCAACCTTTCTTCATAGCTAGCACCTTCCATACCAGGCAACATCCTGGTGAACCTCCTCTGCACCCTCTCCAAGGCATCCACATCCTTCTGGTAATGTGACGACCAGAACTGCACGCAGTATTCCAAATGTGGCCTAACCAAAGTCCTCATGTCAAGAGGACTCGAATACAAGACCAGGGATGTACTTCTGAGGCTGAAAAGGCTCTGGTCAGACCCCATTTGGAGTGTTGTGAGCAGTTTTGTGCCCCGTAGATAAGGAAGGATGTGCTGGCCTTGGAAAGGGTCCAGAGGAGGTTCACAAGAATGATCTCTGGAATGAAGAACTAGTCGTATGAGGAACAGTTGAGGACTCTGGGTCTGTACTTGGAGTTTAGAAGGATGAGGGGGGGATCTTATTGAAACTTCCAGGATACTGCGAGGCCTGGATGGCATGGATGTGGAGAGGATGTTTCCACTTGTAGGAAAAACTAGAACCTGAGGACACCATCTCACTCTAAAGGGACGATCCTTTAAAGCAGAGATAAGGAGGAATTTCTTCAGCCAGCGGGTGATGAATTTGTGGAACTCTTTGCCGCAGAAGGTTGTGGTAGACCAAATCACTGAGTGTCTTCAAGACAAAGATAGATTCTTGATTAATAAGGGGATCAGGGGTTATGGGGAGAAGGCAGGAGAATGGGGACAAGAAAATATCAGCCATGACTGAAAGGAGGAGCAGACTCGATGGGCCGAGTGGCCTAATTCTGCTTATCGTCTTATAGACAGGGCAGATGGATAGGCAGGACCGTGGGGGAGGTGGGGGGACGCAACCACAGGGGGAGACGCTAAGGTGGGGGGGGGGGGGGTAAAAGTCTTAAGACTAAAAAAAAATTGGCATGCGATTGTTAATGAAGGAGAAAGCTGTAGACGATGGTTTCCCAAATTTTGGGTCGTGACCCTATCGGGGTCACGGAGGTCACATTTTGGAATGCTAGCTGCTCCTTCTCTAAGCAGCAAGGTATCCGGTGGAGAGGAGATGACCCAATCTGGGAGCTCTGTTGTGACAGCCTTGGACATCAGATGTGGACTGTGAGGCCAAACTTTTCTTTAACTTCAGAAATCACCTAGCAGTGAACTTGCTTGGGCTCGGAATGTTTAGTGTGACTTGGCGCCGATCAGGGCCTGTAAGTGTAACTCAGACACTGCCGGAGACTGGGAAATCCGGGATGACACAGGACTCAGCCAAGATGGCGAGTGACAGCTTCTGCTCGGTTTACCTGTTGTACAGGCTCCTTACCCCAGGATAGTGAGTCCACTTCTCAGGTATTGGCAGCTAGATCAAAAAGGAAGAAAGAGGGGCTGCTGAATGAGTAGGGAGAGGGTTGTTGGGAAGAGTGGGTGTGAGAGTGAGTGTCTGAGAGAGAGTGAGTATGTGAAAGAGAGACAGAGAGGGAGAGACAGAGCGCGTGTGTGAGAGTGAGTGTGTGTGCATGTGTGAGAGTATGTGGTGTATGTGTGTGTGTGTATATGCGAGAGTGTGTGTGTATATATGCCAAAGAGTGAGTGCGTGAGAGAGGGTGTGTGTGTGGGAGTATGTGAGAGTCTGTGTGTGTGCGCGAGTGAGTGTCTGTGTGTGAGACAGGGTGTCTGTGTGTGTGAGTGTCCATGTGTTTGTGTGTGTGAGACAGTGTGTGTCTGTGTGACAGTGTGTGTGTGTATATGTCTGTAAGTGACAGTATGTGAGAGCATGAGTGCGTGTATGTGAGTGTGTGTGAGACAGAGAGTGTGTGTGAGAGAGTGACTGTGCGTGAGTGCATGTGTCAGTGAGTGCGTGTGTGAGGCTGTGAGTGCGTGTGTGAGTGCACGAGTGGGTGTGAGTGTGCATGTGAATGATGTGTGAGTGTGTGTATCAGTGCGTGTGTGAGACAGAGAGAGAGAGTCTGTGTGTGTATGTATATAGTGGTGGGGGAGTGGGGCAGACCTCAATTTGTCTGTGGGGATGGAGAGGACAGGAGCTTCTCTGAGCCTTCAGTCACCAGGGATATGGAAAGCTTGACTGAAAGTTACACGAGTTCATAAAATGACTTTTTTATGAAGTGCTTTTAAACACAAATTTTCATATTTATAGGATGCATTGTTAAATGTAGGGAGGTATGGTGGCACAGTAGTTAGCACTGCTGCCTCACAGCACCAGGGACCCGGTTTCAATTCCAGACTTGGCTGACTGTAGAGTTTGTACGTTTTCTCCATGTTTGCGTGGATTCCTCCGGTTTCTTCAGTCCAAAGATGTGCAGATAAGGTGGATTGGCCATGTTAAATTGCCCCTTTGTGTCCAAAGATGTGCAGGTTAGGTGGGGTCATGGGTATAGGGTGGGGTGTGGACCTAGGTCGGTTGTTCTTGAGAGCGGCAGTATAACCACAACAGGCCGAATGGCCTCCTTCTCACTGTAGGGATTCTATGGTTTCTATATTGATCTATAATATGCAAACTTTAATACTTATATGCTGAATGTTACTTTGTGGTTTTGTTGCGCTTTTGTTTTTGCAAGTATCCGGAGAAGTTAGTGGTGATACATTTTGCAAAGGCAAACCACAATGGAATGCATAATAAATATTAAGATGTTAACAAGTGCAGAGGAACAGATCTCTGAAGGTATCTGGAAAGGTAAATGAGATAGCTAAGGCAGCAGACAGGATACTTTATTAGTTGAGGCTTAAAATCAAAGGGCAGGGCGGTGATGCTGTAACTGTACAATACACTAATTTAAGCCATACTTGAGTACTGCATGCAGTTTTGGACACTGCATAATAGAAAAAACATGACTGCATTAGAGAAAGTACAAAAGAGATTTACAAGGATGTTGCCTGGAAAGATTGGTTTGGGAAAATGTTGTTATCTCTGAAGGGACAAAAATTAATGTATGAAATTAGATCGAGTGGTTGGAAGGCCCAATTCCTCTTGGTTGATGGGTCCATAACCAGGAGGCATGGATTTTGAATCAAGAGGTTTGAAGGGGGGGACATGTTGTCACCCAGAGGATGGTGGGAGTCTGCAACTCACTTCCTGAAAGGATGGTAGAGGCCAAAAAACGCACAACAAACTACTTACATCTACACTTTGAAGTGCAATGACCTGAAATGGCCGCGAACCAAGAACTGGGTAAATTGGTGAGGCTGGTTGGCTCTTTGTTGGCAGGCAAGGCACAATGGGTTGGATGGCCTTTTTCTGTGTTGTAAATTTCTATCATTTCTATAAGTATTGATGTTCTTGGTATCATGACATGCCTGCGTTGTTCAGGAGACAGAAATGTATCCACCAAACACAGCATCTAACAACTACTTGGCAACACTACTGGGAATGTGGATAGAAGATCATAAGAACATAAGAACTAGGAGCAGGAGTAGGCCATCTGGCCCCTCGAGCCTGCTCCACCATTCAACGAGATCATGGCTGATCTTTTGTGGACTCAGCTCCACTTTCCGGCCCCAACACCATAACCCTTAATCCCTTTATTCTTCAAAAAATTATCTATCTTTTCCTTAAAAACATTTAATGAAGGAGCCTCAACTGCTTCACTGGGCAAGGAATTCCATAGATTCACAACTCTTTGGGTGAAGAAGTTCCTCCTAAACTCAGTCCTAAATCTACTTCCCCTTATTTTGAGGCTATGCCCCCTAGTTCTGCTTTCACCCACCAGTGGAAACAACCTGCCCGCACGTATCCTATCTATTCCCTTCATAATTTTATATGTTTCTATAAGATCCCCCCTCATCCTTCTAAGTTCCAATGAGTACAGTCCCACTCTACTCAACCTCGCCTCGTAATCCAACCCCTTCATCTCTGGGATTAACCTAGTGAATCTCCTCTGCACACGCTCCAGTGCCAGTACGTCCTTTCTCAAGTAAGGAGACCAAAACTGAGCACAATACTCCAGGTGTGGCCTCACTAACACCTTATACAATTGCAGCATAACCTCCCTAGTCTTAAACTCCATCCCTCTAGCAATGAAGGACAAAATTCAATTTGCCTTCTTAATCACCTGTTGCACCTGTAAACCAACTTTCTGTGACTCATGCACTAGCACACCCAGGTCTCTCTGCACAGCAGCATGTTTTAATATTTTATCGTTTAAATAATAATCCCGTTTGCTGTTATTCCTACCAAAATGGATAACCTCACATTTGTCAACATTGTATTCCATCTGCCAGACCCTAGCCCATTCACTTAACCTATCCAAATCCCTCTGCAGACTTCCAGTATCCTCTACACTTTTCGCTTTACCACTCATCTTAGTGTCATCTGCAAACTTGGACACACTGCCCTTGGTCCCCCAACTCCAAATCATCTATGTAAATTGTGAACAATTGTGGGCCCAACACGGATCCCTGAGGGACACCACTAGCTACTGATTGCCAACCAGAGAAACACCCATTAATCCCCACTCTTTGCTTTCTATTAATTAACCAATCCTCTATCCATGCTACTACTTTACCCTTAATGCCATGCATCTGTATCTTATGCAGCAACCTTTTGTGTTGCACCTTGTCAAAGTCTTTCTGGAAATCCAGATATACCACATACATTGGCTCCTCGTTATCTACTGCACTGGTAATGTCCTCAAAAAATTCCACTAAATTAGTTAGGCATGACCTGCCCTTTCTGAACCCATGCTGCGTCTGACCAATGGGACAATTTCTATCCAGATGCCTCGCTATTTCTTCCTTGACAGATTCCAGCATCTTCCCGACTACCGAAGTTAAGCTCACTGGCCTATAATTTCCTGCTCTCTGCCTACTTCCTTTTTTAAACAGTGGTGTCACGTTTGTTAATTTCCAATCCACCGGGACCACCCCAGAGTCTAGTGAATTTTGGTAAATCATCACTAGTGCATCTGCAATTTCCCTAGCCATCTCTTTTAGCACTCTGGGATGCATTCCATCAGGGCCAGAAGACTTTTCTACCTTTAGCCCCATTAGCTTGCCCATCACTCCCTCCTTAGTGATAACAATCCTCTCAAGGTCCTCACCTGTCATAGCCCCATTTCTATCAGTCACTGGCATGTTATTTGTGTTTTCCACTGTGAAGACCGACCCAAAAAACCTGTTCAGTTCCTCAGCCATTTCCTCATCTCCCATTATTAAAACTCCCTTCTCATCCTCTAAAGGACCAATATTTACCGTAGCCACTCTTTTTTGTTTGATATATTTGTAAAAACTTTTACTGTCTGTTTTTATATTCTGAGCAAGTTTACTCTCATACTCTATCTTACTCTTCTTTATAGCTTTTTTAGTAGCTTTCTGTTGCCCTCTAAAGATTTCCCAGTCCTCTAGTCTCCCACCAATCTTTGCCACTTTGTATGCTTTTTCCTTCAATTTAATACTCTCCCTTATTTCCTTAGATATCCATGGTCGATTTTCCCTCTTTCTACCGTCCTTCCTTTTTGTTGGTATAAACCTTTGCTGAGCACTGTGAAAAATTGCTTGGAAGGTTCTCCACTGTTCCTCAACTGTTCCACCATAAAGTCTTTGCTCCCAGTCTACCTTAGCTGGTTCTTCTCTCATCCCATTGTAATCTCCTTTGTTTAAACACAAAACACTAGTATTTGATTTTACCTTCTCACCCTCCATCTGTATTTTAAATTCCACCATATTGTGATCGCTCCTTCCAAGAGGATCCCTAACTATGAGATGATGAATCAATCCTGTCTCATTACACAGGACAAGATCTAGGACCGCTTGTTCCCTCGTAGGTTCCATTACATACTGTTCTAGGAAACTATCGCGGATACATTCTATAAACTCAAGCTTGCCTTGACCAACCTGGTTAAACCAATCGACATGTAGATTAAAATCCCCCATGATAACTGCTGTACCATTTCTACATGCATCAGTTATTTCTATTTTTATTGCCTGCCCCACCATAACGTTACTATTTGGTGGCCGATAGACTACTCTGATCAGTGACTTTTTCGCCTTACTATTCCTGATTTCCACCTAAATGGATTCCACCTTATCCACCATAGCACCGATGTCATCCCTTACTATTGCCCGGATGTCATCCTTAAATAACAGAGCTACACCACCTCCCTTACCATCCACTCTGTCCTTCCGAATAGTTTGATACCCGTGGATATTTAACTCCCAGTCGTGACCATCCTTTAAACATGTTTCAGTAATGGCCACTAAATCAATCATTCACGATGATTTGCGCCATCAACTCAGCTACCAAACCAGATACCAAGGAAGGTATAGAACTGGGAAAGATGTCTCAGGCAGCATACCTTACTGGTTGCTCTCCCCACAGTCCACAAAGCACGATTGAGAACAGGAGGTTTGTTTCGTGGGGAGGCAGTGCTGTCATGCTCTGGGGACCCAGGTTCAAATCCCACCATGGCAGATAGTGAAATTTGAATTCAATATAAAAAAAAATCTGGAATGAAGTCTAAATGGTGACAGTGAACACATTTTCGATTGTCATAAAAGCCCATCAGGTTCACTGATGTCCTTTTGGGAAGGAAATCGGTCGTCCTTACCTGGTCTGACCTACACGCAACTCCAGATCCACAGCAATGTGGCTGATTCTTAAATGTTCTCAGGGTGGGCAATAAATGCTGGCCAAACCAGCGATGCCCACATCCCATGAAGGAATTAAAAAAAAAGATTCAATCACTCTTCCCCATAGAGTGCATTTATCAACCACACTTTTCCTTCCATCTCACGCAGGCGCATCTATATATAGGAACATCTATCTATATATAGCATATAGGAACCTGAGTCAGGTAGGTAAGGGCTGACCGATCGATTTTATTGTGAAGGGTAGGAGATTCCCTGTGTGGGCCACATTAAATGCAAATGTGTGGGCAGCACGGTAGCACAGTGGTTAGCACAGTTGCCTCACAGCTCCAGGGTCCCAGGTTCGATTCCCGGCTGGGTCACTGTCTGTGCGGAGTTTGCACGTTCCACCCATGTCTGCGTGGATTTCCTCCGGGTGCTCCAGTTTCCTCCCACAGTCCACAGGTGTGCAGGTTAGGTGGATTGGCCATGCTAAATTGCCCTTAGTGTCCAAAAAAAAAAGTTGAGTGGTGTTACTGGGTTATGGGGATCGGGTGGAGGTGTGGGCCTGAGTGGGATCCGCTTTCCAGGGGCAGGTGGAGACTCGATGGGCCGAGTGGCCTCCTTCTGCACTGTAAATTCTATGAGTCTATGGCTTGCATCTCCCATGGCCTGCTTTCTGCAAAATTCAAGATATATTTTGGAATCTGATTTTACTTTTGGATGGGTGAGAATTATTCCTTTATTCGTTCATGGAATATGGGTGTCACTGGCTAGATCAGCCTTTACTAACCATGACTAATTTTTGGGAAAGTGGGTAGTGAGATGCCTTCTTAAACCGCAGTCCCTGAGGTGTAGGTACACGCTGTGTTTTTGGGAGTGAGTTCCAGGATTTTGACCCAACAATAGTGAAGGAAGGGCGACATATTTCCAAGTGAGGATGGTAGGTGATTTGGAAGAGAACTTTCAGGTGTTGGTATTCTCATGTGTCTGGGATTGGATGGTGGAAGGAGCCTTGATGACATTTTGTCATGGCTACATGGTACATGGCTACCACTGTGCATCAGCGGTGGATAGGATGAATGTTTATGGATGGGGTACCAATCAAGCGGGCTACTTTGTTCTGGATGGTGTCAAGCTTTTTTTTGTTGGAACTGTACACATCCTGGAAAGTGGAGAGTATTCCATCAGACTCCTGACCTGTTCCTTGTAGATGTTGGACAGGTTTTGGCGAGTCAGGAGGCGAGTTACTCGCTGCAGGATTCCTAGCCTTTGAACTGCTTTTGTAACCACAGCATTTATATGACTCGTCCAGTTTATGGTCAATGGTAACTCCCAGGACGTTTATACTGGGGTGTTCAGCAAAGGAAATGCCATTGAATGTAAAGGATTGATGGTTGGATTCATTCAAATTGGAGATGGTCATTGTGTGGTGTGAATATTACTTGTCACTTGTTAGCCCGAGCCTGGATTATTATTACGTAGTCCAGGTATTGCTCATTTGGACATGGACTGCTTCTGTATCTGAGGAGTCGCAAATGGCGCCGAACACTGTGCAATCATAGATCATCATAGAATTTACAGTGCAGAAAGAGGCCATTCGGCCCATCGAGTCTGCACCAACTCCTGGAAAGAGCACTCTACCCAAGGTTAACACCTCCACCCTATCCCCATAACCCAGTAACCCCACCCAACACTAAGGGCAATTTTGGACACTAAGGGCAATTTATCATGGCCAATCCACCTAACCTGCACATCTTTGGACTGTGGGAGGAAACCGGAGCTCCCGGAGGAAACCCACACACACACTGGGAGGATGTGCAGACTTCGCACAGACAGTGACCTAGGCCGGAATCGAACCTGGGACCCTGGAGCTGTTAAGCGATTGTGCTATCCACAATGCTACCGTGCTGCCAATCATTAGCAAACATTCTCACTTCCAATCTTATGATGGAAGGAAGGTTATGGATGAAGCAGCTGAAGATGTTTGGGCCCAGGACACTACCCTGAGGGACTTCATGGAACTGCTAGGGTGACATGGTAGGACAGTAGTTAGCACAGCTGCTTCACAGCTCCAGGATCCCAGGTTCGATTCCCAGCTTGGGTCACTGTCTGTGTGGAATCTGCACGTTCTCTCCGTGTCTGTGTGTGTTTCCTCCGGGTGCTCCGATTTCCTCCCACAGTCAAAAGGTGTGCAGGTTAGGTAGATTGGCTGTGTTAAATTTCCCTTAGTGTCCAAAAAGGTTTGGTGGGGTTACTGGGATAGGTGTGGTGTGCTCTTTCCAAGGGTCGGCGCAGAATGGCCTTCTTCTGCACTGTAAATTCTACGTCTATGAGATGATTTACCTCCAACAACCACAACCATCTATCTTCCTTTGCGTTGGGTCTGAATCCAACCAATGGAGAGTTACACCCGATACCCAATGATTCCAGTTTTGCTTGGGCTCCCTGATGCCACACTCAAGTCAAATGCTGCCTTGATGTCAAGGGCAGTCACTCTCACATCACTGCTGGAGTTCAGCTCTTTTGTCCATGTTTGGATCAAGGTTGTAACTAGTTCAAGAACTGAGTGGCCCTGGTGCAACCCAAACTAAGTGTCAGCAAACAGGTTATTGCTAAGCGGGTGCCACATTGTATGCTGATGACCCCTTCCATCGCTTCAGTGAGCCTAACATGAGTAGTAGGGAAGAAGTTGCTGGAGTCCATTACTAAAGATTTCAACACACAGCATTTGGAAAGCTGGGGTGTAATCAGACAAAGTCAACATGGAATTACAAAAGGAAAATCATGCTCGACAAATCTACTAGAATTCTTTGAAGATGTAACTGGTAGAATTGACCAGGGAGAACCTGTGGATGTAGTTTATTTAGACTTTCACAAGGCTTTCAACAAGGTCTCACATAGCAGATTAGGGGCCTCACGGTAGCATGGTGGTTAGCATCAATGCTTCACAGCTCCAGGGTCCCAGGTTCGATTCCCGGCTGGGTCACTGTCTGTGTGGAGTCTGCACGTCCTCCCCGTGTGTGCGTGGGTTTCCTCCGGGTGCTCCGGTTTCCTCCCACAGTCCAAAGATGTGCGGGTTAGGTGGATTGGCCATGCTAAATTGCCCGTAGTGTAAGGTTAATGGGGGGATTGTTGGGTTACGGGTATACGGGTTACGTGGGTTTAAGTAGGGTGATCATTGCTCGGCACAACATCGAGGGCCGAAGGGCCTGTTCTGTGCTGTACTGTTCTTATGTAAAGTTATATGGAATTACGGGTAGTGTCTTTAGCTGGATAAAAAGCTGGTTAGACAGGAAGCCAACTGTTCACGATATATATTAATGTTTTGAATTAAGGAACTAAATGTGAGCTGTGAGGAGGATGCAGAAATGCTTAAGTGGGATTTGAACAGGCTGAGTGAGTGGCATATACATGGCAGATGCAGTATAATGTGGATAAATGTGAGGTGATCCGATTTGGTAGCAAAATAGGAAAGCAGATTATTATTTGAATGGCGATAAATTGAGAGAGGTGGATATTCAGCGATACCTTGGTGTCCTTGTGCATCAGTCGCTGAAAGTAAGTGCGCAGGTACAACAGGCAGTAATGGTATGTTGGCCTTCATAGCGAGGGGATTTGAGTATAGGAATACAGATGTTTTACTGCAATTGTATAGGGCACTGGTGAGGCCACACCTGGAGTACTGCGCGCAGTTTTGGTGTCCTTATCTAAGGAGGAAGTTCTTGTTCTGGAAGAAGTGCAGAAAAGGTTTACCAGGCTGACTCCTGGGATGGCGGGGCTGTCATACGGGACACACTGAAAATGGAAATATATAAACACATTTTAGGGAAAGTGGCACATGAGGGGGTAACGGTCAACTAGTGCAGATAAGACAAATGTGCAGTTACTTTCTAAATAATTAGCTAGACCGCCAGGAAACTCTATGAGCATGCAATGGTAGCATTGTGGATAGCACAATCGCTTCACAGCTCCAGGTTCCCAGGTTCGATTCCGGCTTGGGTCACTGTCTGTGTGGAGTCTGCACATCCTCCCCGTGTGTGCGTGGGTTTCCTCCGGCTGCTCCGGTTTCCTCCCACAGTCCAAAGATGTGCAGGTTAGGTGGATTGGCCATGATAAATTGCCCATAGTGTTGGGTGGGGTTGCTGGGTTATGGGGATGGGGTGGAGGTGTTGACCGTGGGTAGGGTGCTCTTTCCAGGAGCCGGTGCAGACTCGATGGGCCGAATGGCCTCCTTCTGTACTGTAAATTCTATGATCTATGAATGCCTCAAAAGCTGTCTCAAGGCCTTGAGCTAAAATGAAACTGTTCAAAGGGCAGCACGGTAGCATTGTGGATAGCACAAATGCTTCACAGCGCCAGGGTCCCAGGTTCGATTCCCCGCTGGGTCACTGTCTGTGTGGAGGCTGCACGTTCTCCCCGTGTGTGCGTGGGTTTCCTCCGGGTGCTCCGGTTTCCTCCCACAGTCCAAAGATGTGCAGGTTAGGTGGATTGGCCATGATAAATTGCCCTCAGGGTCCAAATTGCCCCTTAGTGTTAGGTGGGGTTTCTGGGTTATGGGGATAGGGTGGAGGTGTTGACCTTGGGTAAGGTGCACTTTCCAAGAGCCAGTACAGACTCGATGGGACGAATGGCCTCCTTCTGCACTGTAAATGCTATGAAATTCCCTTGACCAACATCACCCCTGCCCCACCCCACCTCCCTGTCATCCAAGCTTAACCATATGGTGATTAACATAAACCAAATAAATGGAACTTTATAAATACTCATTAACTGTATTGTGCAATTTGTAATGTTGATTATTTCATAACAAACTACAACCGCTGTGCAATATTTTTCCTCCCACTTTTATGCCTTACCCTGAAGACCTAATGAGAACCAAGCCTCCTTCGCATCTACCCTGTAACCAGGGAAGATGTGACTGAACAATAAACTCAGTCACAGTAATTTTCTGCCTCACTGCATTCACATTCAGCTGGGGTTCTCTGCACAGGAAGCTTTCAATGTGCAGCCACACCCGCACTAAACATCTGAGGCATTCGCCGATTCATAGCTTCGGGTCATAAAGTCTGTTCCAGCTTGTGTGCCTGATAGGCAGGGAAAAGATTCCAAGGAAACAGTGTATTCATCATTTTAAAACACACATACACACCCAGTGAAGTTAAACAAACATTAAACAGGGAATAGAGGCAGGTACAAGCGTCCTCAATAATTACAGGATACTAATACACCAATGCAGTCACTCTCACTAAATAATAGTAGCAATGGGCATGTACAGGCACTCTTACTGAATAGAGGCTGTATGGGCAGAAACACCTACTCTCACTGAATACAGGGCAGTATGGGGCTGATACAGCTACTCTCACTGAAAACAGGGCAGCAAGGGGCAGATACAGATACTCTCACTGAATACAGGGCAGTATGGGGCAGATACAGCTACTCTCACTGAATACAGAACAGAATGGGGCAGATACAGCTACTCTCACTGAATACAGAACAGTATGGAGCAGATACAGCTACTCTCACTGAATATGGGGATGTATGGGGCAGATACAGCTACTCTCACTGAATACAGAACAGAATGGGGCAGGTACAGCTACTCTCACTGAATACAGGGCTGTATGGGGCTGATACAGCTACTCTCACTGAAAACAGGGCAGCAAGGGGCAGATACAGATACTCTCACTGAATACAGGGCAGTATGGGGCAGATACAGCTACTCTCACTGAATACAGAACAGAATGGGGCAGGTACAGCTACTCTCACTGAATACAGGACAGTATGGGGCAGATACAGCTACTCTCACTGAATACAGAACAGAATGGGGCAGGTACAGCTACTCTCACTGAATACAGGGCTGTATGGGGCAGAGTTACCTACTCTCACTGAATACAGAATAGTATGGAGCAGATACAGCTACTCTCACTGAATAGAGGGCAGCATGGGGCAGATACAGCTACTCTCACTGAATACAGAACAGTATGGAGCAGATACAGCTACTCTCACTGAATATGGGGATGTATGGGGCAGATACAGCTACACTCACTGAATACTGGGCTGTATGGAGCAGATACAGCTTCTCTCACTGAATAGAGAGCAGTATGGAGCAGATACAGCTTCTCTCACTGAATACAGGGCAGTATGGGGCGGATACAGCTACACTCACTGAATACAGAACAGTATGAGGCAGATACAGCTACTCTCACTGAACACAGGGCTGTACGGGGCAGACACAGCTACTCTCACTGAATATGGGGATGTATGGGGCAGATACAGCTACACTCACTGAATACTGGGATGTATGGAGCAGATACAGCTACTCTCACTGAATACAGGGCACTTTGGGGCAGATACAGCTACTCGCATTGAATACAGAACAGTATGGGGCAGATACAGCTACTCTCACTGAATACAGGGCAGTAGGGGGCAGATACAGCTACTCTCACTGAATACAGGGCTGTATGGGGTGGATACATCTACTCTCACTGAATACAGGGCAGTATGAGGCAGATACAGCTACTCTCACTGAATACAGAGCAGTATGGGGCAGATACAGCTTCTCTCACTGAATACAGAGCAGTATGGTGCAGATACAGCTTCGCTCACTGAATGCAGGGCTGTATGGGGCAGATACAGATACTCTCACTGAATACAGGGCTGTATGGGGCAGAGACACCTCCTCTCACTGAATACAGAACAGTATGGGGCAGATACAGCTACTCTCAATGAATACAGGGCGAGATGGGGCAGATACAGCTACTCTCAGAATACTGGGCAGTTTGGTGCAGATACAGCTACTCTCACTGAATCCAGAGCAGTATGGGGCAGATGCAGCTTCGCTCACTGAATACAGGGACGTATGGGGCAGATACAGCTACTCTCAATGAAACCAGGGCTGTATGGGGCAGATACAGCTACTCTCACTGAATACAGGGTTGTATGGTGTAGATACCGCTACTCTCACTGAAGACAGGGCAGAAAGGGGCAGATACAGCTACTCTCACTGAATACATGGTCATATGGGGCAGATAAAGCTACTCTTACAGAATACAGAACAGTATGGGGCAGATACAGCTTCTCTCAGTGAATACAGAACAGAATGAGGCAGATACAGCTACTCTCACTGAATACAGGGGTATGGGGTAGATAAAGCTACTCTCACTGAATATAGGGTTATATGGGCAGATACAGCTACTCTCACTGAATACAGGGCAGAATGGAGCAGATACAGCTACTCTCACTGAATACAGGGCAGTATGGGACAGATAGAGCTTCTCTCACTGAATACAGGGCAGAATGGAGCAGATACAGCTACTCTCACTGAATACAGGGGTATGGGGCAGATACAGCTACTCTCACTGAATACAGGGCAGAATGGAGCAGATACAGCTACTCTCACTGAATACAGGGCAGTATGGGGCAGATACAGCTACTCCCACAGAATGCAGGGCAGTATGGGACAGATACAGCTTCTAAACTGAATACAGGACAGTATGGGGCAGATACAGCTACTCTCACTGAATACAGAGCAGTATGGGGCAGATACAGCTTCTCTCACTGAATACAGGGCAGTATGGGGCAGATACAGCTACTCTTACTGAATACAGAACAGTATGGGGCAGATACAGTTACTCTCACTGAAAACAGGGCTGTATGGGGCAGATACAACTTCTCTCACTGAATACAGGGCAGTATGGGGCAGATACAGCTACTCTCACTGAATACAGGGCATTATGGGGTGGATACAGCTACACTCACTGAATACAGAACAGTATGAGGCAGATACCGCTACTCTCACTGAATATGGGGATGTATGGGGCAGATACAGCTACACTCACTGAATACTGGGCTGGATGGAGCAGATACAGCTTCACTCACTGAATACAGACCAGTATGGAGTAGATACAGCTTCTCTCACTGAATACAGGGCAGCATGGGAAAGATACAGATACTCTCAATGAATGCAGGGCTGTATATGGGGCAGATACAGCTACTCTCACTGAATACAGGGCTGTATGGGGCAGAGACACCTCCTCTCACTGAATACAGAACAGTATGGGGCAGATACAGCTACTCTCACGGAATACAGAGCAGTATGGGGCAGATACAGCTTCGCTCACTGAATGCAGGGAAGTATGGGGCAGATACAGCTACTCTCACTGAATACAGAACAGTATGGGGCAGACACAGCTACTCTCACTGAATACAGGGCTGTATGGGGCGGATACAGCTACTCTCACTGAATACAGGGCTGTTTGGGGCAGAGTCGCCTACTCTCACTGAATACAGAATAGTATGGAGCAGATACAGCTACTCTCACTGAATACAGCATAGCATGGGGCAGATACAGCTACTCTCACTGAATACAGAACAGTATGGAGCAGATACAGCTACTCTCACTGAATATGGGGATGTATGGGGCAGATACAGCTACACTCACTGAATACTGGGCTGTATGGAGCAGATACAGCTTCACTCACTGAATACAGAGCAGTACGGAGCAGATACAGCTTCTCTCACTGAATACGGGGCAGTATGGGAAAGATACAGCTACTCTCACTGAATGCAAGGCTCTATGGGGCAGACACAGCTACTCTCAATGAATACAGAGCAGTATGGGGCAGATACAGCTTCTCTCACTGAATACAGGACAGAAAGGGGCAGATACAGCTACTCTCACTGAATACAGGACAGAAAGGGGCAGATACAGCAACTGTCACTGAATACAGGGTTGTATGGGGCAGATAAAGCTACTCTTACAGAATACAGAACAGTATGGGTCAGATACAGCTTCTCTCACTGATTACAGAACAGTATGAGGCAGACACAGCTACTCTCACTGAATGCAGGGCTGTATGGGGCAGATACAGCTACTCTCACTGAATACAGGGCTGTCTGGGGCAGATAAAGCTACTCTCACTGAATACAGGGCTGTATGGGGCAGATACAGCTACTCTCACTGCATACAGAGCAGTATGGGGCAGATACAGCTACACTCACTGAATACAGGGCAGTATGAGGCAGATACAGCTACTCTCACTGAATACAGGGCAGTATGGGGCGGATACAGCTACACTCACTGAATACAGAACAGTATGAGGCAGATACAGCTACTCTCACTGAATACAGGGCAGCACGGGGCAGGTACAGCTTCTCTCACTGAATACAGGGCTGTATGAGGCAGAGTCACCTACTCTCACTGAATACAGAATAGTATGGAGCAGATACAGCTACTCTCACTGAATAGAGGGCAGCATGGGGCAGATACAGCTTCTCTCATTGAATACAGAACAGTATGGAGCAGATACAGCTACTCTCACTGAATATGGGGATGTATGGGGCAGATACAGCTACACTCACTGAATACTGGGCTGTATGGAGCAGATACAGCTTCTCTCACTGAATAGAGAGCAGTATGTAGCAGATACAGCTTCTCTCACTGAATACAGGGCAGTATGGGGCGGATACAGCTACACTCACTGAATACAGGGCAGCATGGGGCAGGTACAGCTACTCTCACTGAATACAGGGCTGTATGGGGCAGATACAGCTACTCTCACTGAATACAGGGCAGAAAGGGCAGATACAGCCACTCTCACTGAATACAGGGCTGTATGGGGCAGAGTCACCTACTCTCACTGAATACAGAACAGTATGGGGCAGATACAGATACTCTCACTGAATACAGAGCAGTATGGGGCAGATACAGCTTCTCTCACTGAATACAGGGCAGAAAGGGGCAGATACAGCTACTCTCACTGAATACAGGGTTGTATGGGGCAGATAAAGCTACTCTTACAGAATACAGAACAGTTTGGGTCAGATACAGCTTCTCTCACTGATTACAGAACAGTATGAGGCAGATACAGCTTCTCTCACTGAATACAGGGCTGTCTGGGGCAGATAAAGCTACTCTCCCTGAATACAGGGCTGTATGGGGCAGATACAGCTACTCTCACTGAATACAGGGCAGTATGGGGCGGATACAGCTACACTTACTGAATACAGAACAGTATGAGGCAGATACAGCTACTCTCACTGAATACAGAACAGTATGGGGCAGATACAGTTACTCTCACTGAAAGCAGGGCTGTATGGGGCAGATACAACTTCTCTCACTGAATACAGGGCAGTATGGGGCGGATACATCTACACTCACTGAATACAGAACAGTATGAGGCAGATACAGCTACTCTCACTGAATACGGGGCAGCATGGGGCAGGTACAGCTACTCTCACTGAATACAGGGCTGTATGGGGCAGAGTCACCTACTCTCACTGAATGCAGAATAGTATGGGGCAGATACAGCTACTCTCAATGAATACAGAGCAGTATGGGGCAGATACAGCTTCGCTCACTGAATGCAGGGAAGTATGGGGCAGATACAGCTACTCTCACTGAATACAGAGCAGTATGGGGCAGATACAGCTTCTCTCACTGAATACAGGGCAGAAAGGGGCAGAGTCACCTACTCTCACTGAATACAGAATAGTATGGAGCAGATACAGCTACTCTCACTGAATATGGGGATGTATGGGTCAGATACAGCTACACGCACTGACTACTGGGCTGCATGGAGCAGATACAGCTTCTCTCACTGAATACAGAGCAGTATGGAGCAGATACAGCTTCTCTCACTGAATACAGGGCAGTATGGGGCAGAGACACCTCCTGTCACTGAATACAGAACAGTATGGGGCAGATACAGCTACTCTCACTGAATACAGAGCAGTATGGGGTAGATACAGCTTCGCTCACTGAATGCAGGGAAGTATGGGGCAGATACAGCTACTCTCACTGAATACAGAACAGTATGGGGCAGATACAGCTACTCTCACTGAATACAGAGCAGTATGGGGCAGATGCAGCTACTCTCACTGAAAACAGAGCAGTATGGGGTAGATACAGCTTCGCTCACTGAATGCAGGGAAGTATGGGGCAGATACAGCTTCTCTCACTGAATACAGGGCAGAAAGGGGCAGATACAGCTACTCTCACTGAAAACAGAGCAGTATGGGGTAGATACAGCTTCGCTCGCTGAATGCAGGGCAGTATGGGACAAGTACAGCTTCTCTCACTGAATACAGGGCTGTATGGGGCAGATACAGCTACTCTCATTGAATACAGGGCAGTATGGGACAGATACAGCTACTCTCACTGAATACAGGGCAGTATGGGACAGATACAGCTACTCTCATTGAATACAGGGCTGTATGGGGCAGATACAGCTACTCTCACTGAATACAGGGCTGTATGGGGCAGATACACCTACTCTCACTGAATACAGGGCTGTATGGGGAAGACACACCTCTCACTGAATACAGAACAGTATGGGGCAGATATAGCTACTCTCACTGAATACAGAGCAGTATGGGGCAGATCCAACTTCGCTCACTGTATGCAGGGAAGTATGGGGCAGATACAGCTACTCTCACTGAATACAGAACAGTATGGGGCAGATACAGCTACTCTCACTGAATACAGAGCAGTATGGGGCAGATACAGCTTCTCTCACTGAATACAGGGCAGAAAGGGGCAGATACAGCTACTCTCACTGAATACAGGGTTGTATGGGGCAAATAAAGCTACTCTTACAGAATACAGAACAGTATGGGTCAGATGCAGCTTCTCTCACTGATTACAGAACAGTATGAGGCAGATACAGCTTCTCTCACTGAACACAGGGCTGTACGGGGCAGACACAGCTACTCTCACTGAATATAGGGCTGTCTGGGGCAGATAAAGCTACTCTCACTGAAAACAGGGCTGTATGGGGCAGATACAGCTACTCTCACTGAATACAGAGCAGTATGGGGCAGATACAGCTTCTCTCACTGAATACAGGGCAGTATGGGGCAGATACAGCTACTCTCACTGAATACAGAGCAGTATGGGGCAGATACAGCTTCTCTCACTGACCACAGGGCAGTATGGGGCAGATGCAGCTACTCTTACTGAATACAGAACAGTATGGGGCAGATACAGTTACTCTCACTGAAAACAGGGCTGTATGGGGCAGATACAACTTCTCTCACTGAATACAGGGCAGTATGGGGCAGATACAGCTACTCTCACTGAATACAGGGCTGTATGGGGCAGATAAAGCTACTCTTACAGAATACAGAACAGTATGAGGCAGATACAGCTTCTCTCACTGAACACAGGGCTGTACGGGGCAGACACAGCTACTCTCACTGAATGCAGGGCTGTATGGGGCAGATACAGCTACTCTCACTGAATACAGAGCAGTATGGGGCAGATACAGCTTCTCTCACTCAATACAGGGCAGTATGGGGCAGATACAGCTACTCTCACTGAATACCGAGCAGTATGGGGCAGATACAGCTTCTCTCACTGAACACAGGGCAGTATGGGGCAGATACAGGTACTCTTACTGAATACAGAACAGTATGGGGCAGATACAGTTACTCTCACTGAAAACAGGGCTGTATGGGGCAGATACAACTTCTCTCACTGAATACAGGGCAGTATGGGGCAGATACAGCTACTCTCACTGAACACAGGGCAGTATGGGGCGGATACAGCTACACTCACTGAATACAGAACAGTATGAGGCAGATACAGCTACTCTCACTGAATACAGGGCAGCATGGGGCAGGTACAGCTACTCTCACTGAATACAGGGCTATATGGGGCAGAGTCACCTGCTCTCACTGAATACAGAATAGTATGGAGCAGGTACAGCTACTCTCACTGAAAACAGGGCTGTATGGGGCAGATACAGCTACTCTCACTGAATACAGGGCTGTATGGGGCAGATACAGCTACTCTCACTGAAAACAGGGCTGTATGGGGCAGATACAGCTACTCTCACTGAATACAGGGCTGTATGGGGCAGATACAGCTACTCTCACTGAATACAGGGCAGAAAGGGGCAGATACAGCCACTCTCACTGAATACAGGGCTGTATGGGGCAGATACTGCTACTCTCGCTGAATACAGGGCAGTATGGGGCAGATACAGCTACTCTCACTGAATATAGGGTTATATGGGCAGATACAGCTACTCTCACCAAATACAGGGCAGAATGGGGCAGATACAGCTTCTCTCACTGAATACAGGGCAGTATGGGGCAGATACAGCTACTCTTACTGAATACAGAGCAGTATGGGGCAGATACAGCTTCTCTCACTGAATACAGGGCAGTATGGGGCAGATACAGCTACTCTCACTGAATACAGAGCAGTATGGGGCAGATACAGCTTCTCTCACTGACCACAGGGCAGTATGGGGCAGATACAGCTACTCTTACTGAATACAGAACAGTATGGGGCAGATACAGTTACTCTCACTGAAAACAGGGCTGTATGGGGCAGATACAACTTCTCTCACTGAATACAGGGCAGTATGGGTCAGATACAGCTACTCTCACTGAATACAGGGCTGTATGGGGCAGATAAAGCTACTCTTACAGAATACAGAACAGTATGAGGCAGATACAGCTTCTCTCACTGAACACAGGGCTGTACGGGGCAGACACAGCTACTCTCACTGAATGCAGGGCTGTATGGGGCAGATACAGCTACTCTCACTGAATACAGAGCAGTATGGGGCAGACACAGCTTCTCTCACTCAATACAGGGCAGTATGGGGCAGATACAGCTACTCTCACTGAATACCGAGCAGTATGGGGCAGATACAGCTTCTCTCACTGAACACAGGGCAGTATGGGGCAGATACAGGTACTCTTACTGAATACAGAACAGTATGGGGCAGATACAGTTACTCTCACTGAAAACAGGGCTGTATGGGGCAGATACAGCTACTCTCACTGAACACAGGGCAGTATGGGGCGGATACAGCTACACTCACTGAATACAGAACAGTATGAGGCAGATACAGCTACTCTCACTGAATACAGGGCAGCATGGGGCAGGGACAGCTGCTCTCACTGAATACAGGGCTATATGGGGCAGAGTCACCTACTCTCACTGAATACCGAATAGTATGGAGCAGGTACAGCTACTCTCACTGAAAACAGGGCTGTATGGGGCAGATACAGCTACTCTCACTGAATACAGGGCTGTATGGGGCAGATACAGCTACTCTCCCTGAATACAGGGCAGAAAGGGGCAGATACAGCCACTCTCACTGAATACAGGGCTGTATGGGGCAGATACAGCTACTCTCGCTGAATACAGAACAGTATGGGGCAGATACAGCTACTCTCACTGAATACAGGGCTGTATGGGGCAGATACAGCAACTCTCACTGAATACAGGGCTGTATGGGGCAGATACAGCTACTCTCACTGAATATAGGGTTATATGGGCAGATACAGCTACTCTCACCAAATACAGGGCAGAATGGGGCAGATACAGCTACTCTCACTGAATACAGGGCAGTATGGGACAGATACAGCTTCTCTACTGAATACAGGGCAGCATGAGGCAGATACAGCTATTCTCACTCAATACAGAACAGTATGGGGCAGATACAGCTTCTCTCACTGAATACAGCGTTGTATGGGGCAGATACAGTTACTCTCACTGAATACAGGGCTGTATGGGGCAGATACAGCTTCGCTCACTGAATACAGAACAGTATGGGGCAGATACAGCTACTCTCACTGAATACAGGGCTGAATGGCGCAGATACAGCTATTCTCACTGAATACAGAACAGTATGGGGAAGATACACCTACTCTCACTGAATACAGAACAGTATGGGGGTGATACAGCTACTCTCACTGAATACATGGTAGTATGGGGCAGATACAGCTACTCTCACTGAATACAGAACAGTATTGGGCACATACAGTTACTCTGACTGAATACAGAGCAGAATGGGGCAGATACAGCTAATCTCACTGAATACAGGGCAATATGGGGCAGATACAGCTACTCTCACTGAATACAGAGCAGTATGGGGCACATACAGCTACTCTCAATGAATACAGGGCTGTATGGGGCAGATGCAGCTACTCTCACTGAATACAGGGCAGTCTGGAGCAGATACAGCTTCTCTCACTGAATACAGGGCAGTATGGGACAAGTACAGCTTCTCTACTGAATACAGGGCAGCATGGGGCAGATACAGCTACTCTCACTGAATACAGCGTTGTCTGCGGCAGATACAGCTACTCTCACTGAATACAGCGCTGTATGGGGCAGGTACAGCTACTCTCACTAAATACAGAACAGTATTGGGCAGATACAGTTACTCTCACTGAATACAGGGCTGTTTGGGGCAGATACAGCTACTCTCACAGAATACAGGGCAGTGTGGGGCAGATACAGCTACTCTCACAGAATACAGGGCTGTATGGGGCAGATACAGCTGCTCTCACTGAATACAGGGCACAATAGGGCAGATACAGCTACTCTCACTGAATACAGGGCAGTATGGGACAGATACAGCTTCTCTACTGAATACAGGGCAGAATTGGGCAGATACAGCTATTCTCACTGAATACACAGCAGTATGGGGCAGATACAGTTACTCTCACTGAATACAGCGCTGTATGGGGCAGGTACAGCTACTCTAACTGAATACAGCGCTGTATGGGGCAGATACAGCTACTCTCACTGAATACGGGGCTGTTTGGGGCAGAGACACCTACTCTCACTGAATACAGAGCAGTATGGGGCAGATACAGCTACTCTCACTGAATACAGGGCTGTATGGGGCAGATACAGCTATTCTCACTGAATACAGAGCAGTATGGGGAAGATACATCTTCTCTCACTGAATACAGGGCAGTATGGGGCAGATACAGCTACTCTCACTGAATACAGAGCAGAATGTGGCAAATACTGCTACACTCACTGAGTACAGGGCTGTATGGGGCAGATACAGCTACTCTCACTGAATACAGGGCAGTATGGGACAGATACAGCTTCTCTACTGAATACAGGGCAGAATTGGGCAGATACAGCTATTCTCACTGAATACAGAGCAGTATGGGGCAGATACAGCTTCTCTCACTGAATACAGGGCAGAAAGGGGCAGATACAGCTACTCTCACTGAATACAGGGTTGTATGGGGCAAATAAAGCTACTCTCACTGAATACAGGGCTGTATGGGGCAGATACAGCTACTCTCACTGAATACAGAGCAGTATGGGGCAGATACAGCTTCTCTCACATGAATACAGGGCAGTCTGGGGCAGATACAGCTACTCTCACTGAATACAGAGCAGTATGGGGCAGATACAGCTTCTCTCACTGACCACAGGGCAGTATGGGGCAGATACAGCTACTCTTACTGAATACAGGGCAGTGTGGGGCAGATACAGCTACTCTCACAGAATACAGGGCTGTATGGGGCAGATACAGCTGCTCTCACTGAATACAGGGCACAATAGGGCAGATACAGCTACTCTCACTGAATACAGGGCAGTATGGGACAGATACAGCTTCTCTACTGAATACAGGGCAGAATTGGGCAGATACAGCTATTCTCACTGAATACACAGCAGTATGGGGCAGATACAGTTACTCTCACTGAATACAGCGCTGTATGGGGCAGGTACAGCTACTCTAACTGAATACAGCGCTGTATGGGGCAGATACAGCTACTCTCACTGAATACGGGGCTGTTTGGGGCAGAGACACCTACTCTCACTGAATACAGAGCAGTATGGGGCAGATACAGCTACTCTCACTGAATACAGGGCTGTATGGGGCAGATACAGCTATTCTCACTGAATACAGAGCAGTATGGGGAAGATACATCTTCTCTCACTGAATACAGGGCAGTATGGGGCAGATACAGCTACTCTCACTGAATACAGAGCAGAATGTGGCAAATACTGCTACACTCACTGAGTACAGGGCTGTATGGGGCAGATACAGCTACTCTCACTGAATACAGGGCAGTATGGGACAGATACAGCTTCTCTACTGAATACAGGGCAGAATTGGGCAGATACAGCTATTCTCACTGAATACAGAGCAGTATGGGGCAGATACAGCTTCTCTCACTGAATACAGGGCAGAAAGGGGCAGATACAGCTACTCTCACTGAATACAGGGTTGTATGGGGCAAATAAAGCTACTCTCACTGAATACAGGGCTGTATGGGGCAGATACAGCTACTCTCACTGAATACAGAGCAGTATGGGGCAGATACAGCTTCTCTCACATGAATACAGGGCAGTCTGGGGCAGATACAGCTACTCTCACTGAATACAGAGCAGTATGGG
Organism: Scyliorhinus canicula; assembly: GCF_902713615.1. Classification (NCBI taxonomy): domain Eukaryota; kingdom Metazoa; phylum Chordata; class Chondrichthyes; order Carcharhiniformes; family Scyliorhinidae; genus Scyliorhinus; species Scyliorhinus canicula. The sequence goes on along the minus strand of NC_052163.1, from coordinate 70,802,419 downwards.
GCAGATACAGCTTCTCTCACTGACCACAGGGCAGTATGGGGCAGATACAGCTACTCTTACTGAATACAGAACAGTATGGGGCAGATACAGTTACTCTCACTGAAAACAGGGCTGTATGGGGCAGATACAACTTCTCTCACTGAATACAGGGCAGTATGGGGCAGATACAGCTACTCTCACTGAATACAGGGCTGTATGGGGCAGATAAAGCTACTCTTACAGAATACAGAACAGTATGAGGCAGATACAGCTTCTCTCACTGAACACAGGGCTGTACGGGGCAGACACAGCTACTCTCACTGAATGCAGGGATGTGTGGGGCAGATACAGCTACTCTCACTGAATACAGAGCAGTATGGGGCAGACACAGCTTCTCTCACTCAATACAGGGCAGTATGGGGCAGATACAGCTACTCTCACTGAATACCGAGCAGTCTGGGGCAGATACAGCTTCTCTCACTGAACACAGGGCAGTATGGGGCAGATACAGGTACTCTTACTGAATACAGAACAGTATGGGGCAGATACAGTTACTCTCACTGAAAACAGGGCTGTATGGGGCAGATACAGCTACTCTCACTGAACACAGGGCAGTATGGGGCGGATACAGCTACACTCACTGAATACAGAACAGTATGAGGCAGATACAGCTACTCTCACTGAATACAGGGCAGCATGGGGCAGGAACAGCTGCTCTCGCTGAATACAGGGCTATATGGGGCAGAGTCACCTACTCTCACTGAATACAGAATAGTATGGAGCAGGTACAGCTACTCTCACTGAAAACAGGGCTGTATGGGGCAGGTACAGCTACTCTCACTGAATACAGGGCTGTATGGGGCAGATACAGCTACTCTCACTGAATACAGGGCAGAAAGGGGCAGATACAGCCACTCTCACTGAATACAGGGCTGTATGGGGCAGATACAGCTACTCTCGCTGAATACAGAACAGTATGGGGCAGATACAGCTACTCTCACTGAATACAGGGCTGTATGGGGCAGATACAGCAACTCTCACTGAATACAGGGCTGTATGGGGCAGATACAGCTACTCTCACTGAATATAGGGTTATATGGGCAGATACAGCTACTCTCACCAAATACAGGGCAGAATGGGGCAGATACAGCTACTCTCACTGAATACAGGGCAGTATGGGACAGATACAGCTTCTCTACTGAATACAGGGCAGCATGAGGCAGATACAGCTATTCTCACTCAATACAGAACAGTATGGGGCAGATACAGCTTCTCTCACTGAATACAGCGTTGTATGGGGCAGATACAGTTACTCTCACTGAATACAGGGCTGTATGGGGCAGATACAGCTTCGCTCACTGAATACAGAACAGTATGGGGCAGATACAGCTACTCTCACTGAATACAGGGCTGAATGGCACAGATACAACTATTCTCACTGAATACAGAGCAGTATGGGGAAGATACACCTACTCTCACTGAATACAGAACAGTATGGGGCAGATACAGCTACTCTCACTGAATACAGAACAGTATTGGGCACATACAGTTACTCTGACTGAATACAGAGCAGAATGGGGCAGATACAGCTAATCTCACTGAATGCAGGGCAGTATGGGGCAGATACAGCTACTCTCACTGAATACAGAGCAGTATGGGGCACATACAGCTACTCTCAATGAATACAGGGCTGTATGGGGCAGATGCAGCTACTCTCACTGAATACAGGGCGGTCTGGAGCAAATACAGCTTCTCTCACTGAATACAGGGCAGTATGGGACAAGTACAGCTTCTCTACTGAATACAGGGCAGCATGGGGCAGATACAGCTACTCTCACTGAATACAGCGTTGTCTGCAGCAGATACAGCTACTCTCACTGAATACAGCGCTGTATGGGGCAGGTACAGCTACTCTCACTAAATACAGAACAGTATTGGGCAGATACAGTTACTCTCACTGAATACAGGGCTGTTTGGGGCAGATACAGCTACTCTCACAGAATACAGGGCAGTGTGGGGCAGATACAGCTACTCTCACAGAATACAGGGCTGTATGGGGCAGATACAGCTGCTCTCACTGAATGCAGGGCACAATAGGGCAGATACAGCTACTCTCACTGAATACAGGGCAGTATGGGACAGATACAGCTTCTCTACTGAATACAGGGCAGAATTGGGCAGATACAGCTACTCTCACTGAATACAGCGCTGTATGGGGCAGGTACAGCTACTCTCACTAAATACAGAACAGTATTGGGCAGATACAGTTACTCTCACTGAATACAGGGCTGTTTGGGGCAGATACAGCTACTCTCACAGAATACAGGGCAGTGTGGGGCAGATACAGCTACTCTCACAGAATACAGGGCTGTATGGGGCAGATACAGCTGCTCTCACTGAATACAGGGCACAATAGGGCAGATACAGCTACTCTCACTGAATACAGGGCAGTATGGGACAGATACAGCTTCTCTACTGAATACAGGGCAGAATTGGGCAGATACAGCTATTCTCACTGAATACACAGCAGTATGGGGCAGATACAGTTACTCTCACTGAATACAGCGCTGTATGGGGCAGGTACAGCTACTCTAACTGAATACAGCGCTGTATGGGGCAGATACAGCTACTCTCACGGAATACGGGGCTGTTTGGGGCAGAGACACCTACTCTCACTGAATACAGAGCAGTATGGGGCAGATACAGCTACTCTCACTGAATACAGGGCTGTATGGGGCAGATACAGCTATTCTCACTGAATACAGAGCATTATGGGGAAGATACATCTTCTCTCACTGAATACAGGGCAGTATGGGGCAGATACAGCCTTTCTCACTGAATACAGGGCAGTATGGGGCAGATACAGCTACTCTCACTGAATACAGAGCAGAATGTGGCAAATACTGCTACTCTCACTGAGTACAGGGCTGTATGGGGCAGATACAGCTACTCTCACTGAATACAGGGCAGTATGGGACAGATACAGCTTCTCTACTGAATACAGGGCAGAATTGGGCAGATACAGCTATTCTCACTGAATACAGAGCAGTATGGGGCAGATACAGCTTCTCTCACTGAATACAGGGCAGAAAGGGGCAGATACAGCTACTCTCACTGAATACAGGGTTGTATGGGGCAAATAAAGCTACTCTTACAGAATACAGAACAGTATGGGTCAGATGCAGCTTCTCTCACTGATTACAGAACAGTATGAGGCAGATACAGCTTCTCTCAATGAACACAGGGCTGTACGGGGCAGACACAGCTACTCTCACTGAATGCAGGGCTGTATGGGGCAGATACAGCTACTCTCACTGAATATAGGGCTGTCTGGGGAGATAAAGCTACTCTCACTGAATACAGGGTTGTATGGGGTAGATACAGCTACTCTCACTGAATACAGGGCAGATACAGCCACTCTCACTGAATACAGAACAGTATGGGGCAGATACAGCCACTCTCACTGAATACAGGGCTGTATGGGGCAGATACAGTTACTCTCAGAATACAGGGCAGTGTGGGGCAGATACAGCTACTCTCACTGAATACAGAGCTGTACGGGGCAGTTATACAGTGGAGGACCTGTAGTCCAGTGTTATACAGAGGGGGCCTGGAGCCCAGCATTATACAGTGGAGGACCTGCAACCCAGCGTTATACAGTGGAGGACCTGTAGTCCAGTGTTATACAGAGAGGACCTGTGGCCCAGCTTTATACAGTGGAAGACCTGTAGCCCAACGTTATAGAACAGTACAGCACAGAACAGGCCCTTCGGCCCTCAATGTTGTGCCGAGCCATGATCACCCTACTCTAACCTACGTATCCACCCTATACCCGTAACCCAACAACCCCCCCTTAACCTTACTTTTATTAGGACACTACGGGCAATTTAGCATGGCCAATCCACCTAACCCGCACATCTTTGGACTGTGGGAGGAAACCGGAGCACCCGGAGGAAACCCACGCACACAGGGGGAGGACGTGCAGACTCCACACAGACAGTGACCCAGCCGGGAATCGAACCTGGGACCCTGGAGCTGTGAAGCATTTATGCTAACCACCATGCTACCCTGCTGCCCTGCATATTATGGAGGACCTGTAGCCCAGCGTTATACTGTGGAGAACCTGTAGCCCAGCATTATACTGTGGAGGACCTGTAGCCCAGCGTTATACTGTGGAGGACCTGTAGTCCAGCATTGTAGTTGCAGACCTGCAGCCAGCATTATAGTGGAGGAGCTGTTTCCGAGCATTACAGTGGAGGACCAGTAGTCCAGCATGATAGTGGAGGACCTGTAACCCAGCATCATACAGTGGAGGACTGTATACAGCGTCACCTGTCGGGGCAGCATGGTAGCACAGTGCTTAGTAAAGCTCCAGGGTCCCAGGTTCGATTCCTGGCTGGGTCACTGTTTGTGCGGAGTCTGCAAGTTCTCCCCGTGTGCGCGTAGGTTTCCTCCGGGTGCCCAGGTTTCCTCCCACAGCCCAAAGATGTGCGGATTAGGTGGATTGGCCATGCTAAATTGCCCTTCGTGTCCAAAAAGGTTAAGTGGGGGTTGCTGTGTTATGGGGATAGGGTAGATACGTGGGCTTGAGTAGGGTGTTCTATGTAAGGGCCGGTGCAGACTCGATGGGCCTAATGGTCTCCTTTGGCACTGTAAATTCTATGATTCTATGGTCACAGTAGCGGACCTGTTGCCCAGCGTTATAGTGGAACGCTTGCCCTAACTATAATCTTTCAGAGTTTCCGAGATTCCGGAGTCGTCCTTCTGGATTGGAAAATTGCACATGTCACTCCAATTAAAAGGAGGGGGAAACCAGGGAATTACAGATCAGTTAACCAAAATCTGCGGTGGGGAAATTTCCAGAGTCTATAATCAGGAACAGGGTAACTGAACACCTTGAAAAATTTCAGTTGATCAGGGAAAGCTAGCGTGGATTCCTGAAGGTAAGGTCATGCCTGCCAAATCTCATTGAATTTTTCAGCAGGTGATGAAGATAACAGACAGGGGAATGTCTATGGATGTTACTTATACAGACTTCCAGAAGGCATTTGATAAAGTTCCACATAATAGACTGTTAACCAAGGTGGAAGTTGAGGGCAAATTATTGACATGGTTAGGAAATTGGTTGAGTTGCAGGCAACAGAGTGGGAATTATGGGTAACTACTCAAATTGGCAGGAGGTGACTAGTGGTGTACCACAGGCATCTGTGTTGGGGACCTCAATTATTCACATTATTGATTGTCTTGGATGATGGCATAGAAATTTATGTATCCAAAGTTGTTGACGATACAAAGCTAGGCGGCATTGCGGACAGTCAAGATGAGAGGATAAAATTGCAAGGAGATACTAACAGACCAGGTGAATTGGCAAAATTCTGCAGATCGAATTCAATGCAAACAATGGTGGGGTCACCCAAAAGGATAGAGCAGGGTACATCCTAAATGGGAAGAGGTTAGGTACAGTGGATGTCTGAAAAGACTTGGGGGTTCAGGTGCATAGATCCTTAAAATGCCACAAACAAGTGCAGAAAATAATCAAAAAGACTAATGTAATGCGACCCTTTGTATCAAGAGGATTGGAACATAAAGACACAGAAGTTATGCTGCAGCTATACAAAACCCTGGTTAGACCCCACTTGGAACACTGAGATCAGTTCTGGGCATTACACCGTAGAAAGGATATTTTGGCCTTGGAGGCAGTGCAATGTAGGTTCACAAAAATTATCTGGATTACAGAGGTTAAGTTACGAGGCGAGATTACAGAAATTAGGCATGTTTTCACTAGAATTTAAAAGGTTAAGGGATGATCTGATTGAAGTCTTCAAGATATTAACAGGAAAAGGCAGGACTGATAAAGATAAATTATTTCCACTAGTTGGAGATTCTAAAACCAGGGGGCATAGTCCAAAAATCAAGGCCAGGCCGTTCAGGAGAGATGCTCGGAAGCACTTCTTCACTCAAAGGGTGGTAGAGGTTTGGAAGTCGCTCCCATGATCAGCAGTTGAAGCTAGATTAGTTGTTAATTTTAAATCTGAGACAGATAGATTTTTGTTAAGCAAAGATATTAAGGGATATGGGCCAAAGGCGTTAGGTCACAGTTCAACCATGATCTGGGGGCTGGTTTAGCACACTGGGCTAAATCGCTGGCTTTTAAAGCAGACCAAGGCAGGCCAGCAGCACGGTTCAATTCCCGTACCAGCCTCCCCGAACAGGCGCCGGAATGTGGTGACTAGGGGCTTTTCACAGTAACTTCATTGAAGCCTACTTGTGACGATAAGCGATTTTCATTTCATTGCATTTATCTCATTGAATGTGGGACAGGTCTGAGGGGCTGCATGGCCTACTCCTATTCTTATTTTCCCATGAAAAGTGACATGCAGAGAAATCAAGGGCCAGATTCAAACAGAGTCTCAGTGAACAAAAGTGTGAACATGACCAGGAATGTTTAAAAGCCATGACTGAAGGCTTTGTGCCTTAACACGTGGAGCATTCACAATAAAGTGGATGAATTGCGTAAATAGATCTAAATGGGCATTGCATAGTCAGGATTACGGAGATATGGCTGCAGGGTGACCAAGCGTGGGAATTGAACATTCAGGATTATTCAGTATTTAGGAAAGACAGACAAAAAAGGAAAAGGTGGTGGATTTGCATATCTGTTTAAAGAGATAAACACAATAAAGAGGAAAAATATTAGCTCCGATAGTGCAGAATCTGTATGGGCTGAGCTGAGAAACACCAAGGGGCAAAAAACATTAGTGGAGGCTGCATATAAGACCCCAAACTGTAGTGGTGGCGTCGGGAATGACAGAAAACAGGAAATTAGAGATGTATGTGATAAAGGAACACATGTAATAATGGGTGACTTTAATCTGCATACAGATTGGGCAAATCAATACCATTGGGGAATTCCTGGAGTGTACAAAGAACAAAGAAAAGTACAGCACAGGAACTGGTCCTTCGGCCCACCAAGCCTTTGCCGATTATGCGGCCTAACTAAAAAAAAAATCTTTTGCCCTTACTCGGTCCGAATCCCTCTATTTCAGCCTTATTCATGTACCCATCCAGATACCTCTTAAATGTTGTTAAAACGCCTGCTTTCACCACATCCTCTGGCAGCGCGTTCCATGCACTCACCAGTATGTGAAAAACCTGCCCTGCACATCTCCCTTAAACTTTCTTCCTCTCACCTTGAATCTGTGCTACCTTGTGATTGACACTTCCACCCTTGGATGGTTTTCTGGATCAATACGTTGAGGAACCAACTAGAGAACAGGCCATCCTAGATTGGGTATTATGAAATGAGAAAGGTATCATTGGTAATTGAATTGTGTGTGACCCCTTGGGGATGAATGGCCATAATATGATAGAATTTGTGATCAAGATGGAGAGTGACGTAGTTGATTTGGAGACGAGGGTCCTGAATCTAAATAAATGCTTAGTTGGCTGTGATGGATTGGGAAATGACACTAAAGGGATGACGGTGGATAGGCGATGGCAAACATTCAAGGCACACGTGGGTGAACTGCAACAATGGTTTATTCCTGTCAGGCGCAAAAGTAAAACGGGAAAGGTCGCCAAACCATGGAAATTAGAGATAGAATTAGATACAAGGAAGAAGCTTACAAATTGGCCAAGAAAAACAACAGACCTGAGGATTGGGTGCAGTTTAGAATTCAGCAAAGGAGAACAAAAGGATTGATTAAGAAGGGGAAAATAGAGTATGAGAGGAAGCTTGCAGGGAACATAAAAACTGACTGAAAGTTTTGATAGGTAAGAGGAGAAAAAGATTAGTGAAGACAACAGGGGAATTTAAAATGGGGGACAAAGAGATGGCTGATCAACTAAATACAGTCTTTGGTTCTATCTTCACAAAGGAAGACACAAATCACATACCATAAATGTTTAGTGAGAAGGAGGAGCTGAAGGATATGAATATCAATAGAGAAATGGTGTTGGGGAAATTGATGGGATTGCAGGCCAATAAATCCTCAGGGCTTGATAATCTACATCCAAGGATCGTAAGGATGTAACTGTAGAAATAGTGGATGCATTGGTGGTCACCTTCCAAGGCAGTTCCTACAGATTGGAGAGTAGCTAGTGTCACTCCACTATTTGAAAAGGGAGGTAGAGAGAAAACCGAATTATTGACAAGTAAGCCTGACGTTGGTAGTGGGGAAAATTCTAGAATCCATTATCAAGAATTTTATAGCGGAACACTTGGAATTCAGTGGCAGGACTGGACAGAGTCAGCATGGATTTATGAAAGGGAAATAGTGCTTGACAAAGCGACTGGAATTCTTTGAAGATGTAAACAGTAGAGATGGTGAAGGGTAGAGTGGTATATTTGGACGTTCAGAGGCTTTTGACAAATTCTCACTCAACATGTGAAGTTAGACTCAATGGGCCGAATGGCCTCCTTCTGCACTGTAAATTCCATGAAAGTACATGGGCTTAGGTGTTGTGCATTGAGATGGATAGAAAATTGGTTGACAGGGAGCAAAGAGTAGGAATAAACGGGTATTTTCCGAAATGGCAGGCAGTGGGCTGCACGGTGGTTCGCACTGGTGTCTCACAGTGCTTGGGACATGGGTTTGATTCCAGCCTTAGGTGACTGTGTAGAGTTTGCGCATTCTTCGCACAGCCTTGCATTGGCTCTGTGACACATTCCATTTCGGCAATTTCATGGTGATTTCAAAGGGAAGAGCAACGTTAACCTTCTTTTCCGTTCAGGCATTCCTTCAGGATCAAGAATAGATTCTCTGATTCACTGCGTTCTAAAACAGTTGATAGCTCCAATGTGGGATCCACAGACCCTGCCATGAATGGGGCAGGTGATGCTTCAAGGGTTGAGCAGATGGATTCTTGGGCAGTCTGTGAGCTCCCTTTGACAGGCCGATTTCACCTCAATCCTTGCTCAACGAAGTCTCTTGATGCATTCAGTGCCTTCCCAAATAAGCATACTTCATTTTGGTCTCCCATGAGTCGGCGGGATGTTTTGATGCTGGAAGTGAGGACAGTATTGCAATGAGGGAAATGGAGAAGGGAAGCGACACAGTCTAATTTAACCCCGGTTTTCACTGAGATAGGATTTGTGGTGCTCATGTTGGGGAGGATCATGGCAGACAAACCATTGTGGAATAGGCAGAGGGTGGGGACAAGTTACTGAGGGCGGCTCAATTTGAAGACTTCACGCTTTCAAACTTCACAGTATCATTGACGAACAAAATAATCAACAATTACTGTCCCAGCATAATCGATATCTTAAAAGGTCAACACTACTGTAAGAAATAAATTGGAATTTTATTTTTTGGTTGTGCATCAAGTTTCAGGAACACCTTTGATAGGAATAACCTGCAAACAGTTTATCACCCTCACGAGTCTATGTGTCAGGAATAATCTGTTCAGCTATCATGGAACATAGAACAGTACAGCACAGAACAGGCCCTTCGGCCCTCAATGTTGTGCCGAGCCTTGTCCTAAACCAACATCAAGCTATCCCACGTCCTGTCATTATGGTGTGCTCCATGTGCCGATCCAATAACCGCTTGAAAGTTCCTAAAGTGTCTGACTCCACTATCACAGCAGGCAGTCCATTCCACACCCTAACCATTCTCTGAGTAAAGAACCAACCTCGGACATCCCTCCTATATCTCCCACACTGAATCTTATAGTTATGCCCCCTTGTAACAGCTACATCCACACAAGGAAATAGTCTCTGAACATTCACTCTATCTATCCCCCTCATCATCTTATTATCTTCTATTGAGTCACCTCTCACCCTCCTCCACTCCAAAGAGAAAAGCCCTAGCTCCCTGAACCTTTCCTCACAAGACCTATCCTGCAAACCAGGCAGCGTCCTGGTAAATCTCCTTTGCACCCTTTCCAATGCTTCCACATCCTTCCTATAGTGAGGTGACCAGAACTGTACACAATACTCCAAATGTGGTCTCACCAGTGCCATGTACAGTTGCAGCATAACCCCATGGCTCTTAAACTTAAGCCCCCTGTTAATAAACGCTAACACACTATAGGCCTTCTTCACGCTCTATCCACTTGAGTGGCAACCTTCAGAAATCTGTGGACATGAACCCCAAGATCTCTCTGTTCCTCCACATTCCTCAGAACCCTGCCGTTGACCCTGTAATCCACATTCAAATTTTTCCTACCAAAATGAATCACCTCGCACTTATCAGGGTTAAACTCCATCTGCCATTTTTTGGCCCAGCTCTGCATCCAATCAATGTCTCTTTGCAGCCGACAACAGCCCTCCACCTCATCCACTACTCCACCAATCTTGGTGTCATCAGCAAATTTACTGACCCACCCTTCAGCAAGTCATTGATAAAAATCACAAATAGCAGAGGACCCAGCACTGATCCCTGTGGTACACCGCTGGTAACTGGTCTCAGTCTGAACATTTTCCATCCACCACCACCCTCTGTCTTCTTTGTGATGGTCAGTTACTTATCCAATTGGCCAAATTTCCCACTATCCCACACCTCCTTACTTTTTTCATGAGCCGACCATGGGGAACCTTATCAAACGCCTTACTAAAATCCATGTATACGAAATCAACTGCTCTACCTTCATCTATACACCTAGTTACCTCCTCAAAGAATTCAATCAAATTTGTGAGGCAAGATTTACCCTTCACGAATCAGTGTTGACTATCCCGGATTAAGCTGCATCTTTTCAAGTGCTGATAAATCCTATCCTTCAGTACCTTTTCCATTAACTTACCGACCACCGAAGTAAGACGAACTGGCCCATAATTACCAGGGTCATTCCTATTCCCTTTCTTGAACAGAGGAACAACATTCGCCACTCTCCAGTCCTCTGGCACTATCCCCGTGGACAGTAGAGGACCCAAAGATCAAAGCTAAAGGCTCTGCAATCGCATCCCTTGCCTCCCAAAGAATCCTAGGACATATCCCATCTGGCCCAGGGGACTTGTCGACCCTCAGGTTTTTCAAAATTGCTAATACATCCTTCCTCAGAACATCTACCTCCTCCAGCCGACCCGCCTGTATCACACTCTCATCCTCAAACACATGGCCCCTCTCCTTGGTGAATACTGAAGAAAAGTATTCATTCAACGCCTCTCCTATCTCTTCTGACTCCATACACAAGTTCCCACTACTGTCCTTAACCGGCCCCAACCTCACCCTGGTCATTCTTTTATTTCTTACATAAGAGTAAAAAGCCTTGGGGTTTTCCTTGATTCGACCCGCCAAGGACTTCTCGTGCCGCCTCCGAGCTCTCCTAAGCCCTTTATTTTTTAGCTCATTTCTTGCTACCTTATAACCTTCAAGCGACCCAACTGAACCTTGTTTTCTCATCCTTACATACGCTTCCTCTTTCCTCTTGGCAAGACATTCAACCTCTTTTGTGAACCATGGTCCCCTCACACGGCCATTTCCTCCCTGCCTGACAGTGACATACCTATCAAGGACATGCAGTATTTGTTCCTTGAACAAGCTCCACTTTTCATTTGTGCCTTTCCCCGACAGTTTCTGTTCCCACCTTATGCTCCCTAATTCTTGCCTAATCGTATCATAATTACCCCTCCCCCAATTATAAACCTTGTCCTGCCGTATGGCCCTATCCCTCTCCATTGCAATAGTGAAAGGTACCGAATTGTGGTCACTAGCTCCAAAGTGCCCTCCCACAAACAAATCTAACACTTGGCCCGGTTCATTACCCAGTACCAAATCCAATGTGGCCCAACCTCTTGTCAGCCTATCCACATATTGTTTTAGGAAACCCTCCTGCACACACTGTACATAAACTGCCCCATCCGAACTGTTCGCCCTATAGAGGTTCCAATCAATATTTGGAAAGTTGAAGTCACCCATGACAACTACCCTGAGACCTCCACACTTACCCATAATCTGTTTTGCAATTTCTTCCTCCACATCTCTATTACTATTTGGGGGCCCATAGAAAACTCCTAACAACGTGACCGCTCCTTTCCTATTTCTAACTTCAGCCCATATTACCTCAGTAGGCAAGATCCCCCTCGAATTGCGTTTCTGCAGCCGTTAAACTATCCTTGATTAACAATGCTATTCCTCCACCTCTTTTACCACCTTCCCTACTCTTACTGAAACATCTATACCCCGGAACTTCCAACAACCATTCCTGTCCCTGTTCTAACCATGTCTCCGTAATGCCCGCAACATAGTAGTCCCAAGTACCAATCCACGCTCCAAGTTCACCTACCTTATTCCGGATGCTCCTTGCATTGAAGTAGAGACACATCAACCCACCTTTCTGTCTGCTGGTACACTCCTGTGACCTTGATACCCTCCTCAGTACCTCACTACTCTCAACACTGGCTTCTGAACTACTGCCCGTTTTGCCATCCCCCTCACAAATTAGTTTAAACCCCTCCCCGAAGAGCAGTAGCAAATTTCCCTCCCAGGATATTGGTGCCCCTCTGGTTCAGGTGCAAACCATCCTATCTGTGCAGGTCCCACCTTCCCCAGAATGTGCTCCAATTATCCACATAACTGAAACCCTCCCTTCTACACCATCCCAGCAGCCACGTGTTTATCTGCAATCTCTCCCTGTTCCTCAACTCGCTAGCACGTGGCACCGGCAATAAACCAGAGATGACAACATGGTTTGTCCTGGCTCTCAGCTCCCACTCTAGCTCCCTAAATTCATGTTTTAAATCCCCGTCCCTCCTCTTACCTATGCCGTTGGTAGATGTGTACCACGACTTGTGACTGTTCCCCCTCCCCCTTAAGGATTCTGAAAACACAGTCCGAGACGTCACGGACCCTGGCACCCGGGAGGCATCATACCATCCGTGAGTCTCTTTCGTTGCCACAGAACCGTCTATCTGTCCCTCTATCGAGCCCCCAATAACTATTGCTCTCCCTCCTTCCCTTCTGAGCCACAGAGACGGACTCTGTGCTGGAGATCCGTTTACCGTGACTTACTCCTGGTAGGTCGTCCCCCTCAACAGTATCCAAAGCGGTATACTTGTTACTGAGGGGAACAACCACAGAGAATCCCTGCACTGACTGCTTCCTCCCAGCCCCTCTGATCGTCACCCATCTATCTTGATTCTTCGGATTAGCTACATCCCTGAAGCTACTATCTATGACCACCTCTGCCTCCCGAATGATCTGAAGTTCATCCAGCTCCAGGTCCCATTCCCTAACGCGGTTTCTGAGGAGCTGGAGATGGGTGCACTTCCCACAGGTGAAATCAGCAGGGACACTGACTGTCCCACACGTCAAACATTCTGCAGTAGGAACATTGCACTGCCTTCCCTGCCATCCCCCTAGATAACTTGCAGATAAAAACAAGAAAAAGAAAGAAAGAGCTTACTCAACCCCATAGGTTACAGGCTATCAGCAGCACATCTAGATCAGAAATTGGAACTCAAACTGCCAAGTGGGAGAAAGGAAATAACAATAAATGGAGAATAGATCCTGATGATAGAGTAACAGACAGTATTGACCGGGTATCAGGGAAAGGTGGAATTGTATTACTTGATTGTAGGCAAGATTTGAGAATCCTGGAGGATTACTTGTGGGCCAATTCTTTTTCATCAAACAGCACTCAACATTGCCATCTTTTGCCATCACAAGGACACTGCAGGTAGTTTCTGACTAATGCAGCTTCCAGGTTGGAGATACTAAATTTGATTCCAATTAAAGTACAATGTCACTTCGATGGGGACAGAGTTAGCTTTTGTATTTGTGATTGTAATTACTAACCCCATTTATCTTCAAACAACTGCATCAAAACTACTAACAGACAGAGTCACATTGCACCTTGCAACAATGGCTGCCAATTCGGATTCAACAAACTTTACAAAAAACTCTCAACAAACATGACCTCTCAGACTCAACTGGCTCACCTGGTCAAACAATCTCTTTTCAAAGCTCCCAATATTTTCAGAATGATTTTTTATAATGAATTTAAAGGAGGCACGGTAGCACAGTGGTTAGCACTGTTGCTTCACAGCGCCAGGGACCCGGTATGAATCCCGGCTTGCGTCACTGTCTGTGCGGAGTCTGCACATTCTCTCTGTGTCTGCGTGGGTTTCCTCCGGGTGCTCCGATTTCCTCCCACTAGTCCTGAATGACGTGCTGTTAGGTCATTTGGACATTCTGAATTCTCCCTCCATGTACCTGAACAGGCGCCGGAACGTGGCGACCAGGGGTTTTTCACAGAAACTTCATTGCAGCGTTGTGAGCCGACTTGTGACAATAATAAAGATTATTATTATTTAAGCATGAAAGTGGTACTGACTTTGAAAGCATGGGTTAAGAGGGGAGAACGGCAGCAGACTGAGATCAATGAAACATAAAATTATAGCATATACAAAAAGGCATTTATCCCATCATAGAAACTTAGAAAATAAGAGCAGGAGTAGGCCATTTGGCGCAATGAGCCTGCTCCTCCATTCAGCAAGATCATGGTTGCTCCTCCATCTCAACACCATACACGTTAGTTGGATTTTAACAGAAAATTGTTGAAGTTCATTTGTGTCGGGTTTTGCAGCGAGTTTAGCTGCGAGTTCCTCACCGCTATCAAATGACACTTGTCAGCATCACTTGCGTCACTGTCTGTGGGCAATGTCACCTCCCACACCCCCCACCTGTGGGCAATGTCACCTCCCACACACAAGGACACTACCCCAGATCTCCCCTCCCAAGTGAAGACACTTCACTATGGGATCCCTGGGCAACCCCCACTCTTCAGGGCCCCCACTCCTCCTTACACCCCCTCCAGGTCGCCCACCCGACAACCCTGTCCCAACCTCCTAGAGTCCCCTACTAACCTTCCCTGCGCACCCCCCCCCACCCTTCAACCTCCCCCTTCACCCCGTTTCCATGGGCATGGCACCCCTTGGGCCCTGACCCCTACCAATGCTCCTGTCGGCTTGGTAGTGCCACCCAGGCACAGTGCCAGGGGGTCTGTGCCAAGGTGCCTGCATGCCAGGAGGAGGGCAGGGGAGCCACCCTTCCCTGTCCCCCCAGGGGCCTCAGAGGGCCCGGGAGACTCCGCCCCACCGTGCCTTTCCACCTGGTCCATGTTTGTGCGGACCAGTACTGAACGGCTGCAGCCTCACTGCGGAGGCTGGTAGATCTCGGGAGGCTGGTAGATCTTGGGTAAGCCTACCCAAGTAGGTTAAATCCTAGTTAAGTGCCCCCTGTTTAGTCATGCCCCGTTTGGGCGCGATTCCGATGTCTTGAGGGACTTGGGTGTATTCCGCGAGGCATAAAGGCTGTTGGGAAGCCTTTCTCGGCCTCACTGCGTTCTTGCTCGAGTGCAACGCGGCCGGTAGATCGTACCCGCCACCTTCCCATAGACATTGACGCCTTTAGAGTCCAGAAGTCTATCAATTAAATGCATTCAGTGACTTGGCCTCCACAGCCTTCTACAGTGGAGAATCCCACAGGTTCACCACCCTCTGAGTGAAGACGTTTCTCCTCATCTTGGTCCTAAATGGCCAACCCTGTATCCTGAGACTATGACTCCTTGTTCTAGACCCTCCAGCCAGAGGAAACAACATTCCTGCATCCAGTCTGTCCTGGCTGTCAGAATGTTATATGTTTCACTTAAATCCCATACCATTATTATACATTCTGGTGAATACAGGCCTTGTCAATCAACTCTCCTCGTACAACAATTCTGCCATCCCAGGTAGGTGAACCTTCGCTGCTCTCCCTCTGTGGCAATTCTATTCTTTCTTATATAAGGGCACCATAACTGCAGATAGGGCAGCAAGGTAGCCTTGTGGATAGCACAATTGCTTCACAGCTCCAGGGTCCCAGGTTCGATTCTGGCTTGGGTCACTGTCTGTGTCGAGTCTGCACATCTTCCCAGTGTGTGCGTGGGTTTCTTCCGGGTGCTCCGGTTTCCTCCCACAGTCCAAAGACCATAAGACCATAAGACATAGGAGCGGAAGTAAGGCCATTTGGCCGATCGAGTCCACTCCACCATTCAATCGTGGTTGATTTCAACTCCATTTACCCGCTCTCTCCCCATAGCCCTTAATTCCTCGAGAAATCAAGATAAGATGTGCAGGTTAGGTGGATTGGCCATGATAAATTGCCCTCAGTGTCCAAAATTGCCCTTGGGTGGGGTTACAGGGTTATGGGGATAAGGTGAAGGTGTTGACCTTGGGTAGGGTGCTCTTTCCAAGAGCTGGTGCAGACTCGATGGGCCGAATGGCCTCCTTCTGCACTGTAAATTCTATGATATCTATGATAATACTTCAGGTGTGGTGTCACCAAGGCCCTGTACAGTAGCAGTAAGACATCATTGCTTGTGCACTCAAATCCTCTTGCAATGAAGGCCAACACACCATTTGTCTTCTTAATTGCTTGCTGTATCTATATGTTTGCTTGCAGTGATTGGTGTACTCGGATACCCAGGTCCCTTTGTACACATTTCCCAATCTATCACTATTTAAATAATACTCTGCCATTCTGTTTCTCCGTCTAAAGTGGATAGTTTCACTTTTATCCAAATTATACTACATTTGCCATGTATTTGTCTCCTCACTCAACTTGTTTGTTGCCTTGAAGCCTCTTTACTTCCTCCTCACCATTCATATTTCCACCTAACTTTGCGTCATCAGCAAACTTGGAAATATTATTGAACATATCTGTACTGAATCTTTGGAAGAGTAATCCAACTTGTTTCACTTTCTTTCACTTTCTCAACAGGTGAGCAAATCTGTTTCTCTTCAAGTATTGATCCAATTCCATTTTGAAAGTTACGACTGAATCTGTTTTCACCACCCTATCAAATAGAACATTTCAGATCTTTACTGCGGAAACTTTTTTCCCCTCATCGCCCCTCAGATTCTTTTTCAAATAACTTCAATCCATTTCGCCTGGTTATCAACTTTTCTGCAACATGTTTTTGAAAATCAACAAAATCTATCCCTACCATTCCTTGCTCTAAGACAACCTGTCCCAGTTTCTTGGATCCTTCCAAATAAGTGTGCCATTTCTGGTATCATTCTAAAAACACTCTTCTGTACCCTCTCCAAAGTCTTTCATAAGGTGCAGTATTCTGAATTGGGCACAGTACTGCAGTTGAAACTAGTGTTTGGAGCAGATTAGTATAACTTCCTTGCTCTTGTATACATGTAACGTTTGTGTCTATATATTTAACATTCAATTTTTAATACACAAGTGTTTGACTACATTCTTGGCATGGAGATTATGAAGGAAACTGTGGTTTCTGTGTTTGTATTTTTGAGGCAGACCATAACTGGAAATTGAAACTGAAAAGGGAAACCAAAAAAAGGGAAGCCAACCCTCCCACTGTCTAAGGAAACAAAAACTGTACCTAAAATTTGGAAACCCAAAAGCCCGGGGAGACTGAAACTGGTTGAGGCTATATAAAGGGATGCAGAGCCATCCAGGCTCAGTGCTGGGGCACAATGGGTCCAGTGGTTCAGTACAGGCAGGCTGGAGAGGACAGGTTTGATCTAGAAGCTGAAAATAAGCCAAGCTATAGTAGCTGAAGCTGTTTTTGTGGCCTGAAGTTAATAGTGATGGATCTATGCTCTCCAGACCGTGGTAAGCAGAGCTAAGAAGGTTTTGCAGACGTGCGCCATTTTTGGTGAAGACCATGCCCCTGGAACCCGGGTTGGTTGCATTGTGCTATCAGCTAAGCATAAAGGTACATGCTAGAAGGAGGAGCTACATTTTTTTGAAAGGAAGACAGGGTTTTGAGTAATTTGTGACTGGGTTTGATGACATATATACGATGTGGACTGCTGAGCAAATTTGCTAGATCTTGCCTAGTTGTATCTGTTGTCTAATGTGTCATTTTTAGTTTATAATTGACAACAATGTGCCTGTTAAATCATGTTGAAATGATGGTGATTCTTGGTTGTAGGATATTGGTGGTTTGCGGAGATAGCATTTCGCGTTTATAAGAACATAAGAACTAGGAGCAGGAGTAGGCCATCTGGCCCCTCGAGCCTGCTCCGCCATTCAATTAGATCATGGCTGATCTTTTGTGGACTCAGCTCCACTTTCCGGCCCGAACACCATAACCCTTAATCCCTTTATTCTTCAAAAAACTATCTATCTTTACCTTAAAAACATGTAATGAAGGAGCCTCAACTGCTTCACTGGGCAAGGAATTCCATAGATTCACAACCCTTTGGGTGAAGAAGTTCCTCCTAAACTCAGTCCTAAATCTACTAGTCCAAAGATGTGCGGGTTAGGTGGATTGGCCATGCTAAATTGCCCGTAGTGTAAGATTAATGGGGGGATTGTTGGGTTATGGGTATACGGGTTATGTGGGTTTAAAGTAGGGTGATCATTGTTCGGCACAACATTGAGGGCCGAAGGGCCTGTTCTGTGCTGTACTGTTCTATGTTCTATGTTCTACTTCCCCTTATTTTGAGGCTATGTCCCCTAGTTCTGCTGTCACCCGCCAGTGGAAACAACCTGCCCACATCTATCCTATCTATTCCCTTCACAATTTTAAATGTTTCTATAAGATCCCCCCTCATCCTTCTAAATTCCAATGAGTACAGTCCCAGTCTACTCAACCTCTCCTCATAATCCAACCCCTTCAGCTCTGGGATTAACCTAGTGAATCTCCTCTGCACACCCTCCAGCGCCAGTACGTCCTTTCTCAAGTAAGGAGACCAAAACTGAACACAATACTCCAGGTGTGGCCGCACTAACACTTTTGTGTTAGTGTTTGCTTTGTTTGCTTTGTTTGACTCTTGTAAAGTAATTCTTCTGTTTTAAACTGTGACATCTGTGGCTTCATTCTTTTAGTAAATAACTGGGATTTCAGCTTTTTCTTTTTGAAAACAAGCAACTGGTCAAACAAGCGTGATCTCAACGAGATTGTTTCACAAAAATACATTTCTAACATCCGTAAAACAAGTGACATGTTGAGCAATTTTCTTCAGTTAATGTGTGGTGTATCATTACATTTATCTGACACATGAAACAAAATCTGGCTATGAGAAATCAATGGTCAGGGTCTAGGAAATCAGATTCAGACAATGGTGCTGGTGGTGTGGGTTAGTTAGCACAATAGCAGAAATCAGAGTCATCCTGCAAGAAAGTTTGAATGAAATTGGGCTTTTGAAAAAGGAGAGGCTGATCAAAGATCAGTCTTATGGTCTCCTCTTCAATACCAAATAAGGAGGGGCTTCAGTTGATGAACAGGTTACTCAGCCAAGGCTGACCAAGCCTAGACTAAAAGGTCACTCCCCCGGAGAGGAGGGTTGAACAGTGACTCATGTCCAGTCATTTTCATCACATTAAATTGCTATGAGATGCCTGGTGGCTTAAGAGTCTGAGAGAAGACTATGAACCAGACAACCCAAGGCACTAGATTTCTCAGGTTCTTGAGGACGACTGGCCTGGCCAGCATTTACTGCCCATCTCCAATTACCCTGGAGAAGATGGTGATGAACTACCTTCTTCAACTGTTGCCATCCATGTGGTGTAGGTACACCCACAGTGCTGTTAGGGAGTTCCAGGATTTTGGCTACATCCATAGGCTGAGTCTATTATGAATTACAGAGAGGAGCATTGGGTCTCAGACTGATCACCCTGATGAATAAGATATCGACTGATTCCATCCTTCCTTCTGTAGTCAAATCTCTATTTTAAAGACTGTCAATGGGGATGGACAAATGGAGTTTGAAGGCAAAGTAGGTCATACACTTTGGATCCAATAAAGATAGATCAGACTATTTTCTAACTGGTAAGAAGCTAGAAATTGCAAAGGAGCAGAGAAGTTTAGAGGTAAAAGTAGAAAAAAGATCCATTGGACAGATTTAAAAAATTACATTAATTGGAATTTTGGCCTTTAATCTCAAGAGTGTTGGAACACAATGGAGTTGAAGGGATGATGCTTTAGCAGCACAGAGCTATGGTCAGCTCCGACCTCAGGTACTGCAGCTTAGGAGCTGTTTAGCTCACAGGGCTAATCGCTGGCTTTGAAAGCAGACCAAAGCAAGCCAGCAGCACGGTTCAATTCCCGTACCAGCCTCCCCGAACAGGCGCCGGAATGTGGCGACTAGGGGCTTTTCACAGTAACTTCATTTGAAGCCTACTCGTGACAATAAGCAATTTTTATTTCAGGAAGTATCCTCAGGTAAAATCACCACCAGTCAACCCTCCCCTCAAAGGGGAAAGCAGCCTATGGTCGCTGGGGCTATGGCGGCTTTACTTTATTTTATAAATGAATCTTAAAGCGGGTTCAGCACATTCGCCAGTTTGATGGAGTCCAAAAGGGTTAAATTATGAGAACATGTTGCATAGCCATAGGGTATAGGTGATCGATTTAAAATTATTAAAGGATTTGACCGGGTAGATAGAGAGAAACTATTTCCTCTGGTGGAGGAGTTCAGAAATAGCTTGGTGGCATAACCTTATAGAATTACAGAAGAATTGAACTGATTTGCAATACTGGTTAGAGAACATATTACAGCTGGACAGAGGGAGGACATCTTGGAAGAATTATGTAATGAGTCACTGTGGATAGAACTCAGAAACATGAAGGGAGCAGTCACAATGATGGAGGTGTACTACAGGCCTCCAAACAGCCCACAGGAAGCTGAAGAACAGATATGAAAGCAGATTCTGGATAGTTGTAGAAATAATAGGGTTGTTGTAGTGGGAGACTTTAATTTTCCTCACATTGACTGAAAATCCCTTAGGGCTTGGGGTCTGTATGGTGAGGAAATGGTTAAATGTGTCCAGGATACTTTTTTGAAACTATTTTGGATTGTCCGACTAGAGAGGGGGATATATTGAACAGAGTATTAGGGAATGAGCCCGGCCAGGTCAACAAAGTTGCAGTGGGAGAACATGTGGCGAACAGTGATTACAATTCCGTAAGCTTTTGGATACTCATGGAAAAGGATGAGTGTTCTCCGAGGGTTAATGTGCTAAATTGGGGTAAGGCCGATTAGGCAAGATTTGGAGGCTGTTGTTTGAGAGAGGTTGTTTGTGGGTATATCCACATTTGGAATAGAACATAGAACATTACAGCACAGTACAGGCCCTTTGGCCCACGATGTTGTGTCGACCATTTATCCTAATCTAAGATCAACCTAACCTTCAATTTTCATTAACAGGGGGATTGAGTTTAAGAGCCGCGAGGTTTTGCTGCAGCTTTATAAAACCCTGGTTAGACCATACTTGGAATATTGTGTCCAGTTCTGGTCGCCTCATTATAGGCAGGATGTGGATGCTTTGGAGAGGGTGCAGAGGAGATTTACCAGGATGCTGCCTAGACTGGAGGGCATGTCTTATGAAGAAAGGTTGAGAGAGCTAGGGCTTTTCTCACTGGAACAAAGAAGGAAGAGAGGTGGCTTGATAGAGGTGTACAAGGTGATGAGAGGCATGGATAGGGTGGATAGCCAGAGACTTTTGCCCAGGGCAGAAATGGCTGCCACGAGAGGACATAATTTTAAGGTGATTGGAAGAAAGTATAGGGGAGATGTCAAAGGTCGGTTCTTTACACAGAGAGTGGTGGGTGCGTGGAATGCACTGCCGGCAGAGGTGGTGGAGTCAGAATCATTAGGGATATTTCAGCGACTCTTGGACAGCTGTGGGAGTCTTTTAAAGAGCAGTTGATGGGAGTGCAGGACAGGTATGTGCCGATGAAAAGGAAGGACGGGAAAGGCAGGATTCGGGTACCGTAGATGACCAGGGAAATTGCGAGTCGAGTCAAAAAGAAAAATGATGCATACATGAGGTATGGGCAACTAAAAACAGATGAAGCATAGAACATAGAACAGTACAGCACAGAACAGGCCCTTCGGCCCTCAATGTTGTGCCGAGCCATGATCACCCTACTCAAACCCACGTATCCACCCTATACCCGTAACCCAACAACCCCCCCTTAACCTTACTTTTATTAGGACACTACGGGCAATTTAGCATGGTCAATCCACCTAACCCGCACATCTTTGGACTTGAAGCACTTGAAGAATACAAGAAAAGTAGAAAAGAGCTGAAGCAGGGAGTTAGGAGGGCAGACAGGATTAAGGAGAATCCAAAGGCATTTTATACATACATTAGGAATAAGACGGTAGCTTGAGAAAGAGTTGGTCCACTCAAAGACAAAGGAGGGAAATTATTATGAGTGAGGAACTGTTAGGTGTGTTAAAAAGCATTACAGTAGACAAATCCCCAGGGCCAGATGACATCGATCCCAGATGACTGAGGGAGACAAGAGATGTAATCGCTGGGCCTCCAACAGAAATCTTTGTTTCCTCATTGGCCACAGGTGAGATCCCAGAGGATTGGAGGATAGCCAATGTTGTCCCATTATTTTAAAAGGGTAGCAAGGATAACCCGGGTAGAATCATATAATTTACAGTGCAGAAGGAGGCCATTCAGCCCCTCGGGTCTGCACCGGCCCTTGGAAAGAGCACCCCACCCAAGCCCACGCCTCCATCCTATCCCCGTAACCCAGTAGTCCCACCTAATTATAGGTCAGTGAGCTTGATATCAGTGATAGGAAAATTGTTGGAAAATATTCTCAGAGATAGGATCTATGCACATTTGGAAGTGAATGGTCTTATTAGCGACAGACAGCATGGTTTTGTACGAGGGAGGTCATATCTCATTAATTTAATTGAGTTTTTGAGGAAGTGACAAAAATGATTCATGAGGGAAGGGCTGTGGATGTTGTCTACATGGGCTTTGGTAAGGCATTTGACAAGGTCCCTCATGGCAGGCTGGTGCAAAAAATTAGATCACAAGGGGTCAGGGGTGAACTAGCTGGATGGATTCAATACTGGTTTGGCCATAGAAGACCGAGGGTAGCAGTGGAAGGGTGTTTTTCCGAATTGAGGTCTGTAACTAGTGGTGTTCTGCAGGGACTGGTACTGGGACCTCTGCTGTTTGTAATATATATATAAATGACTTGGAAGAAAACGTAGCTGGTTTGATCAGCAAGTTTGCGGATGATACTAAGATTGCAGGAGTTATGGATAGTGATGAAGATTGTCAGAGAATGCAGCAGGATGTAGATAGGCTGTAAAATTGGGCGGAGAAATGGCAGGTGGAGTTTAACCTGGACAAATGCAAGGTGATGCATTTTGGTAGATCCAATTCAGCTGGGAGCGATAAAAGAAATAGCAGAATCATCAGGAGCATAGACACACATCGAAGCAAAAGTTAAAAAACAGACTTTTAGTGGTGGAAAATAGTTTGAAAGGTTGTTTTAAACTTGTCTGGAAACCCAGACATTGAAAATTGAAATCGCTCCCAATTTGGACAGTTCAATTATGTATTCACAATGAAACAAAGGAACAGTTTGCTCACGGCGGCATGTGGTTAGCACTGTTGCTTCACAGCGCAGGGCCCCAGGTTCGATTCCCGGTTTGGGTCACTGCCTGTGCGGAGTCTGCATGTTCTCCCTGTGTCTGCGTGGGTGTTTCGGTTTCCTCCCACAAGTCCCGAAAGACGTACTGTTAGGTAATTTGGACATTCTGAATTCTCCCTCTGTGTATCCGAACAGGCGCCGGAATGTGGCGACTAGGGGCTTTTCACAGTAACTTCATTGCAGTGTTAATGTAAGCCTACTTGCGACACTAAAGATTATTATTATCAATGATTATACTCATCCAAAACATGGGAGGTGCGAGGTTGGCGCAAGTAGGGTTAACTATTGCCAGAATTTGAGAAAAAGTAAATATTAAACAAAAACAGAAAATGCTGGACTATCGCAGCAGGTCTGATAGCATCGATGGAGAGAGAACGGAGCTAACATTTCAAGACTGCATGACTCTTTGTCAAGCATTTGCAGTAATTTGCTTTTATTAAAGTAAATATTATGACACAAAGCAGTGCACATTAACACAAGTCACCCAGCCCACACTGAGACGAAACCAAAAAAACAAGGAGGATGTGAGAAAGAGCATTTTTCCATGCAGCAAGTAACTGCGTCCTCGAACATGTTGCCTACGATGGTGGTGCGAGATGATGGATGATTTCAGAAAGAGATTGGACACGGATTGAAAGGAAACAAACATGCAGTGCTACGAATATAGAATGGGGAATGGGATTCACTGGATTGCTTGTCAGAGGTCAGCACGGGCTTGATGGATGAAATGACATCCTTGTGTGCCGTAATGGCTCTGACTCAAAACAAGCCCACAGCTGCACAAACTGACCAGCCAGCACCGGCACAAACCGGCTAGACCGCAACTGCACAAAGCGGTCAGCCCGCAACGGCACAAAGCGGTCAGCATGCAACTGCACAAAGCGGTCAGCACGCAACTGCACAAAGTGGCTAGCCCGAAATAGGCACAAAGCGGTCAGCACGCAACGGCACAAAGCGGCTAGCCCGCAACGGCACAAAGCGGCTAGCCCGCAACGGCACAAAGCGGCTAGCCCGCAACGGCACAAAGCGGCTAGCCCGCAACGGCACAAAGCGGTCAGCACGCAACGGCACAAAGCGGCTAGCCCGCAACTGCACAAAGCGGTCAGCACGCAACGGCACAAAGCGGTCAGCACGCAACGGCACAAAGCGGTCAGCATGCAACTGCACAAAGCGGTCAGCACGCAACTGCACAAAGCGGCTAGCCCGCAACTGCACAAAGCGGTCAGCACGCAACGGCACAAAGCGGTCAGCACGCAACTGCACAAAGCGGCTAGCCCGCAACTGCACAAAGCGGTCAGCACGCAACTGCACAAAGCGGCTAGCCCGCAACTGCACAAAGCGGTCAGCACGCAACGGCACAAAGCGGTCAGCACGCAACTGCACAAAGCGGCTAGCCCGCAACTGCACAAAGCGGTCAGCACGCAACTGCACAAAGCGGCTAGCCCGCAACTGCACAAAGCGGCTAGCCCGCAACGGCACAAAGCGGCTAGCCCGCAACGGCACAAAGCGGTCAGCACGCAACGGCACAAAGCGGTCAGCACGCAATGGCACAAAGCGGCTAGCCCGCAACGGCACAAAGCGGTCAGCCCGCAACGGCACAAAGCGGTCAGCATGCAACGGCACAAAGCGGCTAGCCCGAAATAGGCACAAAGCGGTCAGCACGCAACTGCACAAAGCGGTCAGCCCGCAACGGCACAAAGTGGCTAGCCCGAAATAGGCACAAAGCGGTCAGCACGCAACGGCACAAAGCGGCTAGCCCGCAACGGCACGAAGCGGTCAGCACGCAACGGCACAAAGCGGCTAGCCCGCAACGGCACGAAGCGGTCAGCACGCAACGGCACGAAGCGGTCAGCACGCAACGGCACAAAGCGGCTAGCCCGCAACGGCACAAAGTGGCTAGCCCGAAATAGGCACAAAGCGGTCAGCACGCAACGGCACAAAGCGGTCAGCACGCACCGGCACAAAGCGGTCAGCACGCAACGGCACAAAGTGGCTAGCCCGCAACGGCACAAAGTGGCTAGCCCGAAATAGGCACAAAGCGGTCAGCACGCAACTGCACAAAGCGGTCAGCACGCACCGGCACAAACCGACCAGCCCGCACTGGCACAAACCGACCAGCCCGCACCGGCACAAACCGACCAGCCCGCACCGGCACAAACCGGTCAGCCCGCACCGGCACAAACCGGTCAGCCCGCACCGGCACAAACCGGTCAGCCCGCACCGGCACAAACCGGCCAGCCCGCAACGGCACAAACCGACCAGCCCGCACCGGCACAAACCGACCAGCCCGCACCGGCACAAACCGACCAGCCCGCATCCAGCACAAACCGACCAGCCCGCACCGGCACAAACCGACCAGCCCGCACCGGCACAAACCGACCAGCCCGCAACGGCACAAACCGACCAGCCCGCACCGGCACAAACCGACCAGCCCGCACCGGCACAAACCGACCAGCCTGCACCAGCACAAACCGACCAGCACGCACCGGCACAAACCGACCAGCCCGCACCGGCACAAACCGACCAGCCCGCACCGGCACAAACCGACCAGCCCGCATCCAGCACAAACCGACCAGCCCGCACCGGCACAAACCGACCAGCCTGCACCAGCACAAACCGACCAGCACGCACCGGCACAAACCGACCAGCCCGCACCGGCACAAACCGACCAGCCCGCATCCAGCACAAACCGACCAGCCCGCACCGGCACAAACCGACCAGCCCGCATCCAGCACAAATTGACCAGCCCGCACCTGGCACAAAACGAAAAGCCCGTACCCAGCACAAACCTACCAGCCCGCACCAGCACAAACAGACCAGCCCGCACCGGCACAAACTGACCAGCCCACACCGGCACAAACCAACCAGCCAGCCGGCACAGACCGACAAACCCGTGTGGTTCTTTCTATTCAATATCAGAACAATTAAACCTTAAGTTTCACTCTCACTCAATTAATCAAGTTTTCGTTCATGTTGAAGGATTTGAACAAGGGAGAACTTACAGCTTTCTTTTTCTAAGATTGATCCAAATTAAGGAACAAAGAACAATATAGCACAAGAACAGGCCCTTCGGCCCTCCAAGCTTGCGCCGATCACATGTCCTATCTCAACCAAAATCCTTTCATTATTTTAGGAACTAGCAATTCTGTCGGCACCTTGCACAATACTGAAATAGTGTTCCCTTAAGGGCCACAGTCTCAAAACGTTTAGTCACGGCACATTCCTATGGTTTGCTCGCTCTGGTTTAAATTTTAAGTTTGCCAAGTGGCTCAACCTGTACTTTAGTGGTCAGTTTAATGAAACATTCAACAGATAAATGAAGAGAACGTAGAATGAGCTGCATTTATGGACATTTTTACTAATTTCCAGGCCAAAACCAAGAATTATGTTCTTCAGCAAATCTCCAACAGCAAACTAACTCTTGAAATATGGTCTCTTCTTTCCAAAGGGGGTATTTGCTCTAACATACCCCCCATCCAGCCTTCTACATCTAACAGCCTCAGACTAATAATAATAATCTTTATTAGTGTCACAAGTAGGCAATGAAGTTACTGTGAAAATCCCCCAGTCGCCACATTCCGGGAGAATTCAGAACGTTCAATGTACCTAACAAGCACGTCTTTTGGGACTTGTGGGAGGAAACGGGAACACCCGGAGGAAACCCACGCAGACATGGGAAGGAAGTGCAAACTCCATGCAGACAGTCACCCAAGTCCGGAATTGAACTCGGGTTCCTGGAGCTGAGGCAGCAGTGCGAATCACTTGCCACCTTTTACATCAGCTTACACTGCTCAGGAGTTCCACTGATGCGCAAAATATACAAATAACTCTGCCTAACATCACCGTCATTGGAAGATGAATGGGAAAGATTGGTGGAGTTGCAGATAGCGAGGAGGACTGTCAGAGAATACAAAATATAGATAGATTGGAGAGTTGGGCAGAGAAATGGCAGATGGAGTTCAATCCAGGCAAATGCGAGGTGATGCATTTTGGAAGATCAAATATATGGTCAATGGAAGGGTCTTGGGGAAAATTGATGTACAGAGAGATCTGGGAGTTCAGGTCCATTGTACCCTGAAGGTGGCAACGCAGGTTGATAGAGTGGTCAGTTGATAGACTGGTCGCAACATTACCAGAAGGATGTGGATGCTTTGGAGAGGGTGCAGAGGAGGATCACCAGGATGTTGCCTGGTATGGAGGGTGCTAGCTATGAAGAAAGGTTGAGTAGATTAGGGTTGTTTTCGTTGGAAAGACGGAGGTTGAGGGGGGACCTGATTGAGGTATACAAAATTATGAGAGGTATGGACAGGGTGGATAGCAACAAGCTTTTTCCAAGAGTGGGGGTGTCAGTTACAAGGGGTCACGATTTCAAGGTGAGAGGGGAAAAGTTTAAGGGAGATGTGCGTGGAAATTTTTTTACGCAGAGGGTGGTAGGTGCCTGGAACGCTTTGCCAGCGGAGGTGGTAGAGGCGGGCACGATAGCATCATTTAAGATGCATCTAGACAGGTATATGAACGGGCGGGAACAGAGGGAAGTAGACCTTGGAAAATAGGAGACAGGTTTAGATAAAGGATCTGGATCGGCGCAGGCTGGGAGGGCCGAAGGGCCTGTTCCTGTGCTGTAATTTTCTTTGTTCTTTGAAAGCGAACAGGAGACAGGAATATCTGGGCCCTTTCTCCCTCTCCCCTTGATTCATGCATCGCTCCACTCATGTGTGAAATTAAGGGCAGCACGGTGGCCTAGTGGTTAGCACAACCGCCTCACGGCGCTGAGGTCCCAGGTTCGATCCCGGCTCTGGGTCACTGTCCGTGTGGAGTTTGCACATTCTCCCCGTGTCTGCGTGGGTTTCGCCCCCACAACCCAAAAATGTGCAGAGTAGGTGGATTGGCCACGCTAAATTGCCCCTTAATAGAAAAAATAATTGGGTAATCTAAATTTTTTTTAAAAAATGTGTGAAATTACAACGTACCTTTATACCATCTGCTTCCAGCAGCTCTGTTTCTGAATCTTCACCTTCCTACAATGACAAGAATTTACAAGGTTAAAGGGATCACTTGTGGCTGCAGGTCAACTTTCAGAATGCAGCGCAATGCTGCAAGTAGGATTGTTCCTACTTCAGACACAGATGGGACAAAATCCAATTTTGGACAGACAACAGCCGTCGAATAGACTCAAGGTACACCCCATATTCCAGATACAAAATGTCCTGGAACATACATCAGCCAGGATCCCTGACAATTCACTAAACCCATGGAAAAACTGGCTGAGAATAGCTGCCCTGGCTCTGCAAATCAGATTCAACACAGCCAAAAGATGATTCCACTCTGAAGGAAGTGACTTTATGTTGGGTACAGGTTCCATGGGCACAGGTTGCTCACCAGTACCTCACCCAACTGGTTATTTTTCTCACAGGTCCAGGTGGCATTCTATGCCACTATAAGAGCAATAGAGACAAACTCAATCCTGTCCTCACTCTATGTCCATATTGCAAAAGGGCTTGCTGGACAGTGATTGGGGAGCAGAATCATGGCAGTACTCTTCTCGGTCTCTGTCTCAGGAGGACAGATACTAAATTGCAGCATTCTAACAGTCAGAGCATGGAGATTATCTGACTGGGGATTGAATCGGAGATGTCTGTATCCATTCGGCTCAGTGTCACAGAGGTCAATGTTTTGACTCATGAGACCTTCCACAGAGCAGAATAAAATATTCTGAGCAGATGAACACTCCGTCCCTTCCACCTCCTAGCCCTCTATGTCTGACTCTACCTTGTTGTCCATGTGTACCAAAGAATTGAAAAGAGTACTGTTGCGCAATATTCCTGTACTAAAGAGACAGCGGGTGACCAAGTTCATACTTGCGAATGTGAACGGTTGACTCTTCAATATTAAAGAGAACAAAGCAGTCTGCAAATTTGCTCTTCAAGCACCATTATCAGTTCTCCTTTTGATAGGAACCCCATTTATATGGTTAATGAATTTCAAGCACAACCCTTTAATGCAGCTTTTGCAAATTATGTGTCCTCAATCCATAAAGATAAATATTCCTATTCCATGATTCTTGTCTCACTGCCTCCAGAAACCTCTTTCCCAATCCAGTTCTGTGTGACCTGGTTCAGACACACCAAAAACTCAACTTTCTCAGGCTGTCTGAGACAACCCAAAACAGGTCAATCTCCCACAGCAATACATTTAACAGGTTGCACTGAACAAGGACATACAGCAATTCATGAAAATCCCACTGCTGATTCAGGGATCAGAGGAAAACAAAAGTGTATGTTTTTGAGAAGAATTTTTCTCACTGACCACTTACCAGTGGACTGCTGCTTTCATCGTCTTCTTCGAGCTCATCTGCCTCCTCCATTCTGCTGATATCATCATCACCATATCCAGCAGAAACTAGTCCTCCTTTCGTGCCTGACACACAAAGAACAGAGTCAAACAGTAACAGACCTGTATCCAGCAGTACTAAAATGAAATGAAAATCGCTTATTGTCACAAGTAGGCTTCAAATGAAGTTACTGTGAAAAGCCCCTAATCGTCACATTCCGGTGCCTGTTCAGGGTACGGGGGCCTGGTACGGGAATTGAACTGTGCTGCTGTCCTGCCCTGGTCTGCTTTCAAAGCCAGCGATTTAGCCCTGTGCTAAACAGCCCCTTTCATACTGAACCGAAGGTGACAGAGTGACAGACCTGTACCCACCGGTACTATACCCCAGTGTTATACAATAGCAGACCTATACCCACTGGTACTGTACCTCAGCATTATTCAGTGTACCCACCAGTGCTGTGCCCCAGTGTTATGCAGTGACAGATCTGTACCCACCGGTACTGTACCCCAGTGTTATACAATGAGACCTGTATGAAGCAGTACTGAACCCCAGTGTTCTCGTGACAGACCTGTACCCACCAATGCTGTGCCTCGGTGTTATACAGTGACAGACCTGTATCCACCGGTACTGTACCTCAGTGTTATACAGTGACAAAACTGTATCCACTGATACTGTATCTCAGTGTTATACAGTGACAAACCTGTATCCACCGGTATTGTACTTCAGTGTGAAACAATGACAGACCTGTAGGAAGCAGTACTGAACCCCATTTTCTCGTGACAGACCTGTACCCACTAGTACTGTACCAGTGTTATACATTGACAGACCTGTACCCACCAGTACTGCACCCCAGTGTTATACAGCCACAGACTTGTACCCAGTACTGTACCCCAGTGTTATACAGCGACAGACCTGTACCCAGTACTGTACTCCAATGTTATATTGATAGACCTGCACCCACAGTACTGTACCCCAGTGTTATAGAGATCTGTACCCACTGGTACTGTACCCATAATAAATGTAAACAAATTTTTGTGGATTCTGGAATCTGAAACCAAAGAGAAAATGCTGAAAAATCTCAGCAGGTCTGGCAGCATCTGTAAGGAGAGAAAAGAGCTAATATTTTGAGTCCAGATGATCCTTTGTCAAAGCTAAAAGGCATAGAAAGTGGGAGATATTTATACTGTAGGGTGAGGGAATGAAAGATGAGTCATAGCCACAGAAACCAAGGGAAAAGAGTGCTAATGGAAGTCCCCAGAGAGAATAAAAGGTGTGAAAGGCCAAACTACAGAGAAACTAAGATCAGAGGGTAAGCTGTGACAGATGTAGATGTGTGTATGGGGGGGGGGGGGGGGGAGAACACATGAGTGGGATGTAGGTAAAATGAGAAAAAGGCAGGGAAATGGGGAGGGAAAGGGAAGAAAAGGTAAGTGAGGGGGTAAGATATGGGGAAAGAGTGGGGGAAAATATATAAAGACAAGAAACGAATAAAAGTTTAAAGACAGTTAAAATGAAATGGAATGAAAACAAAGGGGTCGAGATGGGGTAGCGCTAATCATCTGAAGTTGTTGAATTCAATGTTGAGACCGGAAGTCTGTAGCATGCCTAACCAGAAGATAAGATGCTGTTTCTCCAGTTTGTTCACTGGAATATTGCAGCACGCCAAGGACAGACATGTGGACACGGGAGCAGGGCCTTGTGTTAAAATAGCAAGCAACGGGAGGGTCAGGGTCCTGCAGGCGCACAGACCGAAGATGCTCAGCAAGGCAATCACTCAGTCTGCATTTGGGCTCCCCGATATAGAGGAGACCACATTGGGAGCAGCGTATGCAAAAGACCAAATTGAAAGAGGTACAAGTGACACCAATAAAGATTACACCAATAAAGATTATTATCACGGTACCCCAGTGACAGATCTGTATCCATCAGTACTGTACATGTGTGACAGAGTCGCGTCTTATTCATATAGGGGCTAGTTTGAAAGTACGTAACTAATAACCAAAATATTAAAAGTGTCTTGACTGTGGGAACACAGACATATTCTCATATAATTAATTAATCATTGTATTCGATCGTATTCAATACTGAGAACAGAGTGTTCTCCGCCAAGCTCTGAAACCTGGAAAATCGTGAGAAAACATATCAAATATTTTACCTAAGATTGCACAGCAAACGCTAAGCAAGTTTGGATAGAACATAGAAAATACAGCACAGAACAGGCCCTTCGGCCCACGATGTTGTGCCGAACTTTTTTCCGAGATGAAGAACAAATCAATTTACACCCCAGCATTCTATCGTAATCCATGTACCGATCCAATAGCTGCTTGAAGGTTCCTAATGTTCCCGACTCAACTACTTCCACAGGCAGTGCATTCCATGCCCTCACTACTCTCTGGGTAAAGAACCTACCTCTGACATCCCCCCTATATCTTCCACCATTCACCTTAAATTTATGTCCCCTTGTAATGGTTTGTTCCACCCGGGGAAAAAGTCTCTGACTGTCTACTCTATCTATTCCCCTGATCATCTTATAAACCTCTACCAAGTTGCCCCTCATCCTTCTCCGTTCTAATGAGAAAAGGCCTAGCACCCTCAACCTTTACTCATAAGACCTACTCTCCATTCCAGGCATCATCCTGGTAAATCTCCTTTGCACCTTTTCCAAAGCTTCCACATCCTTCCCAAAATTAGGCGACCAGAACTGCACACAGTACTCCAAATGTGGCCTTACCAAGGTTTTGTACAGCTGCATCATCACCTCATGGCTCTTAAATTCAATCCCTCTGCTAAGGAACGCTAGCACACCATAGGCCTTCTTCACAGCTCTATCCACTTGAGTGGCAACTTGCAAAGTTCTATGAACATAGACCCCAAGATCTCTCTGCTCCTCCACATTGCCAAGAACCCTACCGTTAACCCTGTAATCCGCATTCATACTTGGCCTTCCAAAATGGACAACCTCACACTTGTCAGGGTTAAACTCCATCTGCCACTTCTCAGCCCAGCTCTGCATCCTATTTATGTCTCTTTGCAGCCGACAACAGGCCTCCTCGTTATCCACAACTCCACCAATCTTCGTATCGTCTGCAAATTTACTAACCCACCCTTCAACTCCCACATCCAAGTCATTAATGAAAATCACAAACAGCAGAGGACCCAGAACTGATCCCTGCGGTACGCCACTGATAACTGGGCTCCAGGCTGAATATTTGCCACCCACCACCACTCTAACTTCTTTCAGTTAGCCAGTTCGTTATCCAACTGGCCAAATTCCCCACTATCCAATGCCTCCCTACTTTCTGCATAAGCCTACCATGGGGAACCTTATCCCGTACCAGCCTCCCCGAACAGGTGCCGGAATGTGGCGACTAGGGGCTTTTCACAGTAACTTCATTGAAGCCTACTCCTGACAATAAGTGATTTTCAAATGCCTGACTAAAATCCATGTACACTACATCCACTGCTTTACCTTCATCCACATGCTTGGTCACCTCCTCAAAGAATTCAATAAGATTTGTGAGGCAAGACCTACCCCTCACAAATCCGTGCTGACTATCCCTAATCAAGCAGTATCTTTCCAGATGCTCAGAAATGCTATCCCTCAGTACCCTTTCCATTACTTTGCCTACCACCGAAGTAAGACTAACTGGCCTGTAATTCCCAGGGTTATCCCTATTCCCTTTTTAAGATCATTGCCAATGGCTCTGCAATTCCCATAGAATCCTTGGATAGATCCCGTCAGGCCTTATAGGCACCAATCAATCTCAAGTAATGTCCAATGTTTGATTAACAAGTTATCCTCCAAGTAACAGACATTCATTCAAGCCAATGAACATAAATGAGGGGTTAAACCAGAGATAAAAATTCCAAAGCGGAGCTTGTAGGGGACTTCCGGTGGCGGCCAGGGTGTGAGTGGTCGCACACAGGGCAGCGCTTGCGTGAAGCCCGAGAAGATAGGTCTTTTAAAAAAAATTGTGTACCCAATTAATTTTTTCCAATTAAGGGACAATTTAGCATGGCCAATCCACCTAACCTGCACATCTTTGGATTGTGGGGGTGAAACCTACGCAAACACGGGGAGAATATGCAAACTTCACACGGGCAGTGACTGAGAGCTGCGATCGAACCTGGGACCTCGGCGCCTTCATCAAGGAAGAGTTCTGTCAGCAGAGATAGGCGATGCAGGAGAATCACTCGAAGGTGATCATAGGGGCTGTGGCACCCCTGAAGGGCTTGATGGATTGGGTGGAAAAACGTTTGGAGGCGCAGATCGAGAGATTGAGAGGGTGATGTCGGACCACGGCAATTGGGTGGTGGCATTGAAGGCGCAGTTCTTAGGAGACCTTTGCAAGACGTTGGGCAGCACGCTCGAGTGGGTGTTGGATAAGGCCCCTGAAATGGACAGAGTGCACAGGTCTCTGAGGCAGAAGCTTAGAGCGGGGGAGCCGCCGTGGGGGTGATCATGACGCTCCATACGTTCGTGGATAAAGAGAAGATTCTGCAGTGGGCCAGGGAGAGGTGCAACTGTGCAAGGGAGGGGAATAAGATCCAAATATACCAGGACATTGGCTCTGAGCTGGCAAAACGGTGTGCGAAGTTCATCAAAGCCAAGGTGGTGCTGTATTGACAGCGGAGCAGATTTGAGATGCTCTACCCAGCGAAGCTTTGGGTGATGTATCAAGGCCGGCAACACTATTCTGAGACCCCAGAAACGGCCAATGACTTTATCAAGGAGCATGAATTGGAGGCGAACTGAACTAAACAATTCTGGGAGATTAATGTGCTGGCACTTTGATGCAATTGGGAATATGGGTAGAGTGGGGGTTGGTGGAAGGGATTTATTTTCCTCCCATATGGAGTTTTCTTTTCTTTTTTTATTGTTTGATTGACAAAGGGTAGCAGGGGTGAAAAGTTTGAAAGGGGACAGCTGTCCCCATCCCCCCGCCTGCTGCCTGGGGCTGTGTTTTTTTTGTTTGTTTGTTCTTGAGGAAGGTCATCTGATGGTTCGAGATGAGTCTTTGTTTGGGTGTGGGAGGGCGAGGTCAGCGGGGAGCCTTCTTCAGTGAATGGAGAGGCGAGGATGGGGGTGAGGGGGGGGGGGGGGGGGTCAGTGGGGGAAGCCTTTGGGTGGGAGTTGCTATGCTGGCAGGTAACGCTGATGAATGGAAGTGAGGTGGCAGAGAAGGCAGAGAGAGATGGCTGTAGGAGGGGAGGGGATGTGGAGGTGGTAGGGGGGAAAGGGTGGATGATGCGACGAGGCGAGGTTGGAGAAGAAACATGGTTGGTCAGGGGTAGAGAAAGGGGCCATCTTGGATGGGCCAGTTATATGGTGAAATTAACGGGGGTAGAGCCAAAAGGGGAGGATGGTGGACGATAGAGGGGAACCCAGGGGGAAGAGAGCATTCCTTTTTTTCGCATGTGTAAGGGTATATTCCAGAATTGACATTTTTGTGGTGAGCCAGGAGGTTTTGGTCAGGATGGAGGGGGCACAGTATGCGGGGATGGTGATCTCGGACCATGCATCCCATTGGCTGGATATTCGGCTTAGATCGGGACAGGAGCAGAGGCCAGGGTGGAGGCTAGATTCCAGGTTGTTGGCTGAGAGAGGGTTTTGTGACTAAGTGCAGGCTGCGATTAAAGATTATGCTGAATTGAACAAAAAACAGGGAGGTCTCGGCGGCCACTTTTTGGGAAGCGCTAGGTGCAGTGGGAGATTATCTCGTTCAAGGCACATGCAGATAGGAAAAGAAGGGAGGCATATGAACGGCTAATGAACGAGATAGTGGAGGCAAATAGGGAGTGCTCGAGGGTTGGAGGGATTGGCAAGGAGGAAAAAAGTACTGGGACAAGCTGACAATGGGGAGGGTGCAGTACGAATACAGAGAGAAGACAAGTCGAATCTTAGCGTATCAGCTGCGGAGGCAGGCCGTGTCCAGGGGATTTTTGAAGATACGGACTGGGGCAGGGAATGTGGGGAAGGTAAACAAAGCATTGAGGGATTATTATAAGGAGCTGTACAGGGTGGACTTGGGGGGTGAAGAGGGAGACAGGGATGGTTCTTAGACAAACTGGACCTCCCACAGTTGGAGGAAGAGAAGAGGCAGGCACTAGAAGAGCCCCTGTGGCAGATATTGGACTGTATATTGGACAGTATAAGGGCTATGATGTCGGAGATGGTCCTGCTGCCAATGGCTACCTGTGGAGGTCAACTGTTTTCTGGCACATCTAATAGGTACAGGTTAGCTATTTAGTATTGAGCCCCTGGTCTATTGAATCACTCGTAACCTCAGATCATTTAAAAACACACATTCAGCATTTCAAAAAAAAACAGAGCAGCAAACAGAAATTTCTATTCAACTAATAAATCCATTTGCAAGATAAAGTGACAAGGACAGGGCAGTCTCCATGGCAAAACCACAGGAGCCTAAAGGTGCTACTGTATTCAGTAACAAACCAGTTCGATAACAGCATTCGATAACTTATACAGGAATTCATTTCCGGTTAATGTTGCATATTAAAGATGGAAGGCTTGCCGTCAAATCAGATGTGTTTGAGTCTAACCCAAACCAATTAGGATTATATTGGGGTATGATTAGATGCTTTAAGACAAATATGAAACAGTACAGCTGTAAGTTTCGTTTGGCCATTTTTAGTTGTTGTTGTTGGAGTTGGGCTGGATCATTAGCTGGATTTCTTTCTCTCTTTTTCATGAATCATCTATACTTTGATCTGAACTATTCATTGTCTCCCTGTATTCATATTTCATTTTCAGACTTTGATTTTTAAAGTTATTGGGAGCTGTTTGCCTAAGCAAGAAGATAATTTCTGTGATTCTTTGAAAGCTACAAATTGTCTACGAATTGCCTTTTAAATGACTTTCAAATTGTAATCAATAGAAGACAAATGAAACAATTAGTATTTGCACCTGAGAAGTTTTAACTTAAATTTCTACTGAGTTCCAGTAATCGCAAAGTGCTGCTGAAATCGAACGGTTAAATCTATCACTAGCCAGCAGAATTTTATAAGGCATTTGTGACTGACCTGGCACCACATCGCTTGGGGGCATTTAACGAGGCATTGTAGAAGGGGGAGCTGCCGGAGATGATGATGCAGGCAATGATCATGTTAATACCGAGAAAGGGGAAGGACCCATTGGAATGTGGGTCGTATAGGGCCATATCGCTGTTAAATACAGACCTGAAAGTGCTGGCTAAGTCGGTGGCGGGAAGGATGGAAGATTGTGTCCCGGGGATGGTTGCACAGGATCAAACAGGCTTCGTAAAGGGCAGGCAGCTTTCTAGCAATTTCCAATTAAGTTGTTAAATGTGATTATGACCCCATCGGGACCTCGGGTACCGGAGGTAGTGATGTCCATGGATGCGGAGAAGGTATTTGACCAGGTGGAGTGGCCGTACCTGTTTGAGGTCTTGGGAAGGTTTGGGTTTGGGCCAGGGTTTGTGGCATGGATTTGGGCCGAGATTTGTAGCATGGGTGCGCCTGTTATATGTGGCACCGAGTGCGAGTGTGTGGACCAATGACATGGGTTCACGGAACTTTGAACTATACAGGGGACCATGGCACCATACCCACCACAGATGCACCATAGAAAGCATACTTTCTGGTTGTGTCACAGCTTGTATCACAGATCCTGCTCTGCCCAATACCACAGGAAACTACAAAAGGTTGTGAATGTAGCCCAGTCCATCAGGCAAACCAGCT
The DNA here is from genome assembly GCF_902713615.1 of Scyliorhinus canicula. Classification (NCBI taxonomy): domain Eukaryota; kingdom Metazoa; phylum Chordata; class Chondrichthyes; order Carcharhiniformes; family Scyliorhinidae; genus Scyliorhinus; species Scyliorhinus canicula. The sequence continues at coordinate 70,765,023 of NC_052163.1, read as the reverse complement.
TCCCATCCATTGACTGTCTACAATTCCCGCTGCCTCGGAAAGGCAACCAGAATAATTAAGGATCCCACGCACCCTGGACATACTCTCTTCCACCTTCTTCCGTCAGGAAAAGATGCAAAAGTTTGAGGTCACGTACCAGCCGACTCAAGAACAGCTTCTTCCCTACTGCCATCAGACTTTTGAATGGACCTACTTCGTATTAAGTTGATCTTTTCTCTACACCCTAGCTATGACTGTAACATTATATTCTGCAGTCTCTCCTTCCTTCCCTATGTACGGTATGCGTTATCTGCATAGCATGCAAGAATCAATACATTTCACTGTATACATAACGTGACAATAATAAATCAAATCAAATGGCAGGGTGCCAGTTGTCGCCACTGCTGTTTGAGCAGGCTATAGAGCCTCTGGCAATGGCTCTTAGGGGGTCGGCAGAGTGGCGAGGGATTATGAGGGGACAAAGCGAACATCGGGTGTCGCTCATCAGCCGAGTGAGGTCTTGGCCCAGTGGCAGGGAAATCCGAGACGATGGAGACCAGGCTTTGCTGTGGGATGGAGACTAACACACACTTCATCCTGCGCTCATTTGCTTGTCATCATTTCATTTGTCATTTCATTTTCACTCCGTCTCATGCCTTTCTTTCTTGCCCCTGCTTGCATTGCTCCTCTCGCCCCGCCGCTGCTCCTTCCACCCGTGCTTGTGCTGATCCTCTCCTCGAACCAATCAGCTCCTTCCTTTTGTCCCGCGTCACTTTCTGAGTCCTAACGTAATCTCAGGAGCTCCACCTGAGGGTATGCTGCACTGTTCCTTTTGAAGTTTCGCTCTGATGCTCAGCCCTCTGTCTGCTCCCTGGAAGCTTATCCTGTGTGACCACCATGATACTGTAGTTATACAGTGTTATACAGTGACAGACCTGTACCCACCAGTGCCTTCACTGAGTTAAACAGTGACACACCAGTACTGCACCAGTAATGTATCCAGTGTTGTACAGTAACAAATCTGTACCCACACGCACTGTACCCCAGTGTTACAAAGTGACAGACTTACTGTATCCCAGTGCTACATTGTGACAGACCTGCACCCACAAGTACTGTACCCCAGTGATGTAAAGTGACAGATCTGTACCCATCAGTACTGTAACCCAGGTTTATATAGTGACAGACCTGTACCTACTCTTCCCCAGTGTTATACAGTGATGTGGAGATGCTGGCTTGGACTGGGGTGAGCACAGTAAGAAGTCTTACAACACCAGGTTAAAGTCCAACAGGTTTGTTTCAAATCACTAGCTTTCGGAGCACTGCTCCTTCCTCAGGTGCAATGTTATACAGTGACAGACCTGCACCCACCAGTACTGTACCCATGTTATACAGCGACAGACCTGTCCCCAGCAGAACAGTACTTGTGATTTAGAAAGACACACCTGCCCCCAACACAGTATGACAGTGTTATACAGTGACAGACATGCCCAGTACTGCACCCCAGTGTTCTACAGTGGCAGGCCTCTATCCAGATGTACCTTACTCATGTTAAACAGTGATAAAACAGGATCCACTCATACTGTACCCCAGTGTAAGACAGTGACAGACCTGTCCCCACCAGTACTGTATCCCAGTCTTGTAGCAACAGTCTGTAACCAGGAGGACTATACCCCAGTGTTAGACAGTGACACACCTGTATCCACCAGTACTAGACCCCAGCGACAGCACTGTATCTATTCATAGAATCTATAGTGCAGAAGGCGGCCATTCGGCCGATCGAGTCTGCACCGGCCCTTGAAAAGCACATTCTACCCAAGTCCACACCTCCACCCCATCACTTTAACCATCAACCTCGCCTTATCTTTTTTTTGGAAATTAATGCAATTTATCATGGTCAATCCACCTAACCTGCGCATCTTTGGAAACCCACGCACACACGGGGAGAACATGCAGACTCTGCACAGACAGTGACCCTGGCGCTGTGAAGCACCAGTGCTCTAAATTTTTATTCTCTAAATTTGAGGTAGAAACCGCAGCCTGATTTGGATTCATGTTGATGGAAGACCATTGCTGATCTTCCCTGGCCGAGAGTGGTGCTGAATCCTCGATTCTCACCTGTCTCGGTGTCGGTTTCCGAGTCAGAGTCCCCGGCATAAGCAGTGAGAGTGAAGAGAACATTCCGCTTGGCCGCCATGTTGGGGCGCACTTTTTTTGCGTCACGAGCTAACATCCGGCGCATTCTTGGGAATTGACCACGCGCAGATGTCACCGCCGGGTTACCACCGCAGAGCGTTGCTCTGCGTGGTGACGTCACTGATGCTAGGTCCTGGTCTGCGGCTGCGCAAGCACCAGTTGTCTGTCTGGCCGGTCCCGGGGTCCGGCCTTGCCCCCTCCCCTCTTCCCCACCATGTTCACTGCCTCCCGGGACCGGCTGCACTCGGCCCTCAGCCAGGTGTTCGGGTTCGAATCGTTCCGGTCGCAGCGGCAGGAAAGCGCGATTAGGGCTGTGCTGAGAGGTGAGAGACACCAGGGATGGAAAGACCTCTCCCCAGCTCTAAATCCACCAGAGAGATTTAGTGTTGAGTGCAGTTCTGTGGCTGTAGTACACTGGGGTACGGCGGTTGGATCGAGTCTGCAACTATAATGTTGGGGTACAGTACTGATGGGTACAGGTCTGTCATTGTATAACACCTGGGTTCAGTACTGCTGGGGACAGGCCTGTCATTGTATAACACCTGGGTTCAGTACTGTTGGGGACAGGTCTGTCATTGTATAACACTGGGGTACAGTACTGGGGCTTTGAGAGAGGGGCATCTGGACTCAAAAGTTAGCTCCTTTCTCTCCATACAGCCAGACCTGCTGAGATTTTCCAGCATTTTCTCTTTTGGTTTCAGATTCCAGCATAAACAATAATTTGCTTTTGTTCATTATGAAAAAATGAAATGAAAATCGCTTATTGTCACGAGTAGGCTTCAAATGAAGTTACTGTGAAAAGCCCCTAGTCGCCACATTCCGGCACCTGTTCGGGGAGGCTGTTACGGGAATTGAACCTTGCTGCTGGCCTGCTTGGTCTGCTTTCAAAGCCAGTGATTTAGCCCAGTGTGCTAAACAGCCCCTTGGGTGCAGTCCTCGTGGGTACAGGTCTCACTGTATAACATGGGTACAGTACTAGTGGGTACAGGTCTTACTATAACATGGATACAGTACTGGCGGGGACAGGTCTCATTGTATAACATGGGTACAGTGCTGGTGGATACATGTCTGTTGCTGTATAGCATGGGGGCAGTACTAGTGGGTACAGGTCTGTCACTGTTTAACACGGGTAAAGTATTGGTGGATAGCGGTCTGTCACTACAATACTGGGTCTATTACTGGTGGGTATAGGTCTGTCACTGTATAACACTTGGGTATAGTACTGATGGATGATACTGTCCCACTGGAGAACAATGGGTTACATGACTGGTTTCAGTGACTGCCCCAGTACTTGCAACAGTTTGTAGAATGTTTGGGTATTTGGCCCTTCAAGTCTGCATTGTTGTCTCTGCATGAACCATCTCATCGATTCCCAGGTTTCTTACTTTGCTTTTTTCAATAAGAGATTTTGAAATAATGCATTTATGATTCAACACCGACCTGTTGTTGATTATTCTACCTGTTTCTATGGAAAAACTTTCATACCTTGTGCTTTTAAACAAATATCCCCTTGCTTTCAAAATATAGAGTCTCTCCCTATTTGCCCTTCTAATCTTCAAGATCACTTTCCATCTATGCTGTTTCAGTGAAAAAGCATATCCGACCTAAAAAGTTCAAAACTACAAGCACCAACTGCTATGTAACTAAGGTCATGTACAAGTTCGAATTGACTGACGTATCCAGGGCAAAGTCAATGCTTCTGGTTTTTTTTAAAATCCAATTTTTATAATTGCACATCTTTAATTACCTCTGTATCTTGCACACCATGGTCCATGTGCTCCATTTAAAATCTTAGCTTCCATTTTTCAAATCCCATAATGTGTTTCTTCATTCTTAAAAATAAATTTAGAGTATCCAATTATTTAGTTTTTCCAATTAAGGGGTAATTTTGCATGGCCAATCCACCTACCCTGCACCTTTTGAGTTGTGGGGGTGAGACCCAAGCAGACATGGGGAGAATGTGCAAACTCCACATTGAAAATGACCCAGGACCAGGATCTAACCTGGGATCTCGGTGCTGTGAAGCTGCAGTGCTAACCACTGTGCCACCCAGCCGCCCAGTGTCTCATCACTTTTTTAACATGAAATTCTCCCCACCGAACCTGCTCTTCTATCTATCTTCTGAAGTTTGTCATGATGCTCATCCCAGACATCTTCATATATTGTCTCAACAAATATCCATATTTTCTGCGTTCCGAAGCCCAGGTTTTTCACTTGTTTGGTATTAAAGAGCAATGCCCAGGCAAACCTCTGTTCAGCACCACTCACTGAAATTTCCATGCCAAGGAAATGCTTCTATCTTTGCTCTCTGTTCCCTCGTCGTTTATCCATTTGTCCATCTGCCACTTTTCCGTCAATGTGGAAATAACTTTAACAGTAACTGTTTAGAATCCATTTTATCCTTATCCAAGGAATTCTTTCCAAGAATTCTACAATTTTGGTCAAACATGAAACCGTCTTTTGTAAATCTGCCAGCGAACATGATTAGTTCATGCCTCTCTGAGTGTTCAGGTAAATTTGTCCCATGTTATAAATTCTCGAGCTTTCCAACAGAATAACTGTCTGATCATTTTCCTGTCTCAGGAGTCAGATTTGAGAATTCAGAATATCATTGATTGGCTGCAGTGGGGCATTTCTGACAGTGTGCTGGTGTCATTGAAGTGAGCCCAGTGACTAAAGTAAAAACCAGGTTAAAGTCCAACAGATTTTTTTTGGAATTACTAGCTTTTGGAATGCAGCTCCTTCATCAAGTGATTCCAAACAAACTTGTTGGATTTTAACTTGGTGTTGTAAGATGTTTTACTGGGTTCACCCCGTCTAATGCCGGCATCTCCACATCATGGCTTAAAATAAAAACAAACAGGCTGTGTTACCAATGTCACATTTGTGCAGTTGTACTGTTTTACTCCATGACATCATCGCAATGCTACAGTGAACTTAATAACACTTGTCAATACAGCCACAAAATGTTTTTCTGAGAAATGTGTTGGCAAAGTTTGTTTAGATGGTAATTTAATGGCACTGTTGGGATTCTCTGATTCTGAACTGAGATTAGCATATGATATCCAAATGACAGAATCACCCGAGTGCTCTTTCTTGCGTTTTCTGCGGAGGTTGGCTGGACAAAATCATTCAGAACTGATTCAGAAATATTAAACCTTCTTAATAATAATCATCTTTATTATTGTCACAAGTAGGCTTACATTAACACTGCAATTAAGTAACTGTGAAAATCCCCTAGTCACCAAACTCCGGTGCCTGTTCGGGTACACTGAGGGAGAATTCGGAATGTCCAATTCACCTAACAAGCACGTCTTTCGGACTTGTGGGAGGAAACCGGAGCACCCAAAGGAAACACACACAGGCACGGGGCGAATGTACAAACTCCACACAGTCACCCGATGTCGGAATCAAACCTCCCTGGCGCTGTGAGACAGCAGTGCGAACCACTGTGCCACCTTGCTGCCCTTATCCTGAGGTTAAGACGAATCCTGACCCTATTTCTCTCCCATATCAACATTTTAATAATGAATTACAACAGAACAATATTTTTATTCAGGACTGCTGGCCAGAATCAGCTTTGCAATTAAGGTTGCAGACTGTGACTGCACTGGAGACCATTTGCATTGATTTTCTGCACATGCAGAAGTGTATTGGTGGCCATCTTGTGTTGGCAGGAGGCAATGAAATAGAAACTGCTGGAAATACTTAGCAACTTTGAAAGTCGGTTAACAGGACCTGTCATCAGAACCAGGAACTAAACCTTTCGTCATGGTGGATTTGATCAGTGGTTCCAGTGCACTGGCTGATTTGAGACTCGAGTTGCCTCTTTTTGCTGGAATAAAAGAGCATACGAGACTGACAAATATCGTTGCAGTCCAGCTCATTGGTCCTGAAGATGAAAAACAGTTTGCTAGTTACCTACCCCAATTTATTTTCTTACTGACCACCTCAGTTGTGTCTGAGCAGATCAGTCTGAAATGTGATTTCTCTATTTTCCATTCATCTCTCTTCTGAACTCCATGCATGACTCCTTTGGTGCAGCCAATTACCAATGCAGTTAAATAACTGCCCACTTTATTCATACTTTTCTACACTGAAGCATCCTCCAGTAGGACACCAAACAAGTATGCTGATGTCCAGATGGATAATGTCCATGGAGTTCCCATATCGTCAAGCTCTGGTTCTTTTTCAGAGAATCTTGACAATTTGTTAGCTATGGTATTCCCCATAAAACAATTTACTAATGACATTTGTTCCATGACATGTTACATGAGTCCTACTTTTGGACAGCCTCTAACATTTAACTCGCAACACGTAATGTGCTCAGCGGACTGTAATTTTCAGAATTGTCCTGCATTCTTTAAGAATCCCTGTCTTGAATCCTTTAGTATAAGTCCCGGATACCTGACAATATAACTAATTCTGTTGAACCATTGATCCTGAATTCTTAAACTTTTTCTAAACCTTCCTAGTCTTTGATACTTACCCTTTTGAACCACTGTGATTCTTAGACCACAGGTTAAATGTCAATCCATGTTCCTATTAATTTGTTGATATCATCAGGGCAGCATGGTGGCGCAGTGGTTAGCACTACTGTCTCACGGCACCGAGGTCCCAGGTTCGATATCGGCTCTGGGTCGCTGCCCGTGTGGAGTTTGCACATTCTCCCCGTCTTTGTGTGGGTTTCACCCCCACAACCCAAAGATGTGCAGGGTAGGTGGGTTGGCCACGCTAAATTGTTCCTTAATTGGAAAAAATGAATTGGGTATGCTAAATTTTAGAAAAAAATTGTTGATATCGTCATTTAATTTGTTGACATTCTCATCATCTTGATTGAGACTTACAATTTGGCAGTCTGTGGGCAAAGAGCATGAGTATGGGACGAAGAGGCTGGTTTAGCTCACTGGGCTAAACCGCTGGCTTTTAAAGCGGGCCAAGCAGGCCAGCAGCATGGTTCAATTCCCGTACCGACAGGCGTCAGAATGTGGCGACTAGGGGCTTTTCACAGTAACTTCATTGAAGCCTACTTGTGACAATAAGCAATTTTCATTTCATTTAATTTTCAATTGGATAGCTCTTTCAGAGGACTGGCAAAGGCACAAGAGGCTGAATGGCCTCCTGTGGTGCACAATTCTATTAATTTGTGTTGTTAAGATTTTCTCCTCCTTTCTCAAAGCCAGTGTTTTCAAGTAGTTCAGATAAAGATGAAAGTTGAATTGAGTTGGTGAAATTCTCATGACCAAGGCCAGAGTGAATGCATTCAGCTTGCAACCTATTGATAAGTCAAGTACCTGGCATGCTGCTTACAAGTCATTTATTCAGGCTTCTCCTGAAAGCAGTGCAACTACAGAGCTGATAGCTGTGATATTAAAATCTGAATTCACAGCCAAGTTCTGCATTAGATTTACCTTTTTGTTAAATTGGGGAAACCGTGCGGCAGGGATAAGCATCGATGGGCTGTCTGACCTGTGACTCCTGAGCCCTGATAGCCCAAACTCAGTTCTGTTTATACTTCCATTTCTTATACATTGGTTCATCTTCTCTGACCCTTATGGGCCTGGTGGTTTGGAAAAGGCTGGCCTCAGCACTGTTTGTGGATAAATCCTTAGTCAGCACGCAAGAACTTGAGATATCATAGAATTTACAGTGCAGAAGGAGGCCATTCGGCCCATCGAGTCTGCACCGGCTCTTGGAAAGAGCACCCTACCCAAGGTCAACACCTCCACCTTATCCCCATAACCCAGTAACCCCACCCAACACCGAGGGCAATTTTGGACACTAAGGGCAATTTATCATGGCCAATCTACCTAATCTGCACATCTTTGGACAGTGGGAGGATATCGGAGCACCCGGAGGAAACCCACGCACACACAGGGAGGATGTGCAGACTCCACACAGACAGTGACCCAAGCCAGAATCGAACCTGGGACCCTGGAGCTGTGAAGCAATTGTGCTATCCACAAGGCTACCGTGCTACCCTTGCAGATATCTGCACTTAAGTGGGGAGGTAAAGTTAATTTAATATTTGACCTGAACGTCCATGGTGCAGACCCATACTATTCAAGAGGTAAAAAACTTGGATACCCATTGATTAGAGTACCACAAAAGTTGAAGGTAAAACAAAAGGCAAGGTAAATCAAGTAATGGTTTGGGGACAGCAAGCTTGTTCAGATTGTAGGGAGGCAGAGGAAGGGGAAGAATTTGTAATTATTTGGAACAATGAGTTGGAGCAGTTGGCTGATCAGGATTTCAATCCACAGTATAAAAATACCTTTGGTTAGTTGGAATCTGGCTTCCTCCAATTACTTTAACCTACTCTCTGTCACAACAGTTAATACACAAACATCATTTAAAAGAAATTAACTCTTTGCTATCAATTTACCTTCTCGTAACTTGGAGGGGATAGTTCATATTTCTTTGTTACAGGGTAATGGCCGCAGATTATAGTTGCACAGGATATATGGCACAGATGCAGACCACGCAGCCGAAAAATTCCACTTTGTTGTTTATGCTTCACATGAGCCTCTTCCATCTTTCCTCATTTAAACCACCACTTCCTCCACATAATGCTGGTCTAGCTTCCCTGTAAATGCATCTGTATCCATACTTCAATTGTTCCCTGTGGTAACGAGTTCCACATTCTCACCATTGTTTGGGGAAAGAAGTATCTTCTGAATTTCCTATTGGATGTCGAAGGTGTATTTTAAAAATTCTCCCTCAGAATTCACAATCATGGTTAATTTAGTTACAATCAACAATGCGGTGCAGTGCCAATATTCATATTGCACCATGTCTCATGGAAAACACTTGAAGGGCTTTACACAATTTTAGAGATTGCAAATTTGGGCACAGATGGCAGCCATGGATGCACAATCTTGGTTTGAGTTCGCAAGAGGAAGACTACCTTGCTCTTCAAAGTTTGCTGTGTCTTCAGTTCCCATCTGAGTCAGTGTCAGCCTGGGGTATAAACTGAATTCTAGCTGTAGCTCCCAACTACTTCCCTTCAACTGTGACTGTTAGAACACTACAGCGCAGTAGATTATCGTCTTGTATGAATCACAACTTCCTGCAGTTAGTACTTTACCATGCTGAGAATCTCTTTAACTCTGAGTTTAATACAGACTATCCATCACTGAGATTACTCATTTGCATTGTTGCTTCCATTTCTCTTCCATGATAACCCCTGTCCTTGTCTATGTTTTCTCCACACTACTGTATTCCGACATTATCCTCGGTGGCTTTTGTTCCCCAAAATCAAAACTTTTCTTGTCAATACATTTGCCCACTTCCCTGCCCTTCTTGTCCTTCGCCTGGTTTTCAGTGATCTGTGTTGACTACTATAGCATCACATTTAAAATCCATGTTTTCATCCACGCTTTTCTCCGCGGCCCCACCACATACTGCGGTTGTTATTCGATCGAGGCCCTCTCGCAAATGCTCTATTTTTTTGACTGCTGCATCAATTTGTTTGTGTCTCCACACTGCCCCATTGGTGACAGAGCCTCCAATCTTCTTGACCCAGTTCCCTGAAGGTTCCTTCCTTTATCTATTTGCTCCCTCCACCTTATTAAAACTTTACCTTTTTAGCTTTCGGTCATCCTCCTAATCTGTGATATGGTGTTATCTTTCCTTTCTGCCTATCTGTGAAGCAATTTGTGATGTCTATGTTAAAGGCACTTAATTAAGGTGGTGTTGAAAGTCTTCATGAGAGTCAAAGCTCTACCAACCAGGCCTCTGATTCAACTGGTCACAATCTATATAAATGATCTGCAAGCAGGGAAAGAGTGTAACATCACAAAATTTGCGGGTGATACCAAAATAGGTGGGAAAGCGGGCAGTGAAGAGGAAATAAAGAGATTACAGATGGATATAGGTCAGCTAGTAGTTTGGCTCAAAATTTGGCAGATGGAGTTTAATGTAGATAAGTGTGAGGTATCTATTTTGGGCAAAACAAATAGAAAGGCAAATTATCTAAATGGAAAGCAGATTCAAGATCTGGGTGTCTTTGTTCATGAATCACAAAAAGTCAGTACGCAGGTACAGCATGTAATTAAAAAGGCAAATGGAATGTTGGCTTTTATTGCAAAACGACTGGAGTATAGAAGTAGAGAAGTGATGTTGCAATTGTATAGGGTGTTGGTGAGACCACATCTGGAGTATTGTGTCCAGTTTTGGATTTATTTATAGTTAGTCACCAAGGTATAGTGAAAAGTATTGTTCTGCGTATAGTCCAGGCAGATCGCTCCATGCATGAAAAAAACATAGGTCAGACAATAAATACACAATGTAAATACATAAACATTGGGTGAAGCATACGGAGTACAGTGCTACGACAGTGGAGAAGATGGGTAGAGATCAGTTCAGTCCATAGGAGGGTCATTCAGGAGTCTTGTACCAGTGGGAAAAGGCTATTTTTTAATCTGTTACTGTGTAGAACATAGAACATAGAACACTACAGCGCAGTACGGGCCCTTCGGCCCTCGATGTTGCGCCGACCTGTGAAACCATCTGAAGCCTATCTGACCTACACTATTCCATTTTCATCCATATGTCTATCCAGTGACCACTTAAATGCCCTTAAAGTTGGCGAGTCTACTACTATTGCAGGCAGGGCGTTCCACACCCCTACTACTCTGAGTAAAGAAACTGCCTCTGACATCTGTCCTATATCTATCACCCCTCAATTTAAAGCTATGTCCCCTCGTGTTGGTCATTACCATCCGAGGAAAAAAGTGTGTTCTCAGACTTTTGTAAGTTCTGCCTGACGAAAGAGGTTGGAAGAGAGAATAACCCGGGTGGGAGGGATGTTTGATTATGCTGCCTACTTTCCCAAGGCAGCGTGAGGTCTAGACAGAGTTAATGGATGGGAGGCGGTTTCGCATGATGAACTGGGCTGTGTTCATGACTCTGTAGTTTCTTACGTTCTTGGGCTGAGCAGTTGCCATACCAGTCTGTGATGTAGCCAGATGGGATGCTTTCTATTTGAGGAAGCATGTGGTGGCATTAGAGGCAGTTCAGAGGATATTCACCAGATACATTAACGGCGTTCAAAAGGCATCTTGACAAAGACATGGAGACGATAGGTATAGAGGGATAAGGCACAAGGAAGTGCTGAGGGTTTGTGTCAAAGTTAGTATCATGACTGGTACGGGCTTGGAGAGCCAAAGGGCCTGCTCCTGCGCTGTATTGTTCTTTGTTCTTTGATTCCAGGAATGAAAGGGCTGATGAAAGGGTATGAGGAGAGATTAAACCGTTTGGGCTTATACTTGTTGGAGTCTAGAAGAGGAATTTGATCGAGGTATTTAAAATACTAAAAGGGATTGATAAAGTAAATGTAGACCAAATGTTCCCCCTTGTAGGGCAATCTAGAATGAAAGGTCACAGATGTATGTTGAGAGGCGGTAATTTAGAACCGAGATGAGGAGGAACTACTTTCCGCAGAGAGTTCTGAATTTGTGGAACACGCTGCACCATAGTGCGGTGGCATGGTAGCGCAGTGGTTAGCACTCTTGCTTCACAGGCCAGGGTCCCAGGTTTGATTCCCGGCCAGGGTCACTGTCTGTGCGGAGTCTGCACGTTCTCACCGTGTCTGCGTGGGTTTCCACCGGGTGCTCCGGTTTCCTCCTACATTCCAAAGATGTGATTTGTGAGGCAGCAATGCTAATCACTGTGCTACTGTGCTTTGTAGATGGTGGACAGGCTTTGGGGGGGGGTCAGGAGGTGAGTTATTCGCCACAGGATTCCTGCCCTTTGATCTTCTCTGGTGCTACAGCATTCATATGTCAAGTCCAGTTCAGTTTCTGGTCAATGGTTACCTCCAGGATGTTAATAGTATTACCATCAGCGATGGTAATGCCATTAAATGATGTGAGGCTATGGTTAGATCCTCTCGTTGGCGATGACCATTGCCTGGCATTTATGTGGCGTGAATGTTGCTTGCCACTTGTCATTCCAAACCTGGATATTGTCCAGGTCTTGCTGCATTTGGACATGGATTGCTTCAGTGGCAGAGTCGTGAATGGTCCTGAACATTGTGCAATCATCAGCGAACATCCATACTTCTGCCCTTATGATGGAAGGAAGGTCATTGATGAAGCAGCTCAAGATGGTTGGGCCTACGACATTACCCTGAGGAACTCCTGCAGTGATGTCCTGGAGGAGATGATTGACCGTCAACCACCACAACCATCTTCCTTTGTGCCAGATTTGGCTCCAGCCAGCTTCCCCTGAATTCCATTGACTACAGTTTTGCTAGGGCTCTTGATGCCATACTCTGTCAAGGGCAGTCACTCTCACCTCACCTCTGGAATTCAGCTCTATTGCCCATGTTTGAATCAAGGCTGTAATGAGGCCAGGAGCTGAGTGAATCTTGGATAACCCAAACTGAGTGACAGTGAGCAGGTTATTGCTGATTAAGTGCTGCTTAATACCACTGTTGACCCCTTGCATTACTTTGCTGATGACTGAGAGTAGACTATTAGGGCAGTAATTGGCCTGGTTGGGTTTGTCCTGTTTCTTGTGAACAAGACATACCTAGGCAATCTTGTTTTTGCACTGATGTCATTGAGGATGGGGATATTTATGGAGCCGCCTACTGCAATGAGTTGTTTAATTGTCCACCACCGTTCCTGGCTCGATGTGGCAGGATGGCAGAGCTTAGATCTGATCTGTTGGTTGTGGAATCAATTAGCTCTGTCTGTTACTTTCTGCTTATGCTGTTTGGCATGTAGTCCTGTTTTGTAGCTTCACCATGTTGACACCTCATTTTTAGATATTCCTGGTGTTGCTACTGGCATGCCTTCCTGCTCTCTTCATTGAACCAGGGTTCATCCCCTGCCTTGGTAATGGCAGAGTGGGGGATATGCCGGGCCATGAGGTTACAGATTGTGGTTGAGTACAATACTGCGGCTGATGATGGACCATAATGTCTCATGGATACCCAGTTTTGAGCTGCTGGGTCTGTTCGAAGCCTGTCCCATTTAGCATGGTGGTAGTGTCACACAATGCGATGAAGAGTACCTCAATGTGAAGATCGGACTTTGTCTTCATGAGGACAGTGTGGTGGTCACTCCTACCGATATTGTCATGGTCAGATGCAGCAGGCAAATTGGTGAGGATGAAGTTAAGTATGTTTTTCCCTCTTATTGGTTCCCTCACCGCCTGCAGCAGTCCCAGACTAGCAGCTAGTCGGACCCGGCCAGCTCAGTCTGTCGTGATACCACTGAGCACAGAATATATTCCGCTCCCTTTCCACCCTCAGTGCTTCCTCCAAGTGGTCTTCAACAGGGAGGAGTACTGATTCATCAGCTGAGGGGGGACAGTTTGTGGTATTCAGCAGGAGATTTCCTTGTCCATGTTTGACCTGAAGCCATGAGACTTCATGGGGTCCGGAGCCGATGTTGAGGACTCCCAGGGTAACTCCCTCCAGACTGTATACCTCTGTTCTTCCACCTCTGCTGGGTCTGTCCTGCTGGTGGGACAGGATGTACCCAGGGATGGTGATAGTGGTGTCTGGGACGTTATTTGTGAGGTATAATTTCAGGAGTATGACTACATCAGGCTGTTGCTTGATGAGTCTGTCATTCAGCTCTCAAAATTTTGGCACAGAGTCAATAGGGCTGAGTTTGCCATTGTCATTTCTGGTGTCTAGGTTGATGCTGGGTGTTCTGTCCAGTTTCAATCCTTTTTGTTCCATTTGAAGCGGTCGAATACAATTAAGCGGCCTGTGAGGCCATTCAAGAATCAACCACATTGCTGTGGATCTGGAGTCGCTTGTAGGTCAGACCAGGTTTCCTTCCCTAAAGCACAGGGGTGAACCAGATGAGTTGTTATGACAATCAACAGTGGTTTCATGGTCATTTAATTTCAGGACTTTTAATTCCAGATTTTTATGAGTTTGTAATTCCACCATCTACCATGTGGGATACAAACCCAGGACCCCAGAGCATTACACGTGGTCTCTGGATTACCATCAAGGAAAAATATGTCTGTGCCCCTGCCTCCCTTTCAGTGCAGCTTTTATGAACTGAACCAGTGTATCTTTTTATTCAACAGTGTATTGTCCTGGGTTCAGGGGAGGATTTCGACCAGAGACACAGGAGCAGAATTAGTCTGCTCTGCCATTTAATCATGGTTGATATTTTCTTATCCCCATTCTTCTGCCTTCTCCCCATAACCCCTGATCCCTTATTGATCAAAAACCTATCTATCTCTGTCTTAAAGACACTCCGTGATTTGGTCTCCACAGCCTTCTGCAGCAAAGAGTTCCACAGATTCACCACCCTCTGGCTGAAGAAATTCCTCCTCGTCTCTGTTTTAAAGCGGCAGCACGGTGGCATAGTGGTTAGCATTGCTGCCTACGGCACTGAGGACCCGGGTTCGAATCCCAGCCCTGGGTCACTGTCCATGTGGAGTTTGCACATTCTCCCCGTGTCTGCGTGGGTTTCACCCCCACAACCCAAAAGATGTGCAGGGTAGGTGGATTGGCCATGCTAAATTGCCCCTTAATTGGAAAAAATAATTGGGAACTCTAAATTAAAAAATAAAAATAAAAAATCTCTGTTTTAAAGGATCGTCCCTTTAGTCTGAGGTTGTGTCCTCTGGTTTCTAGTTTTTCCAATAAGTGGAAACATCCTCTTATTGATTGGGCAGGCTAGGAGATTGGGCAAAGAAGTGGCAGATGGAATACAATGTGGAAAAGTGTGAGGTTATGCACACCCACTCTATTCAGGCCTCGCAGAATCCTGTAAGTTTCAATAAGATCCCCCTTCATCCTTCTAAACTCCCAACGAGTACAGACCCAGAATCCTCAACTGTTCCTCATATGTCAAGGTCTTAATTCCAGGGATTAATCCGGTGAACCTCCTCTGAACCCTTTCCAAGGCCAGCACATCCTTCCTTAGATACGGGGCCCAAAACTGCTCACAATACTCCAAATGGGGTCTGAGCAGAGCCTCATACAGCCTCAAGTATATCTCTGGTCTTGTATTCTAGCCCTCTCGACATGAATGCTAACATTGTATTTGCCTTCCTAATTGCCGACTGAACCTGCACGTTAACCTTAAGAGAATCTTGAACAAGGCCCCTGTGCTTCGGATTTCCTAAGCATTTCCTCATTTAGAAAATAGTCTATGCCTCTATTTCTCCATCCAAAATGCATAACCTCACACTTTTCCACATTGTATTCCATCTGCCACTTCTTTGCCCAATCTCCTCGCCTGCCCAATTCAGCACTGTTGCACAGTGGTTAGCACTGTTGCCTCACAGCTCCAGGGTCCCAGGTGCAGTACCCGGCTCGGGTCACTGTCTGTGGAGTATGCACGTTCTCCTGTGCCTGCATGGGTTTCCTCCGGGTGCTCCAGTTTACTCCCACAAGTCCCAAAAGACGTGCTGTTCGGTGAATTGGACTTCCGAATTCTCCCTCTGTATGTAGCGACTAGGGGCTTTTCACAGTGACTTAATTGCAGTGTTATTGTAAGCCTACTTGTGATAATAAAGATTATTATGAAATTAAAAGTCCTTCTGCAGCCCCCTGCTCCTCAATACTACTTGTCCCCTTACAGATCTTTTCATTATCTGCAAACTTAACAACAGTGCCTTCAGTTCCTTCTTCCAGATCATTAATATACATTGTGAAAAGTTGTGGTCCCAGCACAGACCCCTGAGGCATAATCATTAGTCACCGGCTGCCACCCTGAAAAAGACCCCTTTATCCCCACTCTTTGCCTTCTGCCAGTCAGCCAATCCTCTATCCATGCCAGAATCTTACCCTTAACACCATGGGCTCTTAACTTATTTAACAGTCTCCTATGCGGCACCTTGTCAAAGGCCTGGAAATCTAAATAAATCCACTGGTTCTCCTTTGTTTAACTTCCTTGTTACCTCCTCAAAGAACACTAACAGATTTGTCAGACATGACCTCCCTTGACGAAGCCATGCTGACTCAGTCCTATTTTACCATGCACTTCCAAGTACTCCGCGATCTCATCTTGAATAATGGACTCGAAAATCTTTCCAATGACTGAAGTTCGGCTAACCAGCCTATAATTTCCCGTCTTCTGCCTCCCTCCCTTCTTAAAAAGTGGTGTTACTTTAGCCACTTTCCAGTCCTCTGGGACACTTCTTACATAGAACATAGAACAGTACAGCACAGAACAGGCCCTTCGGCCCTCGATGTTGTGCCGAGCAATGATCACCCTACTTAAACCCATGTATCCACCCTATACCCGTAACCCAACAACCCCCCCTTAACCTTACTTTTTTTTAGGACACTACGGGCAATTTAGCATGGCCAATCCACCTAACCCGCACATCTTTGGACTGTGGGAGGAAACCGGAGCACCCGGAGGAAACCCACGCACACACGGGGAGGACGTGCAGACTCCGCACAGACAGTGACCCAGCCGGGTATCGAACCTGGGACCCTGGAGCTGTGAAGCATTTATGCTAACCACCATGCTACCTCCAGTGATTCCTGAAAGATCACCACCAGTGGCTCCACAATTTCCTCAGCTATCTCTTTTGGAACCCTGGGGTGTAGTCCATCTGGTCCAGGTGATTTATCCACCTTCAGACATTTTAGTTCCCCTGGAACCTTCTTCTTAGTGATGGCCACTACATTCACCTGTGCCCCTTGATTCTCCTGACTTTGTCATCCCACTGGTGTCTTCCACCGTGAAGACTGATACAAAGTAACCATTCAGTTCGTCTGCCATTTCTTTGTTTCCTATTATTACTTCTCCAGCCACATTTTCCAGTGGTCCAATGTCTATTTTTGCCTCTCTCCTACCTTTTATATGTTGAAAAAAACTTTTATATTACTAGCTAGCTTGCACTCGTATTTCATCTCCTCCCACCTTATTGCGTTTTTAGTTGTCATCTGCTCACTTTTAAAGGCTTTCCAATCCTCTGGTTTCCCACTAATGCTCACCACTTTGTCTGCTTTTTCTTTTGCTTTTACGCTGTCCTTGACTTCGTCAGCCATGGATGCCTTGTCCTCTCCTTAGCATGTTTCCTCCTCCTCGAGATGAATTTCTGCTGTATCTCCCGAATAACCCCCAAAAACACCTGCCATTGCTCTTCCACTGTCTTCCCTGCTCGGCTCCTTTTCCAATCAACTCTGGCCTGCTCCTCCCTCATGTCTTTGTAGTTATCCTTATTCAATTGTAATACCATTGCATCTGATTGCAGCTTCTCCCACTCAAACTGCAGGGTAAATTCTATCTCTGTGTACACAAACTATGATGTGGATCACCTGAGTGCAATGTTGTAAATTTTTGAAATTCTTTTCCCAGCTTGCTGTAGATATTCTTTTGACCACATTCAAGATTGTGATCGTGAGCGCTTTGGGCACTGAGAGAATTGAGGGATATGGGAATTGGCTGCTAATGGGCTGCCTGGGAGCACAGTGATTAGTACTGTTGCTTCACAGCGCCAGGGTCCCAGGTTCGATTCCCTGCTGGGCCACTGCCTGTGCAGAGTTTGCACGTTCTCCCTGTGTCTGCGTGGGTTTCCTCTAGGTGCTCCGGTTTCCTCCCACAGTCCAAAGACATGCAGGTTAGGTGGATTGGCCATGATAAATTGCCCTTAGTGACCAAAAAAGGTTAGGAGGGGTTATTGGGTTATGGGGATAGGGTGGAAGTGAGGGCTTAAATGGGTCGGTGCAGACTCGATGGGCCGAATGGCCTCCTTCTGCACTGTATGTTCTATTAGTCACAGATTTGTGTGTTTCATAGGGCAGCAGGGTAGCATGTTGGTTAGCATAAATGCTTCACAGCTCCAGGGTCCCAGGTTCGATTCCTGGCTGGGTCACTGTCTGTGTGGAGTCTGCACGTCCTCCCCCTGTGTGCGTGGGTTTCCTCCGGGTGCTCCGGTTTCCTCCCACAGTCCAAAGATGTGCGGGTTAGGTGGATTGGCCATGCTAAATTGCCCGTAGTGTCCTAATAAAAGTAAGGTTAAGGGGGGGGTTGTTGGGTTACGGGTATAGGGTGGATACGTGGGTTTGAGTAGGGTGATCATGGCTCGGCACAACATTGAGGGCCGAAGGTCCTGTTCTGTGCTGTACTGTTCTATGTTCTATAGAATTTCATAGAATTTACAGTGCAGAAGGAGGCCATTCGGCCCATCGAGTCTGCACCGGCTCCTGGAAAGAGCACCCCACCCAAGGTTAACACTTCCACCCTATCCCCATAACCCAGTAACCCCACCCACCACTAAGGGCAATTTTGGACACTAAGGGCAATTTATCATGGCCAATCCACCTAACCTGCACATCTTTGGACTGTGGGAGGAAACCGGAGCACCCGGAGGAAACCCACGCACACACGGGGAGGATGTACAGACTCCGCACAGACAGTGACCCAAGCCGGAATCGAATCTGGGACCCTGGAGCTGTGAAGCGATTGTGCTATCCACAATGCTACCGTGCTGCCGCTTATTAAACCTGTTTAATAAATTCTGCAATACTGTTGTATATTTATTCATTTTGATGCAATCAAACAGAATTATCTACCTAGATTCCAGCTGCTTGAAACTCTTGCCTTCTCAGTGTCTAGTTTACAGGACTGCAGTGCAGATTGTGCTCCTCTCACAGGATGTTTATCTGCTTAGGCTGTTGGCTCACAAACTCGCCGTGTTCTCAGAGCAGCTGCTGGATGTTTTCTTTATCATGACTGTTACCCACAGTTGGATTGTGTCTCCCCCTGTGCAACACTTAGCTTCACTTGGTGTTTTCAACTGGATGCTGTGAGTCGAAATCTCCTCATGGAGAACTTCCCGCACGTGCTTCGTGTTGTGCCATCTACAATACAATGGCAGCCTTCTGTAAGATGAGGGTTTATTCCGTGGTGGTCAAATCTGTGATAAGCAGCACTTGGTGTAGCTCAGGCGCCCCACTCTGGCATGGCACTCTCTGCTGCACTTGCCGGGAAGACAGTGGACTGGGGAGGTGCACGATTCACTGGCCTCTGTTTTCCCTGGGCCCTCTTTTCAACTAGCTGAGCTTTTCATTTCTGCCCACCTCATCTATTGCCCCTCCGCACAGTCAGTCTCCAGAGGTCAGGGTTGTCGATAACTGTCTCCCAGTAGCTGTGTGTGTTGAGAACGCTGTTTAAAGAGTCATGTCTGGTGATGATCAAGTCCAACTGATGCCAATGCCCTGATCTTGGATTTCTGCATTCCTTGCTGCATGGTTTGTTCTGAAAGGAGGTGTTAATTATACAAAGCTCATGATAACAGCAAAGCTCCAGTAGACTCTGTCCATTCTCATCTATCTCTCCCAGGCTATTATGTCTGAGGCAGGAGGGGTATAGCTCACGGTCAACACCCATTCTGCTGTTGAAATCGTCTAGCAGGTAAAGATGTTCTGACTTCAGGATTGTGCTGATAGTTCTCAAACTCATAGAATTGGCCTTTTGGCTCTGTTCGGAGAACAGCAGTAGAGCATAGATGCTGATAAAGTTAACTGGCCCTGTTTGAGTTGAGAGGTGATGGAGAGAACATATTTTGAACCATTTATGGGGGGGGGGGGGGTCCATCATCAAGGGTAGCAAGCTCAGCAATTAAGCTGCAGTATTCAGGGCACAAGCCTGGGCAAACTGTATGGAGGCCCTGGGGGCTGCCCAAATGTTAGAGCTCCCTTCTTGACTTCCTGGTTGAATCCAAAGGAATGTATACCGCTCCATTTAGCAATGGTTTGGTTGCAGGAGTTGCCGGCAGGATTATCTATTTAGACATCAGTCTGCCTTTGGCCCCACTCCAGATTTCTTGTCAGGGTTTACTGCTTTCATTTTTAACTCTCTCTTGAGGTATCCCAAGGCAATGGAGCTATACACCCATAGCTCGGACTTTGGTTCATGAGTGCCAGGACATGTCCGCATGCTGTTGGACCTACAAACTGTACACCAGGGGGCCAAACGTCCTCTGAAGCTGTAAGCTAGGGCCATGAAGCAGGAGGGGTTTTCACGTGTCATCACGAGGACGCACTGAGGACTTGTCTATGGAAAGGCTGTTCATTGATCGGGAGAGACTTGCACATTTGGATCTCTTTTGTATTGGTGTGAGCCAGTGGTGTCGGCTGAAAAAGGCAAACCTGCACATTTAAGCAGAAAGCAGATTTGACTCTTTTGTTTGCTGCTGGCAGTAAAAGTACTGAAGTCCTAATGCCTGAAAGAATGTTGACTTCCATGCACCCAGAGGAAAAGACTTGCGTTTATATACCTGTTATGACCACCTGATGTACATGATGTGGAGATGCTGGCGTTGGACTGGGGTGAGCACAGTAAGAAGTCTTACAACACCAGGTTAAAGTCCAACAGGTTTGTTTCAAATCACTAGCTTTCGGAGCACTGCTCCTTCCTCAGGTTAATGGAGAGGCAGGTTCTAGAAACATTTATACAGGCAAAGTCAAAGATGCAAGACGATACTATGAATGCGAGCATTTGTAGATAATTGAGTCTTTACAGAGCCAGAGAGAGGGTTAAACCCAGGTTAAAGAGGTGTGAATTGTCTCAAACCAGGACAGTTGGTAGGATTTTGCAATCCCAGTCCAGATGGTGGGGGGTTGAATGTAATGCGACATGAAACCAAAGTTCCGGTTGAGGCCTTACTCATGTATGCGGAACTCGGCTACAGGTTTCTGCTCTGCGATTCAATCGCCAGGCAGGAATGTTCCCTTCCAGTCAGGGAGCACTTCCGCAGTCGAGGGCATTCAGCGTCTGATCTTCGGGTAAGTGTTCTCCAAGGTGGTCTTCAGGATGCGCAACAACGCAGAATTGCCGAGCAGAAACTTATAGACCAGTTCCACACACGAGTACGGCCTCAACCGGGACCTTGGATTCATGTCGTGTTCCTGTAGTTGATGCTGCACACTTAAATGTCAGCGTACACGATAGCACAGTGCTTAGCACTGTTGCTTCAGAGTCCCAGGTCCGATTCCCGGCTTAGGTCACTGTCTGTACGGAGTCTGCACGTTCTCCCGTGTCTGCGTGGGTTTCCTCCGGGTGCTCCGGTTTCCCCCCCACAGTCGCAATATGTGCAGGATAGGTGGAGTGGCCAAAAAAAGGTGAGCTGGGGTTACGGGGATCGATGCCGGTGTGGGCTTAAGTTGGGTGCGCTTTCCGAGAGCTGGTGCAGACTCGATGGGCCAAATGGCCTCCTCCTGCACTGTGAATTCTATGAATTCTATAAAGGTAAGGCCATGTAGGACTGAGATGAGGAGGAATTTCTTCACTCAGAGGGTGGTGAATCTTTGGAATTCTCTAACCCATCGGGCTGTGGAAGTTCGATCATTGAGCATGTTCAAGACAGTAATTGATAGATTTCTGGATACTGATGACATTAGGGGATATGGCGAAAGTGTGGAAAATTGGCATTGAGGTGGATGATCAGCTGTGGTCTATTTGAATCGTGGGGCAGGTCTGACTGGCTGAATGGTCTATGTTCCTACATCGGGGACTGGTCTCTCGAGGAGATTTGATGTCTTGTGCAGTAGGTACTGAGATACAGTGGTGGTGGAGCACAAAGGGGGAGAAATATAGAGCAAATTTTTAACTCCGCCAAAACCCGCTCACTTCTATTGTTAAAATTGGGACATGCTTTTGTTATCTCCGGAATTGACGATTTCAGTGGTCTCATGCATAAATGTGAGGTTATCTGCTTCGGTAGCAAAAATAGGATGGCAGATTATTATTTGAATGGGTGTAAATTGACAGAGGTGGATACTGACCGAGACTGTGGTGTCCTCATGCATCAGTTGCTGAAAGGAAGTGTACAGTACAGCGGCAGTAAAGAAGACAAATGTTATGTTGGCCTTCATAGTGAGAGGATTTGAGTATAGGAATAGAGATGTTTTACTACAATTGTCTAGGGCATTGGTGAGGCCACACCTGGTGTATTGTATGCCATCTTGGTGTCTTACCTGAGGAAGGATGTTCTTGCCCTTAAGGGAGTGCAGCGAAGGTTTACCAGACTGATTCCAGGGATGGCGGGACTGTCATATGAGGAGAGACTAAGTTGGTTCGGATTATAATCAGTGGAGTTTAGAAAAATGAGGGGGGGATGCCATAGAAACTTACAAAATTCTAACAGGATTAGATAGGGTAGATTCAGAAAGATTGTTCCCGATGGTGGGGAGTAGAGAACGAGGGATCATAGTTTGAGTGTAAGGGGTAAATCTTTTAGAACTGAGATGAGAAGGAATTTCTTCATCCAGAGAGTGGTGAATCTATGGAATTCACTGCCACAAAAATAGTTGAGGCCAAAACTTTGCTTAATTTCAAGAATGAATTAGATATAGCTCTTGGGGCTAAATATGCGGGGGGAGGCAGGATCAGGGAATTGAACTTGATGATCAGCTGGATCATAATGAATGGCAGAGCAAGCTTGAAGAGTTGAATGGCCTCCTCCTGCTTCTATTTTCTATGTCTGTTTCAATGTTGACTCCCTAAACTTGAATTCATTACAAATTCTGCTTCCCAAAACTTAAGTTGCACTTAAACCCTGCTTGCTCATTACCTCTGAGATTGCTGACTTACATTGACTCCATTCCAGACAACCCCTTGATTTCAACAATCTCATCCTGGTGTTCAATTTTCTCCCTTCTGACTTCTATAATTTCCATAAGTGTTCCTATTCATTCCTCCATCACTGATTTTCTTCTCCCATCTTAGATGGCTCTGCCTTCAGCTAACCAGGATTGGATGTCCCTCCCTCAGAATCTCCATCTCTGTCTCCACCTTTAAGACATTGTTTTAACCCTGTCCTAATGACTTACGTGACTCAGTGTCAGTGTTTGTCTGATTACGCTCCTGTAAAGTACCTTTGGATGTTTTATTCTGTTAAAGGCACTGCATAAATCTGGTCCTCATACCGTAGGAGTTGGGCTGGCATGAACGTGTTTTTGTTTTCTGCAGGTGACAAGGATGTCTTCATCTGCATGCCAACAGGAGCAGGGAAATCTCTGTGTTACCAATTACCAGCTGTACTTGCTGAAGGTGTCACCATCGTGATCTCCCCATTGATTGCTCTCATTCAGGTGAGTTGAGGATTGGATGCTTTCCGCCTTGTACAGTGTAGCAGTGAATCAATATGGGATCTTGGCCTATTCAGTGTGAACCATGCTGATCTGACACAGCCTTAGTCGACCCTCCTGGCCCTGGAATGTTGTCCCCTTCCCAAACTCATTGCGTTATTATAAAACCATTGTAGATTTAAATATGTAGTGTCTGATGTTATTTTGTCATAGTTGATTATCCTGGGAATAGATGGTTTGTGCCTTGCAAGTGTGCCTTGCAGATGAAAATCATATCTGTCAAACTCAAAGGTAAAATCCGTTGTCAGGCTGTTGAAGGGTGGGGGAGTTATCTTGCCAGGTGGGGGGAGTTATCCTGCTGGGGGTGGGGGGAGTTATCCTGCTGGGGGTGGGGGGAGTTATCCTGCTGGGGGTGGGGGGAGTTATCCTGCTGGGGGTGGGGGGAGTTATCCTGCTGGGGGTGGGGGGAGTTATCCCGCTGGGGGTGGGGGGAGTTATCCCGCCGGGGGTGGGGGGGGGGTTATCCCGCCGGGGGTGGGGGGAGTTATCCCGCCGGGGGTGGGGGGAGTTATCCCGCCGGGGGTGGGGGGAGTTATCCCGCCGGGGGTGGGGGGAGCTATCCCGCCGGGGGTGGGGGGAGCTATCCCGCCGGGGGTGGGGGGAGCTATCCCGCCGGGGGTGGGGGGAGCTATCCCGCCGGGGGTGGGGGGAGTTATCCCGCCGGGGGTGGGGGGGAGTTATCCCGCCGGGGGTGGGGGGAGTTATCCCGCCGGGGGTGGGGGGAGTTATCCCGCCGGGGGTGGGGGGAGTTATCCCGCCGGGGGTGGGGGGGGTTATCCCGCCGGGGGTGGGGGGAGCTGTCCCGCCGGGGGTGGGGGGAGTGATCCCGCCGGGGGTGGGGGGAGTGGGAGTTATCCCGCCGGGGGTGGGGGGAGTTATCCCGCCGGGGGTGGGGGGAGTTATCCCGCCGGGGGTGGGGGAGTTATCCCGCCGGGGGTGGGGGGAGTTGTCCGCCGGGGGTGGGGGTGTTGTACCGCCGGGGGTGGGGGAGTTGCCCCGCCCGGGGGGGGGGGGGAGTTATCCCGCCGGGGGTGGGGGGAGTTATCCCGCCGGGGTGGGGGGAGTTATCCCGCCGGGGGTGGGGGGAGTTATCCCGCCGGGGGTGGGGGGAGTTATCCCGCCGGGGGTGGGGGGAGTTATCCCGCCGGGGGTGGGGGGAGTTATCCCGCCGGGGGTGGGGGGAGTTGTCCCGCCGGGGGTGGGGGTGTTGTACCGCCGGGGGTGGGGGAGTTGCCCCGCCCGGGGGGGGGGGGGGGGGGGGGGGGGGGAGTTGTCCCGCCGGGTGGGGGGGTTGTCCCGCCGGGTGGGGGCGTTGTCCCGCCGGGTGGGGGCGTTGTCCCGCCGTGGACTCGCGGTGTGCCCATCTGGATCTGGGTGGCTTGGCTCAGACCGCCATTGCTGCAGTATGTGACTTAAACACACCCCTCTGGTGCTACTTTCAGGATCTTGGCTGTTCTCACTGCTGACTGCTCACTGTGTCCTGGAAGTGCTCAGAGAGCCTCTGTTATCTGGGAGCCCACCCAGGTGTTGGCACTCCTCAGATGTGCTGTCCCACTCCAGAAGAAGCAGGGGCTGAGCAGAACGCATCCCAACCAGAGGACACCTGCACTGTGACCTTGGAAGTTCTCCCTGGTTCTGTGCGCCTCTCGGGGCAGAGGCCTCACAAGTGTCCCCCACTCCTCCGCATCACGGGCTCTCTTCCTGGTGAGGCTGGCAGCCTTGACTGCCTCTGCCACCACCTTCCTGGCAGTGTTCAGGATGGCGGGCTGGAGTCTGCGGCCCACCCCGGGGAGGAGGCAGTCCCTCTCCTCATTGGCATCGAGCAGTGAGTCCACTTCAAACTCTCGTAATTGGGGGCAGGTCTTGTCTGAGCCATCCTCTTGGCTGGAATGAATGTGTGGCGAGTGGAGTGCTTATAAGCAGCTTCAGCTTGTCACACTCCAGTGCAAATTCTGCCCACTGGGCCAGGAATTGCTTCCAATTCTTGCCGGCAGAGTGCTGCCCAGTTTGCATGTCCTGATGCTGTGGGAGGCGAGGGAGGAGATTGCAGGGGTAATTCCTCTCTGGCCACAGGGCAGGTGCCAGCGAACTGGAGACTGGAGACTTGAAGTGTTTGTGCATAGATCACTGAAGGCAGAAGGGCAGGTTGATAAGGTGGTGAAAAAGGCATATGGGACACTTGCCCTTCTCAATCCAGGCATACATTACAAAAGCAGGGAGGTCATGTTGGAGTTGTATAGAACTTTGGTGATGCCACAGCTAGGGTACTGTGTGCAATTGTGGTCCCCATATTATAGGAAGGATGTGATTGCTCTGGAGGGGGTGCAGAGGAGATTCATCAGGATGTTGCCTGGGATGGAACATTTAAGTTATGAAGAGAGGTTGGATAGGCTTGGTTATTTTCGCTGGAACAGAGAAGATTGAGGGGTACAAGATTATGAGGGGCATGGATAGGGTGGATAGGGAGGTGTTGTTCCCCTTAGTTGAAGGGTCAGTTATGAAGGAGCACAAGTTCAAGGTGAGGGACAGGAGGTTTAGGGGAGATTTGAGGAAAACATTTTTACCCGGTGGGTAAATGAGGGTTGTCACTATCTGGAATGTGCTGCTTGGCAGAGTGATAGCGGCGGGTTGCCTCACATCCTTTAAAAATGACCTGGATGAGCACTTGGCACATCATAACATTCAAGGCTCTGGGCCAAGTGCTGGCAAATGGGATTAGGTAGGCAGGCCAGGTGTCTTTCATGCATTGGGTCGGTGCAGACACATTGGGCAGAAGGGACTCCTTTGCACTGTATTGTTCTGATACTAACTTACGGAGTGAATAGCGCCCCCAACAGGAATGCAAATTGCACGCGTATAAGTTCCAGCGGGAACACTTCGTCTCCCAAATGGAGAATCCAGCTCAGTGTTCAATATACCCAGAGGGAGGATTATCCTGCAGGGTGTAGAGTTTTTCATGTACCTAGAGAGGGGATTATCCTTCAAGTTTAATATATAGGGGGAGGCAGTGGACTAGTTATCCAGAGACCCAGGGTAATGCTCTGCTCTGAGGTCACGGGTTCAAATCCCACCATGGCAGTTGGTAGAAATTGAATTCAGTACAAATCTTGAATTAATAGTCTAATGATGACCATGCAAATGTTGTCGATTGTTGTCAAAACACATCTGTCCTTCAACGTCCTTCCTTCAAGGAAGGAAATCTGTCATGCTTGCCTGGTCTGGCCTTCATGTGACTTCAGACCCAAGCATCTTAATTGGATGGGCAATAAATGATGGCCCAGCCAGTGATGCCAACATCCCATGAACGAATAAAGGAAAAAAATCCCAGAGGGCTGATTATCCTCAGTGTGTACAGTGTTTAATGTACCCAGAGGAGGGAGATAATTATGCTGCAGGGTATACAGTGTTTAATGTACCCAGGGGGGGATTATCCTCGGGTTGTACAGTGTTTAATATGCGGGGGGGGGGGGGGGGGGGGGTCATACGGCAGGGGGGGTCATACGGCAGGGCATACAGTGTTTAATGTACTCAGAGGTAGGATTATCTTGCAGTGTGTACCTTGCTTAATTTACCCGGGGGGGGGGAGGATATATCCAGAGGAGGGATTATTCTGAAGGGTGTACAGTGTTTAATATACCCAGAGGAGGGATTATTCTGCAGGGCGTACAGTTTAATATACTCAGAGGCGGGATTATCCTGCTGGGTGTAGTGTTTTTTATACAAAGAGGGGGGATCATCCTCAGGGTTTACAGTCTTTAATATACCCAGATAGGGGATTATCCAGCAGGGTGTACAGTCTTTAATATACCCAGATGGGAGATTATCCAGCAGGGTGTACAGTGTTTAATATACCCAGAGAGGTGATTATCCTGCAGGGTGTACAGTGTTTAATATACCCAGAGGGGGGATTATCCTGCCGGGTGTACAGTGTTTAATATACCCAGAGGGGGGATTATCCTGCCGGGTGTACGGTGTTTAATATACCCAGAGGGGGGATTATCCTGCCGGGTGTACAGTGTTTAATATACCCAGAGGAGGGATTATTCTGCAGGGCGTACAGTTTAATATACTCAGAGGCGGGATTATCCTGCTGGGTGTAGTGTTTTTTATACAAAGAGGGGGGATCATCCTCAGGGTTTACAGTCTTTAATATACCCAGATGGGAGATTATCCAGCAGGGTGTACAGTGTTTAATATACCCAGAGAGGTGATTATCCTGCAGGCTGTACAGTGTTTAATATACCCAGAGAGGTGATTATCCTGCAGGCTGTACAGTGTTTAATATACCCAGAGGGGGGATTATCCTGCCGGGTGTACAGTGTTTAATATACCCAGAGGGGGGATTATCCTGCCGGGTGTACAGTGTTTAATATACCCAGAGGGGGGATTATCCTCGGGGTTTACAGTCTTTAGTATACCCAGAGGGGGGATTATCCTGCAGGGTGTACGGTGTTTAATATACACAGAGGGGTGAGGCAGCACGGTGGCGCAGTTTTGCCTCACGGCGCCGACATCCCAGGTTTGATCCCGGCTCTGGGTCACTGTCCGTGTGGAGTTTGCACATTCTCCTTGTGTTTGCGTGGGTTTCGCCCCTGCAACCCAAAAGATGTGCAGGGTAGCTGGATTGGCCACGCTAAATTGCCTCTTAATTGGAAAAAATTAATTGGGTACTTTTTTTAAAAAATACCCAGAGGGGGGATTATCCTTCAGATGTACAGTGTTTAATATACCCAGAGGGGGATTCTCCTTCAGATGTACAGTGTTTAATATACCCAGAGGGGGGATTATCCTTCAGATGTACAGTGTTTAATATACCCAGAGGAGGGATTGTCCTTCATGGTGTACAGTGTTTAATATACCCAGAGGAGGGATTGTCCTTCAGGGTGTACAGTGTTTAATATACCCGGAAGGAGTATTATCCTTCAGGGGGAATTGTGTTTATGATGTGGTTTTAATGTCCCTTCCATAGGACCAGATCGAACACATGCGTGTACTGAAGATCCGAGCATGCTCCCTGAATTCCAAGCTGCCCGTCGAGGAGCGGAAAGCGGTCCTATCCGACTTGAACTCTGGAAATCCCAGCATCAAATTGCTCTACATCACCCCTGAGATGGCAGCTTCCAATTCCATGCATCCCGTCATCGACTCCCTCCTGGCCCGACACCTCCTCTCGTACCTGGTTATTGATGAGGCACATTGCGTGTCGCAATGGGGACATGACTTTCGACCCGATTACCTCAAACTGGGCACTTTACGCAGCAAGGCTTCCGCTATCCCTTGTGTGGCCCTGACTGCCACAGCCCCTCAGCAAGTGCAGGATGACATTGTGGCTGCTCTTCAGCTGAAGGAACCCATCGCAGTCTTCAAGAGCCCTTGCTTCCGAGCTAATCTGTTTTACGATGTTCTCTTCAAAGAGATCCTGAGTCAACCCTATGTGAATCTGAAGGCATTCTGTGAGAAGGCTCTGGGACAGAAGGACTCTGCAGGGGTTTGTAGGATGTTATTGTGTTTTCTCATTCTTTAACATGCTAGTTCTTGCTTTATGCCTCCCACAAATTCTATACCACACAAACATCTAGCCTTTGAGCAGTGTGACGTTTGGCTTCATTGCATGTGGAGTTTGATCTGGGCCTGACTATAGTTGATGTTGCACAGTTAAATGTCAGCGTGCACGATAGCACAAGTGGATAGCACTGTTGCTTCACAGTCCCAGAGTCCCAGGTATGATTCCCAGCTTGGGTCACAGTGTATGGAGTCTGCACGTTTTCCTCGTGTGTGCGTGGGTTTCCTCCGGGTGCTCCAGTTTCCTCTCACAGTCCAAAGATGTGCAGGTTAGGTGGATTGGCCATGCTAAATTGCCCTTGGTGTCCAAAAAGGTTAGGTGGGGTTACTGGGTTACGGGGATAAGGTGGAGATGTGGGCTTCAGTAGGGTGCTCTTTCCAAAGGCCGGTGCAGACTCGATGGGCAGAATGGCCTCCTTCTGCACTGTAAATTCTATGATTCTATGGTAATGTGCAGTTACACAGGCACCAGCACCTTTTCTCTTTCCCCTGCCCCAAACAGTCGTTCTTCAAATGTGGGATTAAGTGATGTATGTTGAGGGGTTGTACAAGTAAAGACACTAAAGATGTGTCTCGGGGAGGGATAAATGAAAAAAGCAGAATCGTTCTCAGCAACTGCTTTCCAAAAAAGATGGCAGCAGTGGTTATTATTGATAATTGTTGAATCTGGAATGTTGCAGATGGCTCCTTCATTTGTCCTATTAGCATATCTTTTTGCCTTCACCAATATTGGGCAGCACGGTAGCACAAGTGGATAGCACTGTGGCTTCACAGCACCAGGATCCCAGGTTCACTTCCCCGCTGGGTCACTGTCTGTGCGGAGTTTGCACATTCTCCCCGTGTCTGCGTGGGTTTCCTCCGGGTGCTCCGGTTTCCTCCCACAGCCCAAAGACGTGCAGGTTAGGTGGATTGGCCATTGTAAATTGCCCTTAATGTCCAAAAAAAAGGTTAGGAGGGGTTATTGGGTTACAGAGAAGGGGTGGAGGTGAGGGCTTAAGTGTGCCAGTGCAGACTCGATGGGCCGAATGGCCTCCTGCTGCACTGTATATTCTATGTCCTATTTTGTCATCTAATCTCTTCTGCCGTCGCCTATCCTGGACCTTTCCTTTTGTTCTTGCCGCAAAACCTCTGAAATAAAGACAGAGATGTTGGAAAATACCCCAGCAGGTTTTTTTTTCTCTTTATTCGTTCATGGGATGTGGTCGTCGCTGGCTGGGCCAGCGTTTATTACCCATCCCTGAGGGCATTTAAGAGTCAACCACATTGCTGTGGGTCCGGATTCACATGTAGGCCAGACCAGGTAAGGATGGCAGATTTCCTTCCCTAAAGGACATTAGTGAACCAGATGGGTTTTTATGACAATTGTTTAATGATCATTGTTAAACTTGTTTTTAAATTTCCAGATTTAAAAAAATTTAATTGAAATTCCACCAACTGGGTGGGACTCGAGCCCGGGTCCCCACAGCATTATCCTGGGTCTTTGGATTTCTAACTGAGTGATAATACCACTAAGCCATTGCCTCCCCGTCAGGCAACATCTATATAGAGAGAAACTGAGTTAGCACTTCAGGTCTGTGACCTTTCATCAGAATTGGGAAAAGTTAATAGGTTTTAAGTGGAGAAATGAGAAGGTTGGGGAAGAAAAGGAAAATAGGAGATTAAAAGGCAAAATAGTCAGTTGTGCAGGATCAAGGGGAATGGTGATGGTCCCAGAAAGTCAGAATAGGAACAAGGTGGAGAATTAAAATGATGGGTGACAATCCAGGTCATGTTTCTGGACTAAATTGGGATGTTCCCTAAATGGTCTTCCCATTGTAGCGGAGACCATATGGTGAGCAGAAAATACCGTCTAATAAATTGAAAGAAACACACAAATTGCTGTTTTACCTGGAAGGAGTGTTTGGGGCCTTGGACGGTGAGAAGGGGGTAAGAAGGGAAGATGTAAAAGGGGCAGGTGTTGCATGGAAACATGCTGTGGGAAGGGAAGGGGATGTTCGGGTAACCCGGAGGAGTGGACCAGCGTGTCATGAAAAGAATGTTTTCTTCGGAATGCTGAAAGGGGAGGGGAGCAGAAGATTTGTTTGGTGACATCACACTGGAAGTGGCGGAAATGACAGAGGATGATCTGTAGAATAAGGAGGCTGGTGGGATGGAAGGTGCAGACAATGGAAACCATATCATGGTTCTGTGAGGGAGGGGAAGGAGTGAAACAAGTGTGGGAAATGGAACGGATACAGTGGTAGGCCCAGTCAACCACAATGGGATAGGAATGGTAATCCTCGGTGGGAAAAAGGAAAGCACATATCTCTAGCTCTTGTATTGAAAGTTGCGATGTCTGAACAGATGCAACAAAGATGAAGAAAATGGCAGAATGGAATTAAATCCTCACAGGAAATGGTATTCATAAGTGTAACTGAAATAGTGATGTGAATCTCTGGCTTGTACTGAATTTTGGTTGATAGCATAACCCCAGAATTGGAGGTGGAGAAGTCTAGGAAGGGAAGAGTCAAAGGTGGACAGGATGAAGGTGAGAGAAGTGAATGAAGTTTTCCAATTTGGTGTGAAAACAAAAAACACCAATACAGTCATAATTTTACCAGATAGAGGCGAGGGAGGAGGTCCAAGCAAGACTGGAGCAAAGAATGTTTCACATTCCCCCCCAAAATGACAGGCACTGCAAGATACCCAGAGCAGCAGCCTTTATTTGGAGGAATGCGTGGAGTTGAAGAAAAAGCTATTCAGTGTGAGAACAAGTTCATCCATGCAGAGGAGGTTGATTGTGGATAAACACTATTTGGGTCTTCTCTATTCGACGTAGAAGTAGAGAGCCCTCAGATTGCTCTGGTGGGATTGTAGGTGTGGAGAAATTGAACATCCATGTCTGCGTGGGTTTCTTCTGGGTGCTCCGGTTCCCTCACAGTCCAAAGATGTGCGGGTTAGGTGGATTGGACATGCTAAATTGCCTCTTTGAGTGAGGTTTCAGGGCAGGGGAAAGGGCCCAGGTTGGATGGTCTTTCAAACGGTCGGTGCAGACTCGATGGGCCAAATGGCCTTTTCTGTACTGTAGAGATTCTATTATTCTATTGTCAAGGAATGGTTAGGGTCAAGAAATTGCAAACTTTTAAAAAAATACATTTTTTAAAATTAAGGGGCAATTTAGCGTGGCCAATCCACCTACCCTGCACATCTTTGGGTTGTGGGGGCGAAACCGACCCAAACACTGGGAGAATGTGCAAACTCCACACAGACAGTGACCCAGAGCCGGGACCTCAGCGCCATGAGGCAGCAGTGCGCCACTGTGCTTTTTGTTCTTTGTTCTTTGCCCACTAGAAATTCAAAACTGTTAAGGTGATGGAGGAAGACTCACTGGTATAAGTAGGAAGAGACTGGACAAATCATAGAATGGTTACAACTCAGAAGGAAGCCATTTGTAACTCTGCAAATTTTTCTTTTTCATTCGAACGAACCAATTAGCTTTTGAAAGCCTCAATTGCCTCTGCTGCCAGCTCTCTGAAGCATTGAATTCCCAGTCAGAGCCACTTGCTGCATGAATAAGTTTATCCTCATGTCGCAATTGGTTCATTAGTCAATTACCTTAAATCTGTGTACTCTAATTCTTGTTTTTCCATCAGTGGGAACAGTTTCTCTCTATCTACTCTGTCCAGACCCTTCATGGTTTTGAACACGTCTATCAAATCTCCTCTCAACCTTCTCCAAGGAAAATAGTCCAAACATTTTCAATCTTTCTACGTAATTGAAGTCAAAAGTGAAACTAGAGTCAAGATGGAAAGAAATCATTTCAGTGAGGTGAGAGCAGGTGAAACAATAGGTCTACCAAGGCAGGTCTGTTTGTGGATGGAGGTAAGGAGGTAGATGTGAGCTCTTCAGGTTTAGAGGCTGGAGAGAGAAGATCCTCAGATGCAATGAGATCAGTGACAGTCCTGGATGCAATGTCTTGATGTTCAGTGGTGGGGCTATGGTCCAGGGGAGGTCGGAGGGAGTATCAGAAGTTGGCATTCAGCCTCTGCTCGGTAGAGGTTGGAATGCCATAAAGTGACAGTGCCACCCTTGCCAATAGGAGTGCCATCCTTGTCAGTAGGTTTGATGACAATGTGAGGGTTGGATCTGAGAGAACAGAGTGCAGAAAGTTCAGAGGTTAGAGTGAGTCAGAGGAACAGAGAAATTAAAAGATCAAAGGAGGATAAAAAGCCAGAGGGAGGGGCTGTGGTGGAGGGAGACTATTGGAGTTGGTAAAAGGGTTTATTGTGTGGGAAGAAGACTTTTGGCCAATGATGTCGACAAAAGCAGAATTCATTGACATGATCTCAAAATTCACTGAGGTGGAAGCATAAGGAGCTGAAGCTGAGTCCTTTGCTACCGATGGATTGGTCAGAATTAGAGAGGGGAATAATAAAATTAGAGCCAGGCTGCTCAAGCTGATGTCAGCAAATGTTTTTGCACAGAAAAGGTAGTGGAACTCTATACTAATGCGTGGGGTCAATTAGAGCTGCCGAAACTGAGGCTGATAGATATTTGTTAGGTGAGAGTATCAACGGATATGAAGTAATGTGGACATATTAAGTTGAAATACAGATATGCTCAATCTAATTGTTTGGTGGGATAGGCTGAAAGGGTTGAATGGGCTATTTCAGTTCCACTGTTTCTATGTTAATGTGCTGCAAAATATGTCTGAATAGAGCAGTTGAGTGAGAATTGGGCGAGACGATAGCACAGTGGTTAGCACTGTTGTTTCACAGCGGTAGGGACCTGGGTTCAATTCCTGGCTGGGATCACTGTCTGTGCATAGTTTGCACGTTTTCTCCATGTCTGCGTGGGTTTCCTCCAGGTGCTCCGGTTTCCTCCCACAGTCCAAAGATGTGCAGGTTAGGCGGATTGGCCTTGCCAGATTGCCCGTAGTGTCCAAGAGGGTTAGGTAGGGTTACTGGGTTGCGGGGATGGGGTGGAGGTATGGGTTAGGTAGGGTGCTCTTTCCAAGGGCCGGTGCAGATTCGATGGGCTGAATGACCTCCTTCTGCCCTGTAAATTCTATGAATAAATTGTTCTCTCCATACAATTCTTCTCCTGCAGCGGTTTGATGGCTGTGGCATAGTTTACTGTCGGACTAGGAAGTCGTGTCAAGAGGTGGCAGAGGAACTGACAGACAGAGGGGTGGAAGCCAAGGCTTATCATGCAGGTAAGGAGCAGATATGAAAGCACTAAGGATTTAGTGTTAGGAGTCATCTTGAATGTTGATAATCATACGGGGATTTCTACCTGTTGAGTGATTTTGGATTGATTTCTGTATGTTACTGATGGGTCACTGGGTTAATGATGGATTAATTTGCAGAGTTGCAGCACATTCACTGACTTGATATTTTAATAACCTGTTGACAGTGAACAGTATGATGTGTGGTGTTCTACTTAAAGTGATAACTTTGATTGGAAGTTCAATGCACCAATTTTGATGCACAAAGTTAGATGGGTATGAAGTTATTGAGTTAAAACCCTCTCTGAAGATTTTACTCTAGGTTAATTGAAGGGTCCCAACAAACACTGAAGGGCACAGCTATCACGCCTGTGCTTCTTGACCTGCCTGCAATGTTTAACATGGTTGACTCCACTTTCTTCCTCTGCAGCTAGCCTAGAAAGGCTCTCTTCCAGTTCCCAAATCATTACCTCTGGTGTCCTTCAAATATCTATCCTCAGCCCCCTCCTATTTCTTACCCCATGCTGCGCCGTGGTAACATCATCTGAAAACACAGTTTCTGCATGTATGCTGACAACACCGATCTCTACTTCGCTATCACCTCATTCTCCCTCTGCACTCAGTTGTCAGGCTGCCTGTCTGATATTCAGTGTTGGATGTACCAAAATGTCTGTCCTCCAACTAAATACCGGAATGACTTTGACCTCCCATCGCAAATTCTCTTCCTTGGCACCAACTCAGTCCTTCTCGCTGACAACTGTCTGAGGCTGAACTAGACTGTTCACAATCTTGATGTGATCTCCAGATGAGCTTCAGACTTCTTATCCCCTCATAAGAACATAAGAACATAAGAACTAGGAGCAGGAGTAGGCCATCTGGCCCCTCGAGCCTGCTCCGCCATTCAATTAGATCATGGCTGATCTTTTGTGGACTCAGCTCCACTTTCCGGCCCGAACACCATAACCCTTAATTCCTTTATTCTTCAAATAACTATCTATCTTTACCTTAAAAACATGTAATGAAGGAGCCTCAACTGCTTCACTGGGCAAGGAATTCCACAGATTCACAACCCTTTGGGTGAAGAAGTTCCTCCTAAACTCAGTTCTAAATCTACTTCCCCTTATTTTGAGGCTATGCCCCCTAGTTCTGCTGTCACCCGCCAATGGAAACAACCTGCCCGCATCTATCCTATCTATTCCCTTCATAATTTTAAATGTTTCTATAAGATCCCCCCTCATCCTTCTAAATTCCAACGAGTACAGTCCCAGTCTACTCAACCTCTCCTCATAATCCAACCCCTTCAGCTCTGGGATTAACCTAGTGAATCTCCTCTGCACACCCTCCAGCGCCAGTACGTCCTTTCTCAAGTAAGGAGACCAAAAACTGAACACATACTCCAGGTGTGGCCGCACTAACACCTTATACAATTGCAACATAACCTCCCTAGTCTTAAACTCCATCCCTCTAGCAATGAAGGACAAAATTCCATTTGCCTTCTTAATCACCTGTTGCACTTGTAAACCAACCTTCTGTGACTCATGCACTAGCACACCCAAGTCTCTCTGAACAGCGGCATGCTTTAATATTTTATCGTTTAAATAATAATCCCGTTTGCTGTTATTCCTACCAAAATGGATAACCTCACATTTGTCAACATTGTATTCCATCTGCCAGACCCGAGCCCATTCACTTAACCTATCCAAATCCCTCTGCAGACTTCCAGTATCCTCTGCACTTTTCGCTTTACCACTCATCTTCGTGTCATCTGCAAACTTGGACACATTGCCCTTGGTCCCCAACTCCAAATCATCAATGTAAATTGTGAACAATTGTGGGCCCAACACGGATCCCTGAGGGACACCACTAGCTACTGATTGCCAACCAGAGAAACACCCATTTATCCCAACTCTTTGCTTTCTATTAATTAACCAATCCTCTATCCATGCTACTACTTTACCCTTAATGCCATGCATCTTTATCTTATGCAGCAACCTTTTGTGTGGCACCTTGTCAAAGGCTTTCTGGAAATCCAGATATACCAAATCCATCGGCTCCCCGTTATCTACTGCACTGGTAATGTCCTCAAAAAATTCCACTAAATTAGTTAGGCATGACCTGCCTTTTACGAACCCATGCTGCGTCTGCCCAATGGGACAATTTCTATCCAGATGCCTCGCAATTTCTTCCTTGATGATAGATTCCAGCATCTTCCCTATTACCGAAGTTAAACTCACTGGCCTATAATTTCCTGCTTTCTGCCTACCTCCTTTTTTAAACAGTGGCGTCACGTTTGCTAATTTCCAATCCACCGGGACAACCCCAGAGTCTAGTGAATTTCGGTAAATTATCACTAGTGCATCTGCAATTTCCCTAGCCATCTCTTTTAGCACTCTGGGATGCATTCCATCAGGGCCAGGAGACTTGTCTACCTTTAGCCCCATTAGCTTGCCCATCACTCCCTCCTTAGTGATAACAATCCTCTCAAGGTCCTCACCTGTCATAGCCTCATTTCTATCAGTCGCTGGCATGTTATTTGTGTCTTCCACTGTGAAGACCGACCCAAAAAACCTGTTCAGTTCCTCAGCCATTTCCTCATTTCCCATTATTAAAACTCCCTTCTCATCCTCTAAAGGACCAATATTTACCTTAGCCACTCTTTTTGTCTTATATATTTGTAAAAACTTTTACTGTCTGTTTTATATTCTGAGCAAGTTTACTCTCATACTCTATCTTACTCTTCTTTATAGCTTTTTTAGTAGCTTTCTGTTGCCCCCTAAAGATTTCCCAGTCCTCTAATCTCCCAGCAATCTTTGCCACTTTATATGCTTTTTCCTTCAATTTGATACTCTCCCTTATTTCCTTAGATATCCACGGTCGATTTTCCCTCTTTCTTCCGTCCTTCCTTTTTGTTGGTATAAACCTTTGCTGAGCACTGTGAAAAATCGCTTGGAAGGTTCTCCACTGTTCCTCAACTGTTCCACCATAAAGTCTTAGCTCCCAGTCTACCTTAGCTAGTTCTTCTCTCATCCCCTTGTAATCTCCTTTGTTTAAACACAAAACACTAGTATTTGATTTTACTTTCTCACCCTCCATCTGTATTTTAAATTCCACCATATTGTGATCGCTCCTTCCGAGAGGATCCCTAACTATGAGATCATGAATCAATCCTGTCTCATTACACAGGACAAGATCTAGGACTGCTTGTTCCCTCGTAGGTTCCATTACATACTGTTCTAGGAAACTATCGCGGATACATTCTATAAACTCCTCCTCACGGTTGCCTTGACCGACCTGGTTAAACCAATCGACATGTAGATTAAAATCCCCCATGATAACTGCTGTACCATTTCTACATGCATCAGTTATTTCTTTGTTTATTGCCTGCCCCACCATCTCGTTACTATTTGGTGGCCGATAGACTACTCCTATCAGTGACTTTTTCGCCTTACTATTCCTGATTTCCACCCAAATGGATTCAACCTTATCCTCCATAGCACCGATGTCATCCCTTACTATTGCCCGGATATCATCCTTAAATAACAGAGCAACACCACCTCCCTTACCATCCACTCTGTCCTTCCGAATAGTTTGATACCCTCGGATATTTAACTCCCAGTCGTGACCATCCTTTAACCATGTTTCAGTAATGGCCACTAAATCATAGTCATTTACGATGATTTGTGCCACCAACTCATTTACTTTATTCCGAATACTACGAGCATTCAGGTAAAGTACACTTATGTTGGTTTTTTTACCTCTGTTTTGAATCTTAACATCTCCAGTTTTATTCCTTTTGTTATTACTGGGCCTATTCACTGTGCTCCCCTCAGTCACTGTACCTTGTACTGTCGCCCTTATGGATTTCTGACTATGTCTTCTCTGCCTTGCACTTTTCCCCTTACTTCCTTTTGTTTCTGTCCCTGTTTTACTACCTTCCAACTTCCAGCATTGGTTCCCATCCCCCTGCCACATTAGTTTAAAACCCTCCCCAACAGCTCTAGAAAACACCCCCCCTAGGACATCGGTTCCAGTCCTGCCCAAGTGCAGACCGTCCGGTTTGTACTGGTCCCACCTCCCCCAGAACCGGTCCCAATGCCCCAGGAATTTGAATCCCTCCCTCTTGCACCATCTCTCGAGCCACGCATTCATCCTATCTATCCTGACATTCCTAATCTGACTAGCGCGTGGCACTGGTAGCAATCCTGAGATTACTACCTTTGAGGTCCTACTTTTTAGTTTAACTCCTAACTCCCTGAATTCCGCTTGTAGGACCTCATCCCGTTTTTTACCTATATCGTTGGTGCCTATGTGCACCACGACAGCTGGCTGTTCACCCTCCCCCCCCAGAATGTCCTGCAGCCGCTCCGAGACATCCTTGACCCTTGCACCAGGGAGGCAACATACCATCCTGGAGTCTCGATTGCGTCCACAGAACCGCCTGTCTATTCCCCTTACGATCGAGTCCCCTATCACTATAGCCCTGCCATTTTTCTTCCTGCCCTGCTGTGCAGCAGAGCCAGCCACGGTGCCATGAACCTGGCTGCTGCTGCCTTCCCTGGTGAGCCATCTTCCTCAACAGTATCCAAAGCGGTATATCTGTTTTGCAGGGAGATGACCGCAGGGGACACCTGCACTGCCTTCCTACTCTTGCTCTTTCTTTTGGTCACCATTTTCTATCTCCCTCAGTAACCTTCACCTGCGGTGTGACCAACTCGCTAAACGTGCTATCCACGACCTCCTCAGCATCGTGGATGCTCCAAAGTGAGTCCATCCGCAGCTCCAGAGCCGTCAAGCGGTCTAACAAGAGCTGCAACTGAACTAAGATTTTCTCTATAATGTCACCTGACCCACCTCTTCTCTGTTCAGTTGTTACTGAAATCCTTTGTTATCTTGAGACACAAGTATTCCAACACACTCCTCATTCTACCCTTGGTAAACTTGACATCACCTAGAACTCTTCTGCCCATGTGCTAACTTGCATCAAGTCCCAATCACCTATTACCCCTGTGCTTGCTGATCCACATTAGTTCCTGGTTAGGCAACAGCTCAGTTTTAAAATTCTAATTTTTGCTTCAAATTCCCTCCATGCCCTTGCAGATCTGATCCCTCTAATCTCCCACGGACCCACATTCTTCAAGATCTCTGCGCTCATCCAGTTCTGGCCTCTTGAGCATCCCTGATACTAATCATTGGTGACCATACTATCCAATCAGTGTTTCTACCTCTCTTTCATCCCGTACCAGCCTCCCCGGACAGGCGCCGGAATGTGGCGACTAGGGGCTTTTCACAGTAACTTCATTGAAGCCTACTCTTGACAATAAGCGATTTTCATTTCATTTCAATTCATTAAGGCATCATGAAAACCAACACATTAAAATCTTTGACAAAACATTTAGTCACCTGCCTTAATATCTCCTTTTGTAGCAAATTTTATTTCATAGTAATATGGGCAGCACGGTAGCATGGTGGTTAGCATAAATGCTTCACAGCTCCAGGGTCCCATGTTCGATTCCCGGCTGGGTCACTGTCTGTGTGGAGTCTGCACGTCCTCCCCGTGTGTGCGTGGGTTTCCTCCGGGTGCTCCGGTTTCCTCCCACAGTCCAAAGATGTGCGGGTTAGGTGGATTGGCCATGCTAAATTGCCCGTAGTGTAAGGTTAATGGGGGGATTGTTGGGTTACGGGTATAGGGTGGATACGTGGGTTTGAGTAGGGTGATCATTGCTCGGCACAACATCGAGGGCCGAAGGGCCTGTTCTGTGCTGTACTGTTCTATGTTCTATGACCAAATAACTAGTGCTATGTTAAAGGCTATTTAAAGACATGCTGTTATATACAGAGTAAAATTGCCCATACTATCCCAGCAAACAGTCTGGCCTGGTATAGCAGGGGTTTGACACAGAGTCATGCTCCCTTGACACAGTCCAGGAACATGCATC
Source organism: Scyliorhinus canicula (assembly GCF_902713615.1). Taxonomy (NCBI): domain Eukaryota; kingdom Metazoa; phylum Chordata; class Chondrichthyes; order Carcharhiniformes; family Scyliorhinidae; genus Scyliorhinus; species Scyliorhinus canicula. The sequence continues at coordinate 70,725,056 of NC_052163.1, read as the reverse complement.
AACCCTCAGCTTAAAAGAGTGCTCTGACTGCAACATGTTTGTTGCTCTCACACCTAGTCTATGATTTCTCCAGAAGGATCTGGTAACTAGTTCTTATTTCATGTAAAATACTTGTCTTCTACATCGCAGTTATGGAGGTCCGTGGTCTCTGTTGGACTCACTCATATCGCATTCAAGCCTTCAGTGTTTTAATGCACCATTTAGCCGTGAAATAGGGTTACTTTCCTTTTTTCTTTTATTCATTGGGTTTTGGTGGCATGGCCAGCATTTTCTGTCCATCTCTACTTGTTCTTCAGAAAGTGGTAGTAAGTCACCTTGACAAACGAGAGCGCAGTTAGAAATTTACCAGTGAACCTGGAGGAACATTTCGGTGAGACCAGACGGGGTCAGCAGATTTCCTTTCATGAAGGACATTAGCTAACCATATGGGTTTTAATGAAAAACTAGCAGCCTCATGATCACGAATATTGATATCAGCTTTTCATTCTACATCATTTGATTAACTGAATTTAAATTCCTTTGCTGCTTTGTGGGATTTGAACTCGTGTCTCCAGGTTGTTAGTCCAGGTTTCTTTATTACTAGTCCAGTAACATCACCACTCTTCTTATTCCTCTGTCACTATCCTGATACATAGATGTGATGAATGTAGGAATTTCAGACATATTACAGTATATATATTTGGTGCAGTAAGGGTTAAGAGCCTGGGTTAGTGTATGACTACTGGACGAAATTCTGGTTTAACAGCAGTCACTTTGGCTACAAGGGTGCAATTAAAGTAAGATCATAATTCATTCCAACAATGTATATTTTGTACTTGAAGTTGGGCGAATGGAATTTTGTTTATATAAAGAAGGTTCCCTGGGGATTAGATAATTAGAGACATTGTGTTAAGCCTCTGTAAGACGATGTAGTTAATGAGAAGAGCCAGGGGCTGAAGCAGTCAGGTGTTGAGTTTCATTTTTTTAGTTCAGTTTAAATTGGGATGTGGACAGACCATCCATTTCTCTCAGGAGAAATGAAGTATCAGCCATGATTGAATGGCGGAGCAGACTCGATGGGCCAAGTGGCTTCATTCTTCCCCTATGTCTTATGGTCTTAAAGCAGTTTAGTTTAAAGATTTTGCCTGTGAATAGAACAGCAGTTTCCTAAAAGGCAAAAAGGTTTTAAACAGTTGTTTAAGACGGGCAAGAATCAGCAAGCCGGTCCCTGAAGGATCTCTCTCTCTCTCTCTCTCTCTCTCTCTCTCTCTCTCTCTCTCTCTCTCTCCTCTCTCTCTCTCTCTCAAAGAAGTTTATCTAAGACATGTCTTGACAGCAAGTATTCCTGGGTTAGCTAACTGTATTTAAAAGTCAATTTTGAAGATGGATTTTGCTTGCGTGAAGATAAAAGATAGCAGTTCGGAGTGAGTGTTCAAACTGTTCGCAGTTAACTTTAAAAGTTAACTTTTAAACTCATTTGTGAAGAATGTCACCTGACAGGCCAATGTCTAATCCAGCTTGAAATAAAAGCTGCATCAGAACCCCATCCTACTCTGTAATTCACAAGGGTGTGTATCATTACAGTTAAACTCATTTACACTCCATCCGTCTTTCATTAAAGGTCAACATCACATTTACCTTTCTAATTACGTGCTGTACTTGCCTGATAACATTTTGTGTTTCATGTTTGAGAACACCCAGATCCCTCAGTAGTCTCCGTTTAAATAACATTTGGCTTTTTCTATTCTTCGCCAAAGTGGGTAAGCTCACATTTTCCCACATTGTAGTCAAACTGTCAACTTTTTCCTTACTCACTCAACTTATGCACTCTTTTTTTCCGACTTGTCTTTTATCATGAGTAAATTTGGCTGCATTATACTCGGTCCCTTCATTTAAGTCATTAATCTAGGTTGAGAAGAGCACTGATTTCTGTGGCAGACACTAGCTACAGTTTGCCAACCTGAAAATTACTCTTTTATCCTGACACTGTTTTCAGTTTGTTAGCCAATCTTCTATCCATGTTAACATATTACCCTGACACAATGAACTCTTATCTTCTGTAGTAACCTTTCATGTGACATCTCATCAAATGTATTTTCTTATCAAATACCTTTTGGAAATCGAAAGACACTGGTCTACTTTTATCCACCCTGCTTGGTGCATCCTTAACGAACTTCAATTAATTTGTCAAACACTATTTCCTTTTCATAAAACCATGCTGACTCTTCTAGATTGTACTATGATTTTCTAGGTGACCTGCTACTATTCTCTTGAAAATGAATTCTGACATTTTCTCAGTGGCAAATGCTAGAAGTGTAACATTTGAGATTTTCCAATCCACTGGGACTTTTTCATAATCTAGAGAATTTTTATTGTAACCAATGCATCTATTATCTCTAGCTACTTCTAAGACCCTCAAATGCAGGTCACCAGGCATATTGGACTTGTTAGCCTTTAGTCCCATAAATTTGTTTTGTGCATTTTCTCTGGTGATGATTATTGTTTTATTATAATCTTTATTGTCAGAAGTAGGCTTACGTTAACACTGCAATGAAGTTACTGTGAAAAGCCCCTAGTTGCCACATTCCGGCTCCTGTTCGGGTATACGGAGGGAGAATTCAGAATTCCCAAATTACCTAACAGCACGTCTTTGGGACTTGTGAGAAGAAACCGGAGCACCCGGAGGAAACCCACGCAGACAAATTTAAATTTACTCCTCCCTTTTGCTCCCTAATTTTCCATTATTATTAGGATGTTTTTGGTGTCTTCAGCCACCAAATCTTCTAGTCAGCCACTAATCCTCGCAGCATTGTATGCTTTTTCATTCAATTTGATATTGTCCTTAACTCCTAACTTAGCCTTGGATGGTTCTTCTTTCTTGGAAAATCAGGATCTGGAATGAGCTGCTGGAAAGGATGATGAAAATAAACTCAGAACATTCAGAACGGGATTGGATAAATACTTGCAATTTAAAAAATTCAGGGTGAAAGCAGGGGAAAATAGGACTCATTAAATATCTCTGTGAAAGAATTGACACAAGCTAACTGGACAGAATGACCTCCTTTTGTGTTGGATGAATCCCTGATGATATGAAGTGAAATTTGCATGTACAGTGTGCATTCCAGCATAGAAAATTGATCCTCCAATCTACAGAGATGAGGGAAGGTCTTGATTTCATGACCTGGGAGCTGAACCTTGTGTATACCTACAGGGCTAAAGAATTCAGAACGCACTATGGTGCAGGAGGAGTGGATGGAGGGTAAGGTGCCTGTGATCGTGGCAACTATCAGCTTTGGGATGGGTGTGGACAAGGCTAATGTCAGGTGAGTGTCAATAATGTGGGCTAGGGGAGGGTAATTTCTCTGCCAGAAACACTGTTGTAGTATTGGGATTGTAAGTGTATTCTATCCAGGGTGCTTGGGTGGGGTGAGGGATATTTGAGTTTACTAGTTACTCATTCTCCACAGGGAATGAGTATTGGTTTACAAAAGATTACCTGGACTGCGTGTTTATTCAATAGGTTCAACTTTGTGAAGTCAAATTTTGTTTTGCATGTTGTGAAGTGTGGCTTTTACACGGTAGGGACCCTGGGGAATGAGTGCCAGAATTGCACAGCCCAGGGACATCGGCAGCTGTTTCCTGGCTGCTGATGTTGCGGACCTATTGGCAGCTGCTGTTGTCAAATGCAGATTGGTGTCGTTTACTGACAGTGCATGTGGTAATGTTATCCAGCTTCCTCTGAGTTCCAATGCTGGCTGCCAGTTGTGAGTGCGAGGTAATGTTTGTTCCAAGCTGTTGATTTCCATTGGGTGGTCATAGAATCATATTGCACAGAAAGCAAGCATTTTGTCCATCACAAAGTACTATCCATTAGCCCATAGCCCTAGTTTATCACCCATAGCCCTGCAAGCTTTTCCTTTTCAAGTTTATTTCATGTCATTGAATCTGCTTCCATCGCCCTTTCAAACAATACATTCCAGATCATCACAACTTGCCGCACAACACCAAAATTCCTCATGTTGACTCTGAGTCTTAAACCCATGTCCTCTGGTTTTCGACCCATCGAAGAGTGGAAGTGGCTTACTTCTTCTATCAAAGAATGGCTGCTTTCATAAACATTGTCTTTCACGATACCAGGTATCCCAAAGAGCTTTACAGCCAATAAAGTACTTTGGAAATGTCACTTTTCTAATAGAAAATCCTTCATAATTTTGAACAACATTACCCTTCTTCATCATCCCTGCTCGAAGGACAATAACCCCAGTTTCTCCAGAACTGAAGTCACTCATTTTTGGTGCCAATCTGGAATGAGTGAGTGAGTGACACGTGCGTCCGGGAGACGAGTAATTATGTGTGCACGTGTGATAGACGTGTAGGCCCCTTAAAGTTCGAAACAGGGAAGTTATAATGGGGAACAAAGACATGGTTCTGTCTTCACAAAGGACACAAATAAGATAGCAGAAATGTTGGGGAACACAGGGTTTAGTGAAACATAGGAACATGAAAATTGAAGGAAGAGGAGGCCATTCGGCCCTTTGAGCCTGCTCCGCCGTACACCATGATCATGGCTGATCATCAAGTTTTATACCCTGATCCTGTCTTTACCCCAACATCCCTTGATCCCTTTAGCCCCAAGAGCTTTTTCTAATTCCATCTTGAAATTACACAATGTTTTCATAAAATCATAAAATTTACAATGCTGAAGAAGGCCACTCGGCCTGTTGAGTCTACAACATTGAAAGAACATCCTACTTAAGCCCAGAGCTCCACCCCATCCCTGTAAACCCACCTAAACTTTGAACACTAAGGGACAATTTAGCCTGGCCTGGCCAATCCACCTAATTTGCACATATTTGGACTGTGGGAGGAAACCGGAACACCCGTAGGAAACACACACATATGTAGGGAGAAATTCCAAACGCCATGCAGACAGTCACCCGAGACCGGAGTGTGAGGCAGCTTTGCTAACCACTGTGCTACTGTGTCGGCCTTTTGGACACAACTACTTTCTGTGGTCGCGAATTCCACAGATTCACCACTCTCTGCGTGAAGAAATTTCTCCTCATCTCAGCTTGTGCGAGGGGGAAGGCACCCGTATGTGCGAGGGGGGAGAGGCACGTGTGCGAGGGGGGAGAGGCGCGTGTGCGAGGGGGGAGATGCGCGTGTGCGAGGGGGGAGAGGCGCGTGTGCGAGGGGGGAGAGGCGCGTGTACGAGGGGGGAGAGGCGCGTGTGCGAGGGGGGAGAGGCGCGTGTGCGAGGGGGGAGAGGCGCGTGCGAGGGAGAAGACGCGGTGTGCACGTGGGGAGACGCGCGTGTGCGGGGGGAGAGGCGAGGGGGAGAGGCGCGTGTGCGAAGGGGGAGAGGCGCGTGTGCGAGGGGGGAGAGGCGCGTGTGCGAGGGGGAGAGGCGCGTGTGCGAGGGGGGAGAGGCGCGTGTGCGAGGGGGGAGAGGCGCGTGTGCGAGGGGGGAGAGGCGCGTGTGCGAGGGGGGAGAGGCGCGTGTGCGAGGGGGGAGAGGCGCGTGTGCGAGGGGGGAGAGGCGCGTGTGCGAGGGGGGAGAGGCGCGTGTGCGAGGGGGGAGAGGCGCGTGTGCGAGGGGGGAGAGGCGCGTGTGCGAGGGGGGAGAGGCGCGTGTGCGAGGGGGGAGAGGCGCGTGTGCGAAGGGGGAGAGGCGCGTGTGCGAAGGGGGAGAGGCGCGTGTGCAAGGGGGGAGAGGCACGTGTGCGAGGGGGGAGAGGCGCGTGTGCGAGGGGGGAGAGGCGCGTGTGCGAGGTGCGTGTGCGAGGGGGGAGGGGCGCGTGTGCGAGGGGGGAGAGGCGCGTGTGCGAGGGGGGAGAGGCGCGTGTGCGAGGGGGGAGAGGCGCGTGTGCGAGGGGGGAGAGGCGCGTGTGCGAGGGGGGAGAGGCGCGTGTGCGAGGGGGGAGAGGCGCGTGTGCGAGGGGGGAGAGGCGCGCGTGCGAGGGGGGGAGAGGCGCGCGTGCGAGGGGGGAGAGGCGCGCGTGCGAGGGGGGAGAGGCGCGTGGGCAGACACGCGCGTGCGAGGGGGGAGAGGCGCGTGGGCAGACACGCGCGTGCGAGGGGGGAGAGGCGCGTGGGCAGACACGCGCGTGCGAGGGGGGGAGAGGCGCGTGGGCAGACACGCGCGTGCGAGGGGGGAGAGGCGCGTGGGCAGACACGCGCGTGCGAGGGGGGAGAGGCGCGTGGGCAGACACGCGCGTGCGAGGGGGGAGAGGCGCGTGGGCAGACACGCGCGTGCGAGGGGGGAGAGGCGCGTGGGCAGACACGCGCGTGCGAGGGGGGGGAGGCGCGTGGGCAGACACGCGCGTGCGAGGGGGAGAGGCGCGTGGACAGACACGCGCGTGCGAGGGGGGAAGAGGCGCGTGGGCAGACACGCGCGTGCGAGGGGGGAGAGGCGCGTGGGCAGACACGCGCGTGCGAGGGGGGAGAGGCGCGTGGGCAGACACGCGCGTGGGCAGACACGCGTGTGCGATGGGGGGAGACGCCGTATGCGAAGGGGGAGACGCGAGCGTGTGGGAGAGGGGGAGGCTGTGGGAGAGGGGGAGGCTGTGGGAGAGGGGGAGGCTGTGGGAGAGGGGGAGGCAGTGGGAGAGGGGGGGAGGCAGTGGGAGAGGGGGAGGCAGTGGGAGAGGGGGAGGCGAGCGTGTGGGAGAGGGGGAGGCGAGCGTGTGGGAGAGGGGGAGGCGAGCGTGTGGAGAAGGGGGGGGCGAGCGTGTGGGAGAGGGAGAGGGGGAAGCGAGCGTGCGGGAGAGGGGGAGGGGGAGGCGAGGGTGCGGGAGAGGGGGAGGGGGAGGCGAGCGTGCGGGGGAGGGGGAGGCGAGCGTGTGGGGGAGGGGGAGGCGAGCGTGTGGGGGAGGGGGAGGGGAGCGTGTGGGAGAGGGGGAGGGCGAGGAGAGCGTGTGGGGGAGGGGGAGGCGATCGTGTGGGGGAGGGGGAGGCGAGCGTGTGGGGGAGGGGGAGGCGAGCGTGTGGGAGAGGGGGAGGCGAAGCGTGTGGGAGAGGGGGAGGGGGAGGCGAGCGTGTGGGAGAGGGGGAGGGGGGAGGCGAGCGTTTGTGGGAGAGGGGGAGGGGGAGGCGAGCGTGTGGGAGGGGAGGGGGAGGCGAGCGTGTGGGAGAGGGGGAGGCGGAGGCGAGCGTGTGGGAGAGGGGGAGGGGGAGGCGAGCGTGTGGGGGAGGGGGAGGCGAGCGTGTGGGAGAGGGGGAGGTGGAGGCGAGCGTGTGATGGGGGGAAATTGCACGTGCCAGGGGGAGGGAGACGTGTGTGCGTGAGGGACCGAGCGCATCTGTGTGTTTGGAAGTGATGCATTTGTCCGACTATGAGTATCAGCTTTCCAGCATCATTCCTTCCTCTAAAAATGACAAATACTGTAGTAAGATCCTGGTTGCTGACTGTCTCTGAGCACTTGGTAATGCTTGTTTTTGACCATCTTGAATTTCTGCAGATTTGTGGCTCATTGGAATCTTGCAAAGTCAATGGCTGCTTATTACCAAGAATCTGGCCGTGCAGGAAGAGATGGGAAGCCCTCATTTTGCCGAATCTACTACTGCAGGATAGATTGTGGGAACATCAACTTCCTGATCAGGAAGGAGATTGCTCAGAAGCAGGTACTTCATTGCCAGAGTTAGCCACAAATGTTTTGACCTTTCAGACTGACACATCTGGCTGGCTATCATCCTCATTACTTACATTACTTATCCCTCAAGCTTTTGTTCCATCGTGCCAAGCATTTTTCTAACATCTGGGAATCAGCTACCAGCTGGAAATGAACTGAGGGGTTAGTCTGGATTCTACGTAGAATCACCTATACCTGGGAGAGTGTTGTGGGCCAGAAACTAACAGAGGTTTGGGTGGTTTATGTATATCAGTAAATCTTAATCAGTATAGACATTGTATTAGTAGTGTGTATCAACCTCTGACATTATTTCATATTGCTGTCTCATGTACTCTATATGTTTCACCTGGTCATTATCTGCTCCTTCGTCCCAACTTGGCATTCCAATTCATCTTTTATCTCTTTGCCCAGTTCATCATTACCCTTTCATGCTAATGACCTTTACTACCTGTTTCCACTGGGACATTTCACACTTGTCCTTACTTGCCTCTGGCTCTATTCTTGTGCCCCAACTCTGGCGATGTAGCTCACTTTCTGAATATTGAGAAACCTCTGTGTGTCTTAGGAGAATTATTTTCTTGTGCTTTTTGCAGAGTAAGAGAGGATCTGTAAAACATTGTGACAAATCCTCCCTGGTGGGGTTTGAATCGCTGGTTTCCTTCTGTGAGCAGTCAGGGTAAGTGCTTCCATTTCCTGTGTTTCCTGGACTTCTTTCCTTAATAAGAGGTAACAGCTACCTGGGAATACGTTGTAGGCTGGATCTAACTGAGGGGTTTGAGTAATTTGGATGTAGGATAGCAGATGTCTCGTAGTAAGTTACAGGCTTGAAATGAACTGAGGGGATGGGTGGTTTATGTCTGGAATAACATATACCTGGGAGTAAGTTACAGACTGGAACCTAACTGAGGTTCGACGAGTTTGTACGGAGGATAACAGATATCTAGGAGTGAATTACAGGTTGGAAATGAATAAAGTGCGATGGATATTCTTATGCAAATATTGGCTACCAGGTGTGAGTCACAATTTTATTTGAGGCAGAGGGCACTTTTAATTTTGATTACATGGCTGTGGATGAGCAGTAATTTAAAGAGGGCCAGCCAACTTGTGCACGATCTGTGCAGGAATCTTGTGTTTGCTATGTGGCCACACAGTTTAGAGGGAACTTCAGTTGCACACTTCATATTTCATAGAGTGTGCTTGATTTTCATGAATGGCTCAGTATACATTATTGTGTACTGACCACTTGGCACCTATCTTGTGCATTCTATGGTGGGACTGTGATGAATGTTGGAATTTCAGATACATTGTATTATATGTATTTGGTGGTCAGGGTTAAAACCCTGGGTTAGTGTGTGTATGACTACTGCAGTAGTGGTTTAAAAATCCTGATTTGAAAGACAGCTCAGCTTTTTGGAGCCAGAGGTGCAATTAAAGCATCGTAAAAAGTTTGGGCAAATGGACTTTTATTTAGATTAAGAGGATTCCCTGCGAAGTAGTTCATTAGAGATATCGGGGGAAATTCTCCGCCTCCTTGGCCACATGTTTCTCAGCGGCACTCCATCGCTAATATCGGAACTCGCCGTTCCTGCCGCTGGCCAATGGGATTTCCCATTGTCGGCACCCCACGCCGCTGGGATCAGAACGGAGAAGCCCGCAGGCGGAGAATTCACCTCATTGTGTTCAATTAAATAAGATGATGTAGTTAATGGGAGGTGCGAAGGGTTGGAGCAGTCAGGTTTTGAGCTTTTCAGAGTTAGTTTTTGGCTAGAAGGTGAGCTGAGAAGGTTTCTGAAGAAATGCAACCAGAGATTCTGCATTATTCTGACATGACTCTTTCTTTCAAGTAGTCTAGAAAGATCTCTCTTTCTCAAAGACTTTCAAGACATCTCTATACAGCAAGTATTCCTGAGTGCTAACTGTATTTAAAAGTGGATTGTGATCTGAGATGGTTGTTTGAGTAGAAGTAAAGATAGCAGTTAAGCACTATTGTGGCACAGTATTGATCAGCATTGTTTAAGGGGTAATTGTAAGCTATTTTTTTGTGTGCTGCCAAAGATATTTTTAATACTGTGTTTAGTCATCAAGTTTGTTTTAATATACCATATCCGTATTTTGCAAGAAATCACTCCTGGAGCGTGGTAGCCTTTCCACACAGTCTTACAAAATTAAAATAAAATATTGAGGTTTCTGTCCAATATCCTAGCCACTGTTGGGGTCTGGCCCAGGATTGTAAAAGGAACATTGTGCCATATAGAGTTTATATCAATAAATATTAATCAGAACAGTGTATTTCACCTCTTATTAATCAGTTTAGAGTGCATGTCAGTAAATATTAATCAATACAGTGTATTTCAGTAATTATTAATCAGTATATCAGTAAATATTAACCAGCAGCGAGCATATATAAGTAATACCAGTAAATATCAATCCACATCAAGCTTGTATCAGTAAATATTAATCAGCAGAGAGCATATATCAGTCAATATTTTATGGTGTTACCAGACTCCTAAACAATCCTCTTATGGACTGACCTCATTAATACTATACCCCTGTATGCCTCACCCCATGCCGGTGCTTATGTAGTTATATTGTGTACCTTGTGTTCCCTATTCTGTGTTTTCTTTTATTTCCTTTTCTTTTCATGTACTTATGATCTGTTGAGCTGCTCGCAGAAAAATACTTTTCACTGTACCTTGGTACACGTGACAATAAACAAAATCCAAATATTAATCACTATTGAGTTTATATCAGTAAACATTAATTGGTGCAAAGTGTATCTAGTAAACATTAATTGGTACAGTGTATATCAGTAAATATTAATCAGCACAATCTATATCAGTAAATATTTTTAAAAATGTTTTTATTGGAGTTTCGACTTTTCATATTATGCGTTACATAACAAAACAAAATCAAAACATGTACTTGCAAGAATTTACAGCATCTGTAGTTTTAGCTATCTTACATAGGATGTACCTTCTCCATACGTGGAGCTTGCTACGGTCCGGAGGTAATTGTGCAAGATATAGACAAAGGTAATTGACAAAGAAAATGCCACTGAGCGCTTGCTGGGCCTGGCTGTTTTTTGAATTTTGAGAAATTGTTTCAATGTGTTTTTGTGAAATTATTTCGACAAATCTTAATAAAAGTTTTTTGCCTTGTCGTTTGCAAATGTTTATTCAACATGTTCCTGTGAATTTTTTTCAAACCTCTGCTCTTCTGTTCTCCTCTTTCCCCCCCCCCCCCCCCCCCCCCCCCCCCCCCCCCCCCCACTTTACTGGTTGATGGTTACAAGCATGTCTTGGAACACATTGGAGAACAGCCTCCATGTTTTGGCAAGCCTTCCTCTGTTCCTCTAATGGCGTATTTTATTTTCTATAGCTTGAGAAATTCCGCCATGACGGACAGCCAGTCTGCAGCCTTGGGTAGTGCTGCCGATCGGTTCTGCCGAGCAGAGGTCTCCGCCGGCAGATCAGGAAGGCAAAGGAGTCTGTCAGCCCCTCTCCCCATGAAAGGTTCTGGCTGTTCTGCTACCCTGAATATCGCCACCAGTGGGCAAGGCCCCGCCCTCAACGCCACAGCCCTGGACATGGCCTCAAAGAAGGAAGTCCAGGACCCAGTGAGTCTGAGGCAAGACCAGAATATGTGGGTGTGGTTGGCTGGACCTCCCTGGCACCGTTCACATTTGTCCTCCACCCCCAGGAAGAACTCACTTATTCAAATTCTGGTTAGGTGCGTCCAGTGCACCAGCTTTAGTTGTGTTCGGCTCAGCTGTCCGCACGTGCAGGTGAAATTTGCCGTGTGCAGTGGTTCCAGAGTTCTTCCCATATCTCCCTGCCAAGTACTTCCTCCCATTTCTCCCTTGGCTCATTCAGGAATGAGTGTGTCTCTTCGAATAATCATCCATACATATCTGCACAGTTCCTGTCTCCTCGCTCTCTCGCGTCAGTAGCTCGTCCACTAGTAAGTCCACTAGTAAATCGGGCAGCACGGTAGCATGGTGGTTAGCATAAATGCTTCACAGCTCCAGGGTCCCAGGTTCGATTCCTGGCTGGGTCACTGTCTGTGTGGAGTCTGCACATCCTCCCCGTGTGTGCGTGGGTTTCCTCCGGGTGCTCCGGTTTCCTCCCACAGTCTAAAGATGTGCGGGTTAGGTGGATTGGCCATGCTAAATTGCCCATAGTGTCCTAAAAAGTAAGGTTAAGGGGGGGGTTGTTGGGTTACGGGTATAGGGTGGGGTGATCATTGCTCGGCACAACATCGAGGGCTGAAGGGCCTGTTCTGTGCTGTACTGTTCTATGTTCTATGTTAAGTGTGTTGGTATCTGGGGGAATGTTGTTGCTTCCTTGCGGAGGACGTTTTTGACTTGGTTATATCTCAGTTCATTCCCTCTTAGGAGCTTGAACTTATCCGTTAGTTCCCTTAGGGTTGCTACTGTGCCTTCTATGTACATGTCTCTAACCGTCAGAGTCCCTTCGTCTTGTCTTCACCTTTCGAAGGAGGTGTCCATTGTCGCAGGGGTGGACTTACGATTTTTGAAGAAGGGGGTCATGATGGACATTTCGGTCATAGACTTTACAGTGCAGAAGGAGGCCATTCGACCCATCGAGTCTGCACCGGCCCTGGGAAAGAGCACCAAACACGTCTCCACACTATCACTGTAACCCAGCAACCCCACCTAACCTTTGAACACGAAGGGGCAATTTAGCATAGCCAATCCACCTAACCTACACATCTTTGGATTGTGGGAGGAAACCGGAGGAAACCCACGCAGACACGGGAAGAAAGTGCAAATTTCACACAGACAGTGACCCAAGGCCAGGATTGAACCCGGGTCCCTGGAGCTGTGAGGCAGCAGTGCTAATCACTGTGCCACAGTGCCACTGAAGTGATGTCGCATTTGGTTCCATGTTCAAAGTGTGGCTACTACCACTGGGCTTTTTGAGTATTTAGCCCGGGGGGGCTGGGGTGGGGAAGGGAAGGGAGGGGAAAGCGGAGAGAGAGAGAGAGAAGGGGGGGGGGGGGGGGGGGGGGGCAGCGGGCATCCAGAAGAATCCAGAGCTGGTGGTGTTTGTTCACACGCTCACCATGGGAGTGCTGTACAGTAGTTTCACCCATGAGGTGAACCCTGGCCCAAACCCAAACAGGTGCAGCACCTCTAAGACCCTGTCGAAGGCCTTTTCTGCGTCCAGGGAGGTGATCACCTCCAGTGTTCCCTCCCCAGATGGGGTCATGATCACATTCAGCTGGGTCACTGTCTGTGTGGAGTTTGCACATTCTCCCCGTGTCTGCGTGGGTTTCGCCTCCACAACCTAAAAACGTGCAGAGTAGGTGGATTGGCCACGCTAAATTGCCCCTTAATTGGAAAAAAATAATTGGGTACTCTAAATTTATAATTAAAAAAAAAAAATGATCACATTCAGCAGGCGCCTGATGTTCATTGTTGATTGTCTGCCTTTGACAAAGCCGGTCTGATCTTCCGCAACTACCTCTGGCACGCAACTCTCTAGCCTCCTTGCCAGGGCTTTTGCCAGGATCTTAGTGTCAGTATTAATGAGTGAGATGGGTCTGTATAACCTGCAATCCACTGTGTCTTTGTCCTTTTTGCAGATCAGTGATATGGAGGCCTGAGCCAGTGTTGGTGGTAGGGTTCCCCTAGACAGTGAGTCGACGAGCATCTCCCGAATGTGCGGGGCCAGTGCTGGCATGAATTCTTTGTAGAAGTCCACCGGGAATCCGTCTGGTCCCAGAGTCTGCATGGAGTTCATGCTGTCCACGATGTCCCTCTGTTCTAATGGTGCTTTCAGGCCCCGACTCCTGTGCTACCTACGACAGTCATGTCCAGTTCATCGAAGAACTGATTCATCTTTGAGTTCCCCTTCTGGGGGCTCGGAAGTATATAGTTCTCAGTAGATGGTCACAAAGGCCTCGTTACGGCGTCGCAACTAGTTTGCCGTTGCTCTTTTACCCGAACTGTTTCCCTCATGTCTGCCTGCTTTCTCAGCTGGTGAGCCAGCATGCAGCTGGCCTTGTCTCCATGTTGATAAAAGATCCCCATGTCTGGCGGAGCTGGTGCACTGCTTTCCCAGTGGAGTGCACATCAAAGTATATTTGTAGCTTTTTCTTTCCGCGAGTAGATTCACGGTCAGGGCCGTGGAGTTCCTCTGATCTAACTTCTGTATGGCATTGATTATCTGTTGCCTAGCTACCCTCTCCCCTCTCCCTTCTTTCTTCGAGTGCCCTGTACTCAGTAATAATCTCCCCCCATATCACTGCCTTCAGTGCCTCCCAGAATGTGGAGGGTGAGACCTCCTCATGCTGGTTGTAGGTTACGTACCCGTCGGTGGCTTGTGATATCCGCTCATAGAACGCCTTGTGGCAAGGAGGACCGTGTCCCGCTTCTATGGGGGCCCAGCCTGTCTCCAACCTCACATCCACGTAATGTGGAGCGTGGTCAGAGATTACTAATGCAGAGTACTCAGCTCCTGCTATTCCTGGATGCACCGAGTTGCCCACTCCTAGTGTGGACCCTGTGGACCTGGGGCCCTCCCGTTGTGTTCTTCTCCCTCCCCCTTATGTTAGTAAATAATAATCAGTATAGAGTTTATAATCAGTACAGTGTTTATATTAGTAAATATTAATCAGTACAGAGTTTATAATCAGTAAATATTAATCAGTACAGAGTTTATATCAGCAAATATTAATCAGTGCAGAGTTTATAATCAGTAAATATTAATCAGTAGAGTTTATAATCAGTAATTATTAATCAGTACAGTGTTTATAATTAAATATTAATTGTTACAGTTTATATCAGTAGATATTAATCAGTACAGAATTTGCAATCAGTAAATATTAATTGGTACGATGTGTATCAACAAACATTAATAAGTATAGTGTATATCATGAATATTAATTGGTATAGTATATATGAGTAAATATTAATCAGTAGTGTGACAGAAAATATTATTTTTAATATTTTGGGGGTCTATTATATTCTGTGAAGCCTGTCTATGTGGTGAAATAATTCAGTATGCTAGGGAATGATTGTCTGGTGGAGTTACAGACCATGAAAGGCATATTGGCGTTAAAGGCATGCATTTGAAATTGGAACGGCCAAGTACATTTTCTCTAAGCAAACAAGCAGTGGGTAGACATTTGCTTTAGGAGATACTGGCTTTGGATTTACAGCTGTTAAATTTGAAAGGGGAGTAACCTTGGAAAAGGTTGTCAATCAGTAAGGAAAGGTTGTTACATTTTATTTGACTTTAAAGGAGGTACGATAGAGTGAACACAAAAGATATTGGGCAAGTTAAGTTCAAAGAAATGCTACGGACAATGGAATCGAAGATGAAAGTGGAAAAGGATATTTCAGTGGAGATGTTGGGTGTTGGATTTGTGACATTTCCTCGGTGTTGGGAGAAGAGCTGTAAAGGTGCAAGATTTGAAGTAGCCCTTCCAGCCAAGTCAGAAAAGAATCTGTTTTCCAGAGTGTAGGACTTTGATTTTGAAGTTTCTTGAATTTCCATAGTAGAATGGGAGAGAGGTTGAGAGGTCCAGTGATGCACCTTTCCTGCAGCAAGATTTGCCTTGTGATAATATTATTGGAATTTTGCAGTTGAACATTGATAAGAGAGTGTTGTCTAAACAGTGTTTACCTGTGTGTCTAGTCAAGTGAGGTTCTATTAGAGTCATAGAGGTTTACAGCATGAAAACAGGCCTTTCGGCCCAACTTGTCCATGACGCCCAGTTTTACCACTAAACTAATCCCAATTGCCCGTATTTGGCCCACAACCCTCTATCCCCATCTTTGCCATATAATTGACTCAGTTCTGTGAGCAGGTAAACTATTTTTTCTTTCTTTTTTACTGGGAGACTAAGTAGAGGTGATAGCAGCTAGGGCAGTTCCCCCTGCAGAATGTTCGAGGTAAGGGAGACCACCGGTGACCTTGCTGACTTCACCTGCAGGAAGTGCAGCCGTCTCCAGCTCCTCACAGACCGTGTTAGGGAACTGGAGCTGGATGAACTGAGGGTCATTCGGGAAGCTGAGGGGGTGATAGAAGCTACAGGGACACAGTTACACCTGAGAACAAAGGTAGCTGAGTAACAGTTAGAGGTGGGAAGAGGAGGAAGCAGTGAGAGCAGGAATCCCCTGTGGTTGTTCCTCTCAACAATACGTATACCGCTTTGGATTCTGTTGGGGGGGGGGATTACCCAGCAGGGTAGGCTGCAGTGCCCGGGTCTATGGCACGAGGTCCGGCTCTGGGGCTCGGGAGGGAAGGGGGGAGATTAGGAGAGCACTAGTTATAGGGGACTCAATAGTGAGATGTACAGACAGGCGGTTCTGTGGGCATGGGCGAGACTCTCAGATGGTTTGTTGTCTACCGGGTGCTAGGGTCCATGACGTCTCGGATCGTGTCTTCAGGATCCTGAAGGGGGAGGCTGAGCAGCCAGAAGTCGTGGTGCACATTGGTATGAACGACGTAGGTAGAAAATGGGTGTGGATGTAATAACCGGGTTTACGGAGTTAAAAGCCAGGACAGACAGTGTTGTCATCTCTGGTTTGTTGCCGGTGCCACGTGATAGCGAGGCGAGGAATAGGGAGAGAGAGTGCAGTTGAACACGTCGCTGCAGGAATGGTCTAGGAGGGAGGGCTTCAGGTATTGGATAATTGGAGCGCATTCCCGGGAAGGTGGGACCTGTACAAGCAGGACGGGTTACATCTGAACCAGAGGGGCACCAATATCCTGGGAGGGAGGTTTTCTGGTACTCTGCGGGAGGGTTTAAACTGATTCGGCAGGGGAATGGGAACCGGACTTGGAGTCCAGCAACTAAGGTAGCCGATGTTCAGGACGTTAAAGCGTGTAGTGAGGCAGTGGGGACGGTAACACTGACAAAGGAGAGTATTTGCAGACTCGGAGATGGGTTGAAGTGTGTATACTTCAACGCAAGAAGCATCAGGAATAAGGTGGGTGAACTTAAGGCATGGATCAGTATTTGGGACTACGATGTGATGGCCATCACGGAAACTTGGATAGAAGAGGGGCAGAAATGATTGTTGGAGGTTCCTGGTTACAGATGTTTCAATAAAATTAGGGAGCGTGGTAAGAGAGGTGGGGGGTGGGGGGGTTGCATTATTAATGAGAGATAGTATAACAGCTGCAGAAAACCAGTTCGAGGAGGATCTGCCTACTGAGGTAGTATGGGTTGAAGTCAGAAATAGGAAAGGAGCAGTCACCTTGTTGGGAGTTTTCTATAGGCCCCTCAATAACAGCAGAGATGTGGAGGAACAGATTGGGAAACAGATTTTGGAAAGGTGCAGAAGTCACAGGGTAGTTCAACTTCCCAAATATTGAGTGGAAACTCTTTTAGATCAAATAGTTTGGATGGGGTGGTGTTTGTGCAGTGTGTCCAGGAAGCTTTTCTAACACAGTATGTTGATTGTCCGACCAGAGGGGGAGGCCATATTGATTTGGTATTTGGTAATGAACCAGGCCAAGTGATAGATTTGTTAGTGAGGGAGCATTTTGGAGATAGTGACCACAATTCTGTGACTTTCACTTGAGTAATGGAGAGGGATAGGTGCGTGCAACAGGCCAAGGTTTACAATTGGGGGAAAGGTAAATACGATGCTGTCAGACAAGAACTGAAGTGCATAAGTTGGGAACATAGGCTGTCAGGGAAGGAGATAATTGAAATGTGGAACTTGTTGAAGGAACAGATACTACGTGTCCTTGATATGTATGTTCCTGTCAGGCAGGGAAGAGATGGTCGAGTGAGGGAACAATGGTTGACAAGAGAGGTTGAATGTCTTGTGAAGAGGAAGAAGGAGACTTGTGCAAGGCTGAGGAAACGGCTCAGACAGGGCGCTGGAGGGATACAAGATAGCCAGGAGGGAACTGAAGAAAAGGATTAGGAGAGCTAAGAGAGGGCATGAAAAATCTTTGGCGAGTAAGATCAAGGAAAACCCCAAGGCCTTTTACACATATGTGAGAAATATGAGAATGACGAGAGCAAGGGTAGATCCGATCAAGGATAGTAACGGGAGATTGTGTATTGAGTCTGAAGAGATAGGAGAGGTCTTGAACGAGTACTTTTCTTCAGTATTGGTATTCAGAGGTGCCGTATTGTTGGTGAGGACAGTGTGAAACAGACTGGTAAGCTCGACCAGATACTTGTTAGGAAGGAAGATGTGTTAGGCATTTTGAAAAACTTGAGGATAGACATGTCCCCTGGGCCTGACGGGATATATCCAATATATCTCGGGAAGCAAGAGATTACATTGCAGAGCCGTTGGCAATGATCTTTTCGTCCTCACTGTCAACACGGAATTGGAGAGTGGCGAATGTCGTGCCCCTGTTCAAAAAAGGGAATAGGGATAACCCTGGGAATTACAGGCCAGTTAGTCTTACTTTGATGGTAGGCAAAGTAATGGAAAGGGTATTGAGCGATAGGGTTTCTGAGCATCTGGAAAGACACTGCTTGATTAGGGATAGTCAGCACGGATTTCGGAGGGGTAGGTCTTGCCTCACAAGTCTCATTGAATTCTTTGAGTAGGTGACCAAGCACGTGGATGAAAGTAAAGCAGTGGATGTAGTGTACATGGATTTTAGTAAGGCATTTGATAAGGTTCCCCATGGTAGGCTTATGCAGAAAGTAAGGAGGCATGGGATAGTGGAAAATTTGGCCAGTTGGATATCAAACTGTCTCACTGATAGAAGTCAGAGTGGTGGTGGATAGCAAATATTCAGCCTGGAGCCTAGTTACCAGTGGCGTACTGCAGTGATCAGTTCTGGGTCCTCTGCGGTTTGTGATTTTCATTAATGACTTGGATGAGGGAGTTGAAGAGTGGGTCAGTAAATTTGCAGACGATACGAAGATTGGTGGAGTTGTAGATAGTGAGGAGGGTTGTTGTCGGCTGCAAAGAGACACAGATAGGATGCAGAGCTGGGCTGAGGAGCAGATGGAGTTTATTCCTCAAAAGTGAGAGGTTGTCCATTTTGGAAGGACAATTATGAATGCGGAATACAGGGTTAACGGTAAGGTTCTTGGCAAAGTGGAGGAGCAGAGAGATCTTGGGGTCTATGTTCATAGATCTTTGAAAGTTGCAACTCAAGTGGATAGAGCTGTGAAGAAGGCCTATGGTGTGCTAGCGTTCATTAGCAGAGGGATTGAATTTAAGAGCCGTGAGGTGATGGTGCAGCTGTACAAAACTTTGGTAAGGCCACATTTGGAGTAGTGTGTGCAGTTCTGGTCGCCTCATTTTAGGACGGATGTGGAAGCTTTGGAAAAGGTGCAAAGGAGATTTACCAGGAATTTGCCTGGAATGGAGAGTAGGTCTTACGAGGAAAGGTTGAGGGTGCTCGGCCTTTTCTCATTAGGAGAAGGATGAGGGGAGACTTGATGGAGGTTTATAAGATGATCAGGGGAATAGATAAATAGTCAGAGACTTTTCCCCCGGGTGGAACAAACCATTACAAGGGGACATAAATTCAAGGTGAATGGTGGAAGATATAGGGGGGATGTCAGAGGTAGGTTCTTTACCCAGAGAGTAGTAGGGGCATGGAATGCACTGCCTGTGGAAGTAGTTGAGTCAGAAACATTAGGTACCTTCCAGCGGCTATTGGATAGGTACATGGATTACGGTAGAATGATGGGGTGTAGATTAATTTGTTCTTAGTCTCGGACAAAAGTTCGGCACAACATTGTGGGCTGAAGGGACTGTTCTATGATGTATTTTCTATGTTCTATGTAACTGTCTAAATGCTTTTTGAAAGACAAGATTGTACCCACCTCTACTACTCTGGCAGCTTCTTCCAGACACTGACCACCCTCTGTGTGAAAAAATTGCCCCTCTGGACTCTTTTGTATCTCTCCCCTCTCACCTTAAACCTATGCCCTCTCGCTTTAGACTCCCCTTTGTTAAATGTTTTAATTTAATGTTTAAAATCGCAAAAGTGTTACTGCAATTTGTGGCTTCTGAATTATGTAAATTTATTCCCTTTTTGTGAAAATTTGTAAAGAAGGTTGTACTGCAAGGGCCAAGTTTCCCTTTGGGATTTAGTTTGCACAGCAATCAACATCTGCTGGATGATCACAATAGGATCCATTTCAGTAAATGTGAATCAGTATATTATACATATGAGTAAATATTAAACAAGATGAAGTATCTTTCAGGAAATATTACTCGGGTAGTTCAGACACCTGAAAGGTTTAATATGATAAAGCGGAGGTGTTGAAGAGGCTGTTTGTACTTAAAGATCATAAGATCTGGATGAGGTACCTCCAAAAATACAGAAAAAGTAAGGGTGAATGTGGTGGAGGCACTGTTCATAATTTTTCAATCTTCCTTAGACTCGGTTAGTGCCAGAACACTGGAGAATGTCAAATGTTACACCCTTGTTCAAAAAAGGGTGACAGACCTGTGCAAATTCGATTTTAGACAGTTGAAAAAAAATGAAAATGAAAATCGCTTATTGTCACGAGTAGGCTTCAATAAAGTTACTGTGAAAAGCCCCTAGTCGCCACATTACGGCGCCTGTCCGGGGAGGCTGGTACGGGAATCGAACCGTACTGCTGGCCTGCTTGGTCTGCTTTAAAAGCCAGCGATTTAGCTCAGTGAGCTAAACCAGCCCCTTGTACAAATCATCAGGTGATTTTTTAATGTATGTACTTGCATTTATGTATAGTCATCTGCAGTGGTACTCGGTATCACACCGAGATTGCAACTGAGCACTATACAATGGTTCGTAAGTAAGTGTGTGGAAAGTTGTCTATTTCTTCAGGCATATTTGTGAAATACATAACCTGTGGGCCAAGTTTATGTTTGTCCCTTCTATGCAATGCAGGGGGTTGGCGACTGAATGGAGCTGCCTCCTTGGTGTTGGTAGATTGCACGGTTGGATTTATTGTCTACTAGTCCTTCTATGTAATGTTCAGTTCAGGGTGTCCTGAAAATGCTTTCCCCAAGCTGTTGAAGGTGTTGGAGTTTTTGTTGTCGACATCAAGATTGTTGGTTTTCCTGTTGTCTCAGTTGTATTTTTGGGATGTACTAGGGTCGTTGTTGCCGAGCTTCTGGTTTTTGCCGAGCTTCTGGTTGTTATCAGTGCTTTCTGCTATTTATTTGGACCTGGCTGCTGACCTTGGCTTTGGACAGAATCCATAAGTGAAGGCGAATGAGACAAGAATCAGGAACATTACAACAAACGTGGCAATGATCACAAGACCCCCCAGGGCCCATTTGTCGCTCGACAACCAACTCCTGGCCTCCTGTACCATACCTGAGTCCAGGGATGACAATTGCTCCATCGACATGCTGCAGAATAGAGAGAATGAGAAAAATACTCAGGTTATGGAAGGCAGATCTGGTTCTGAGCCTGTGGATGTGAAGCTGGCAGTGTGTGGGTAACGTGTAGTGATGGGCTAATCATCGATTAGAATTGTATCATGTTATGTCTGCACTGTGCTTCATGCACTGCTGTCTGGGAGGGCAGGACATAAGGGTGGAGGTGAAATTTTCCACCAGTGTTTTGATGTCTGCCAGTTTCAATGCAACAACCGCGTGGGGGCCACTGCTTGACCGTGTGCATACCACTGCGTGACCGCGTGGGGGCCACTGCGTGACCGTGTAGGGGGCCACTGCGTGACCCTGTGGGGGGCCGCTGCGTGACCGCGTGGGGGCCGCTGCGTGACCGCGTGGGGGGCCGCTGCGTGACCGCGTGGGGCCGCTGCGTGACCGCGTGGGGGCCGCTGCGTGACCGCGTGGGGGCCGCTGCGTGACCGCATGGGGGCCGCTGCGTGACCGCATGGGGGCCGCTGCGTGACTGCGTGGGGGCCGCTGCGTGACCGTGTGGGGGCCACTGCGTGACCGTGTGCATACCACTGCATGACCGTGTGGGGGCCGCTGCGTGACCGTGTGGGGGCCGCTGCGTGACCGTGTGGGGGCCGCTGCGCGACCGTGTGGGGGCCGCTGCGTGACCGCGTGGGGGCCGCTGCGTGACCGTGTGGGGGCCGCTGCGTGACCGTGTGGGGGCCGCTGCGTGACCGGGTGGGGGCCGCTGCGTGACCGGGTGGGGGCCGCTGCGTGACCGTGTGGGGGCCGCTGCGTGACCGTGTGGGGGCCGCTGCGTGACCGTGTGGGGGCCGCTGCGTGACCGTGTGGGGGCCGCTGCGTGACCGCGTGGGGGCCGCTGCGTGACCGCGTGGGGGCCGCTGCGTGACCGCGTGGGGGCCGCTGCGTGACCGCGTGGGGGCCGCTGCGTGACCGCGTGGGGGCCGCTGCGTGACCGCGTGGGGGCCGCTGCGTGACCGCGTGGGGGCCGCTGCGTGACCGCGTGGGGGCCGCTGCGTGACCGCGTGGGGGCCGCTGCGTGACCGCGTGGGGGCCGCTGCGTGACCGCGTGGGGGCCGCTGCGTGACCGCGTGGGGGCCGCTGCGTGACCGCGTGGGGGCCGCTGCGTGACCGCGTGGGGGCCGCTGCGTGACCGCGTGGGGGCCGCTGCGTGACCGCGTGGGGGCCGCTGCGTGACAGCGTGGGGGCCGCTGCGTGACCTTGTTGGGGGCCGCAGCGTGACCTTGTTGGGGGCCGCTGCGTGACCTTGTTGGGGGCCGCTGCGTGACCTTGTTGGGGGCCGCTGCGTGACCTTGTGGGGGGCCGCTGCGTGACCTTGTGGGGGGCCGCTGCGTGACCTTGTTGGGGGGCCGCTGCGTGACCGGGTGGGGGCCGCTGCGTGAGCTTGTTGGGGGCCGCTGCGTGACCTTGTGGGGGCCGCTGCGTGACCTTGTTGGGGCCGCTGCGTGACCGCGTGCATACCGCTGCGTGACCTTGTTGGGGGCCGCTGCGTGACCTTGTTGGGGGCCGCTGCGTGACCTTGTTGGGGGCCGCTGCTTGACCTTGTTGGGGCCGCTGCGTGACCTTGTTGGGGGCCGCCGCGTGACCTTGTTGGGGCCGCCGCGTGGCCGGGTGGGGGCCGCCGGGTGACCGGGTGGGGGCCGCTGCGTGACGATGCCAGGGGCCGCTGCGTGACTGCGCCGGCCTATTTTGAGTACCTGTTATTCCTGTGTCATGTGTCAATACAAGGAGAGATTATGCGTGTATAACTCCTTTGGATCAAGGTCAGCAGACAAAAGGAGGCGAATCAATGAGCTGCAGTTTGACGTTGTTTCTCTGTAACACGTTGCACTACCCCCAACCGCCCCTCCCAGCACCGAAGGGGGTGCTCATCTTTAATATTGGAAACCTACTTGTTCAGAAACCACCTCATCCTGTTTCATAATTTGTTTTCAATGCTAACTGAAAGTCAAAGTGACCTTTAGCCTGCACTCCCTGGGAAAGTACTGGGCAGACGTCTGTCTGTTCCTGTGTATAAACCTTGATAACACTGTGAGCAATAACTTTCTACAGAATAGCCTGTCCTTACCTGAAGCTGTTCTGTCAGAGTGAAATGGCCGTTTCTCCTCAGCGGGTTACCCCTCTTCCAATAATTTGTCAAATCTTTAAACTGCGCTTTTATCTGAGCAGTTGTTGGTTTGTTTCGGGATAAATATTAACCAGCTGACGCTACAGCAGAATAATGCAATACTCCTCAGCCACGCCCGCCTCTGGCCAGTTCCTTTTGTAATTTTCTTTTATCATTAGGTGATGCAAACATGGGTGGAGATGACTAACATTGGCACGACCTTTAACCCTAATGTCAGCTATGGTTCCATTGGTGGAATTGTTGCCAAAGCCCTATCTGCCTCCTTGGGTGCATGTAAAAAATCCCACACCATGCTTTCAAAGAAGAGCAGCGGAGTTCTCCCCAGTGTTCTGGCCAATATTGCTGTTCAATCAACACATTACTGTGTGGGGGAGCTCGCTTTGTGTAAATGAGCTGCTGCATTTCCTCCATTACAACAGTGACTACACTTTAACAAAAAGTACTTAATTGACTGTAAAATGCTTTTATCATCAGTGAATGGCGTTATGTTGAGAAAAGTCTTTGTTTTTTTCTGAGCACTAGAGGTTTTGGTGAAATTTTACCTGATCTTCTTTGGGAAAGAATGAAATACTTCTTGACATGTAGTCACTCATAGGCAAACATAACAGCAGATGTGTACACAGCAAATACTAATCAGCTATTGACCAGATAATCTATTTTGTGAGGGATAGATATTGACCGGGGAGAACCCCCTTACTCCTCTTCAAATTGTGCCATGAATCGTTTCCATTCGCTTGAGAGAACAGAAGGTGCCTCGATTTATTGTCTCGTCAAGTCCGGCTCTCCCCGTCTCCTGCTCTGGAGTATCAGCCTAGGTTATATGCTCGGGTTTCTGGAGCAACACTTGAATCCACTACTTTCTGAGTTGGAGGCTGTCATGCGATCCACCAAACTAAGGCTGATGTGTTTAAAACTCTCATGAAGTGACAAGGTCCATAGTTCAAACACCAGTAAGGCTGAAAAAACACAGGTAAATTGACCTTTGGTTGTGTGATGATACCAGGCTGGCTTTAAAATGTTTGGGTTAGCCAATTCCACAGCTTTGAGGTCTTCAATTGGGGAGAGGATGAGTGAAGGAATGGTAGGGAATGAGTTCAAGTGGTAAGATGGTGCCATGAGTTTTAATTTTAATTGGATTTCCAGTTGACCAGCCTAAGTTTCCCATAGCTGAATACATGCTCCAGCATCCCTTCGTTAGTCAGCGGTTGTATTAAAACTGGTGAAGGACATAGCTTCAGCCCACATAACTATATGAGTTGATTTCACAGGCAGGAGAAACTTGTATGTAGCTTTCTGAAGGACTTTTTTAAAAATTATGTCAGTTTGTCATTCCACCTGTGTGGGTTGGCAGTTTGTAAACATTTTACCCACAACACCCATATCTGTCTTATCCTCACTATTCTGCTTGGATGTTCTGCTACATTCACCTTGTGCACGAGTAATTGGGTCGAAGGATCACAGCCATAATCTCTGCTTTCCTTGATTTCCAGACAAATTGTATGATAAAGTAGCACACTTATCTCTTTCTGTGACAGACTGGTATGTCATACAGTCTGACCCTTAAATTCTCTTGCTCTCTGTCCTGGATATACTTGGTCCCTATTCACATCTGGTAAAGGGTACGACAGACGACAAAGAGAATCTAAAAGAACCTTCGATTTTTCTGACTAAGCAAATATAACCTTAAGAGAATCCACTAGAGCTAAATGAAATCCATTCAGAGATGTTCTGAGCGCCCTCTTATTAAATTTAAAGGTAAACCCTTTCCATTTAATTGTATAAAATTCTTTATCAAGTATGATTAGAAGACCCCTATGTTAATAAGGAATGTTTGCCAAGTCACACTTTTACTCCGTAGCTTCACAATCTTTCCTTTAACAAAGGACACAGTGAGGTACATTTTGTGAGGGCCACGAAGAATCCAGCATGAGTTTGTAGAATAGAAAGAAATAACTTTATTTACAATTTCATATATGCACACAACAGGAGCAGTACTCCTTTGCTGCTCACTCCTCTCTTGCTGGTTCCATTCTGGTCAGCTCTATTTATACAGGGACTCTGCTAATGATTTCTCTGCCCCCTCATTGGGGAAGCTCATACTCCCTAAAGATTGTGGGATTGCCATTAGTCCCCAGCCAGTGGTAAGAAGGCAGGTTATAACAGTACATAAGTACATAAGAACTAGGAGCAGGAGTAGGCCATATGGCCCCTCGAGCCTGCTCCGCCATTCAGTGAGATCATGGCTGATCTTTTGTGGACTCAGCTCCACTTTCCTGCCCGAACACCATAACCCTTTATTACTTTATTCTTCAAAAGACTATCTTTATCTTGAAATCATTTAATGAAGGAGCCTCAACTGTTTCACTGGGCAGGGAATTCCATAGATTCACAACCCTTTGGGTGAAGAAGTTCGTACTAAGCTCGGTCCTAAATCTACTTACCCTTATTTTGAGGCTATGCCCCGTAGTTCTGCTTTCACCCGCCAGTGGAAACAACCTCCCTGCATCTATCCTATCTATTCCCTTCATAATTTTATATGTGTCTATAAGAACCCCCCCCCCCGCATCCTTCTAAATTCCAACGAGTACAATCCCAGTCTACTCAACCTCTCCTCGTAATCCAACCCCTTCAGCTCTTGGATTAACCTAGTGAATCTCCTCTGCACACTCTCCAGCACCAGTATGTCCTTTCTCAGGTAAGGAGACCAAAACTGAACACAATACTCCAGGTGTGGCCTCACTAACACCTTATACAGTTGCAGCATAACCTCCCTCGTATTAAACTCCATCCCTCTAACAATGAAGGACAGAACTCCATTTGCCTTCTTAATCACCTGTTGCACCTGTAAACCAACTTTTTGCGACTCATGCACTAGGACACCCAGGTCCCCCTGTTTTAATATTTTATCATTGAAATAATAATCCCTTTTTACGGTTATTCATACCATAAATGGATAACTTCACATTTGTCAACATTGTATTCCATCTGCCAGACCCTCGCCCGTTCACTTAAACTATCCAAATCCCTCTGCAGACTTCCAGTATCCTCTGCACTTTTTGCTTTTCCACTCATCTTAATGTCGTCTACAAACTTGGACACATTGCCCTTGGTCCACATCCCCAACTCCAAATCATCTATGACATATTTATGGTCCTATAATGAGTTATACTGAACACAGTCCTTAATACTGGCCTCTCTTCATTATTGATAAGAAATATTTTCTTTAAATAAGTTATCTTGCTTGTAATTAATTTTGATTTCCAGCATTCAGTTTTAACTATCAAATCCTTTAAGTTGATGCTCCATTTTGAGACAAAATATCAGTCAAACGACATTTTCCTTCCAGGAATTCGGACTTCACATTTCAGATGTTGGACTTGAAATGCCATGTTGTTTTACAGATGTAAAGCAGGCCTAAGAGTTCCAGCACTGGATGATTGGGGTCTTACTGATCTCTGAAAACTAATGTACCTCTTTCACACCTGATGTTTACGCTGAGTTGTTCTTCGATCTCCTCCTCATGCTCAATGGCTTCTGATTGCAGGAGACATGTCCTGATTCCTGGAATTAACTATCTGCCAGTCAGATCACCCTGGACTGTGGCTCCAGTCCTTTGTGGGTATTCAACAGTTTGTCTTTGGTTGATATTTCGTACTGACTCAGTCCAGTGCCTTTGCAATTCTCCGTTTCCTTTAAATTCCGTGCCGCTTATTACATGGTTGGGGTATCTGCTGCTTATTTTAACTTAGTGGTAAAGCGTCTTGTTCTGGGGAGTTGGTGTCTGTTTTGTGTAATGCTCTTTTTGGCAGGGATGATGGGAGTGAGATGTGTTGAAGCTGCACCTGATAGTTTGGTTTAGAATTTCTATGTTGACTGTGGCATAAACTCTCAGTTTCATAAATAAGACATGCTTGATGAATTGTAAGATAGTGTCTGTTATTTCCTGAGAGGGTTGTTGTGGCAATTAAACAGCCTGTAACCTTTCTACCTGTCATTCAGAGACAGCAGGATTTAAACAGTGACACTGGCGCTGTGGGACCTCTGCACTGTCATGGACAATATTTGTGATTTCCTACTGTCTGTAATCAGTGTGTTTCATATGTGATGCATGTGTGTTTTATCTTAACCTTGGGCCAATGCCCCAATTTAAATAATAGAACATAGAACAGTACAGCACAGAACAGGCCCTTCGGCCCTCGATGTTGTGCCGAGCAACGATCACCCTACTCAAACCCATGTAGCCTCACGGTAGCATGGTGGTTAGCATCAATGCTTCACAGCTCCAGGGTCCCAGGTTCGATTCCCGGCTGGGTCACTGTCTGTGTGGAGTCTGCACGTCCTCCCCGTGTGTGCGTGGGTTTCCTCCGGGTGCTCCGGTTTCCTCCCACAGTCCAAAGATGTGCGGGTTAGGTGGATTGGCCATGCTAAATTGCCCATAGTGTAAGGTTAATGGGGGGATTGTTGGGTTATGGGTATACGGGTTACGTGGGTTTAAGTAGGGTGATCATTGTTCGGCACAACATCGAGGGCCGAAGGGCCTGTTCTGTGCTGTACTGTTCTATGTTCTATGTTCTATGTTCTATCCACCCTATACCCGTAACCCAACAGACACTTTGAAGTGACTAACTGTTCAAGATTATGTTCAAGATTATGATGGAAATTAACAAAATTTTTGAAATTCTGGGTGAGACTAGGCTAAAAAATGACAAAGTTAGGAAAAAAAGAAGAGCCTGGGTAGAGCTTGTACATCAAAAGGGTAAGGGAGCAATGAAATAACTAATCAGGGAAGGAACCTCAGAGCATCCTTTCAGGACAGAAGGAAGCCATTCAGCCCATCAGGTCTGCACTGCCCCCTGAAATAGTACCCTGCCCAGCACAAATCCCCCACCCTATCCCCGTAACCCCACTTAGAGGCAATTTAGCAAAGCCAATCCACTAACCTGCACATCTTTGGACTGTGTGAGGGAACCAGAGCACCTGGGGGAAACCCACCCAGACATGGAGAGAATGTGCAAACCCCAAACAGACAGTCATCCGAAGTTGCAATTGAAACCAGGTGTCTGGCGCTGTTAAGCAGCAGTGTCCACTATGCCACTGTGCCGCCCCATGTCACAATATAACTGGGTTCAAAGTCAGTTAATTGGATGTGGTTCTCAGGTATCCAGAAATATGGTAAATTATGGAATAAAGAAAACTATTTCTAGAATTAGTGAAGCAATTGGTCCTTAATTCATGTTAGACATCAATGGCATCAGTCTTGGTTTCTTCTGATGTTCCAGTGATAAAGGATAGATGTGGTACCTAGATCCAGGCTCCAGGAACTGAGCTGTTGAGTTACAATTCATCTCTCTTTAAAGGAGAGCAAAATCAAACATGTCTCCCACCAGTGATCGCAATGATCGCAATCCTTTGGTTATGTGTAGATTCCAGGTGACGACAGCATTTGACTGGGGCAGTGACCCTCCCCAACTCCCTCTCAAATAGACTGCTTGCCAACTTTCATTTTGACAGCATGAATGTGTTGAAATTCTGCCTGCAAGCCTCAGAGGTTCGAATAAACAAAGAACTTTATCAGAAGATGTTAACACTACAGGCAGCTATGTTGCACTGCCCATTTGCCTGCGCAAACTATTGGCGTGATTGGTCAGGAAACACTAGAAATTCAATGAATACACATTTTCCTCCCCCTATAAATCAAGGTCCCCAACACAATAAACAGTATAACATTACCAATCAATCAACAGAAACAGTCAATACGACAGACACTTTGGAGGCCGTTGTGCTCTGTGGCAAACCTCAGGTCTCTGCCTTTTAGTGCTCCCTGCAACCTCTGCTGTCTTTGGCTTGGTTTGGACGTTGTCTGTGGTCATCTTAACCACAGGCGCCATAGTGTTCTGAGATTGACTCGGTGTCTGTTTCTCAGCTGAGGTGCTGCTTTACTCAATTCGTTTGGTTAGTGTCCATTTCGCAGGAAAGTCGGCTTGCCTCTTGGCACAGTTTTATTTGGGCTCTTGTCGGTTCTGCCTCCAGCACATTGGTTCTTGTTGCCAAAAGTTGATCCCCATAACTCCTCCATATTGTATTGTCTAGGGTTTGTACGGTGTAGGTGACCAGTCCAGTCTGTGATAAAATGTTGGAAGGTATCCACTTTTCACATGTGGTATAATTATTTGCCAGAACATCTTGACCCCGGCAAAACACACAACATTTAGCCTGGTTCGCAAGCCATATGACGTGATCCTGCTGCTTTTTCCCAACAATTTATTTTGTCGTGGGGATTTTTGCAAATCGAATGGTGTGCATAGTTGACATTTAATCGTTAGCAATGCTGGAGAAGCTTGGGTTGTTGAGTGTACAGTATTCCTGTGTGTGAATTCCTGGATTTGGCTCAAGCGTTTAAACAATGAACCTTGCTCTCTAATTACCTTCAGTGAATGTTTCATCGTCAAATGAAATGTTCTGCCAACCCATTTATGGCAGGATGATTAGGAGCGGATCGGATGTGTTGAATTCAGTTCTCCTTCAAGTAGTGTACTAACTCTTATAAAATGAACTGTGGACCATTATCGCTTATGAGATGTTCAGGGTAACTGAATCTGCTGAAAACGTTTACCCAATCCCTCAATTATTTTCTCCGCTGATGTTGTCTTCATGATGGCAACTTCAGGCCATTTCAAGAATGAGAAACATACACCTTTCAAATGTACAGCATAATTGCACCATTCACTGAAGGTAAGCATGCAGGTGCAGCATGCAGTAAACAAGGCTAGTGGCCTTCGTTGCAAGAGGTTTCGAATGTAGAAGCAGGGATGTGTTGCTGCAATTGTACGGTGCCTTGGTGAAGCCACACTTGGGAGTATTGTGTGTAGTTTTGGTCTCCTTCTCTGAGGAAGGGTATTCTTGCTGTCGAGGGAGTGCAGTGAAGGTTTACTGATTCCAGGGATGGCGGGACTGTCATATGAGGAGAGATCGACTAGGTTGGGATTGTTCTCGCTTGAGTTCAGAAAAATGAGGGGGATCTCATAGAGACTTATAAAAATTCTAACAGGACTAGACAGGGTAGATGTAGGGAAGATGTTACCAATGATGGGTCCAGAACCAAGGGTCACAGCCTGAGGATTCAGGGTAAACCATTTTGGACAGAGATAAGGAGACATTTCTTCACACAAAGAGTGGTGAACCTGGGGAATTCATTACCACAGGAAGTAGTTGATGCTAAAACATTGAATATATTCAACAAGCGGCTCAATATAGCACTTAGGGAGAATGGGATCAAAGGCTGTGGGGAGAAAGCAGCATTAGGCTATTGAGTTGGATGATCGTGATGAATGGCGGAGCAGGCTCGAAGGGCCAAAAAGCGGCCTCCTGCTCCTGTCTTCTATTTATCTATATAAATTCTATTTATTCTATATAATCAATATGTACACGTTGCCAAGTCTCTTATCACCATTCTTAGAGGTGTAATAACGCTAATGGCGGCAGGTACTGCAATTTTACATCAGACAAACACGTTTCAGCTTTCTCCTCGATTTTGGCATCTAGCTCCGGCCACCAAAGATAGTTCCTGGTTATCTCCTTCATCCTTACAATTCCAGTGGCCTTTGTGTTATTATTGTAATACACATTTTCAAGAGCTCACATTTTGACCAGCCATTCTAATTCTGCCTCTACCTTGGGTCTGATTGTGTATGGCACTGACCTAGCCTTTAAGCTTCTCATCTGACTTTGTTCCTTGATCTTCAGTTTTTCTGAGATATCCTTCTTGCTTCCAATCTGATGGTTGAAGATAACAGCACGTTTCTTCAGGGTTTTGGGTAGACCTGATTTGGAATCTGTCATGAGAATTATCTTGGTCCAATTTAATCTGATCTTTGTCAGCCAAGTTCATCCCACTAGTGTTGGATAATTGCTTTGACTAAATGCAGATGATTAAATGTCATCTGTCCATTTAATTGCACTGTTATATCAATACAGTCCTCAACAAAACCACTTCTCCAGTGTTGGTTTTTAACACAATCCTGAGGGCTTCAGAGCAATATGTCGGAGCTTTTCTTGGTAAACAATTTCTGATACCAACGAGATGGTTGTCCCAGTGTCCACCTCCATCTCCACAGCCTGACTGTCCCGCAATGGAGTGACCAAATAATGATTAATTTCACCAGCAACAGCCAGTACCTTTAATGACAGTTCGTCTTCGGACTGTGAATCAAATTTCTTCTCGTCCTTTTTTGTACCACGTGGACACTTTTTCCTTTATTCAGTTTCCCATTTGATTGATTTATTTTTTTAAAAAAAAATTTTTTTGGAGTACCCAATTTTTTCCAATTAAGGGGCAATTTAGCATGGCCAGTCTACCTACGCTGCAGATCTTTGTGTTGTGGGGGCGAAACCCACGCAAACACAGAGAGAATGTGCAAACTCCACACGGGCAGTGACCCAGAGTCGGGATCGAACCTGGGACCTCGGCACCGTGAGGCAGCAATGATAACCACTGCGCCACCGTGCTGCCCTCCCATTTGATTTATGCAGCACTTGTGCAACTTTTGCCTGAAGCCATTTCTTTTTCCAACAAGTGTGTTCAATGTGGTCTTGCTGCCACAATTGCTGTACATGATGTCTTTGCACCAAATATATGCTGCTGATTGTCCGGTTTTTGCACAGCTATGGCAAATGTAAGTGTGTGTGTTTATGTTAGGACATACAAACATAGGAATTTGGAGCAGAAGTAGGCAATTCAGCTCTTCGAGCCTGGAAAGCATCAGGATCATGATTCAATCAGATCATGGCTCATCTCTTCTTGGGCTCAAATCCACCTCCCCACCTATTCCCCATATCTATTTAACCCTTTTTTTATATCGATCTCCTTCTTGAAACCATTTAATGATTCAGACCTCACCGCACTATAGGACAGCGAGTTCCACAAATTCGCCACCCTCTGCGAGAATCATCCTCATCCTCATCTCAGTTTTAAATCTATCCCCTCTCAACCTATATCCATGACCTCTCGTTCTAGATTGCCAACAAGGGGAAATATTTGGTCTAAGTTTACTTTATCACCCCCTTTTAGTATTTTAAATACCTCGATCAGATCCCCTCATTCTTCTAAACTCCAGCAATTATAAGCCCAAACTGTTCAACCTTTCCTCACACATCAACCTTTTCATCCCCGGAATAAATCTGGTGAACCTCCACGGAACTGCCTCCAAGGCCATCACATCCTTCCTCAAAAAAGGAGACCAAAACTGAACACAATACTCCAGATGTGCTCTCACCAACACCTCATACAATTGCAACAACACTTCTCGACTTTTATACTCCAGTTGTTTTACAATAACTGCTAAAATTCCATTTGCCTTATTTATTACAAGCTGAACCTGCATATCGACTTTCTGAATTCATGAACAAAGCCACCCAGATCCCTCTGCCCAGGCCCATATTGAATCTGCTTTCCATTTAGATAATTTGCCTTTCTATTTTTGCAGCTAAAATGGATAACCTCACACTTATCCACATTAAACTCCATTTGCCAAATTGTGGCCCATTCTTCTAGCCATCTACATCCCTGTAAACTCTTTATCTCCGTTTACTGCCTGCTTTCGCACCTATTTTAGTATCATCCACAAATGTTGCTATTTTACACTCTGTCCCCGCTTACAATTTATAAAGATTGTAAACAGTTGAGGTCCGAGAACTGACCCCTGCGGCACTCCACTCGTTCCAATTCAGCAACCAAAGAAGGACCCATTTATCCCGACCCTCTGCTTTCTGTCAGTCAGCCAATCCTCAATCCAATCTCATACTCTACTCCTATAACCTCTGCGATCTCACCTTCATGATCAGTCCTCTATGCAGCATCTTATCAAATGCCTTCTGAAAGTCTGGATATACCACATCCACAGGTTCCCCGTTATCCATCTTTCTGGCTACGTCCTCAAAGAACACACACAAGTTTGTCAAGCATGAATTACCTTTCATAAAACCGTGCTGACAATGGTGGATTGAGTTTTGTCCTTTCAAATGTTCAGTCATTTTCTCCTTAATGATTGATTCCAGCAACTTTCCCACCACAGAGGTCAAGTTAACTGATCTACAGTTGCCTACTTTTTCTCTCTTTCCCTTTTTGAATAGACATGTCACATTATCATGCTCCCAATCCACCGGAACCTTTCCAAAATTCAGGGAATTTTGAAATTTCATAACCAATGCATTTACTATCTCTGCTACCACCTCTTTTAATAACCTAGGGTGCAGGCCATCGGGTCCCGGAGACTTTATCTGTCTTTAATACCATTAGTTTATTCAATACCTTCTCCATCCTGATGGTCATTGCACCAAGTTCCTCTGCATTTATTGCAATTTTTTGGAAAAGTTTTATTATCTTCTGCCGTGAAAACAGAGGCAAAATATTGGTTCAGTGCCTCTGCCATCTGTGTTCCCCATTATTACCTCACCAGTATCATCCTCTAAAGGGTTTACTTTCGCTATTCTCTTCTTCTTTATGTACTTATAGCAAGAGTATGAGTATCAGTGTTTGTTTTCTGCTAGTTTCCTTTTGTATTTCTTGTTGGCTCTTTTGATTTTATTTTAGTATCCTTTCGCTGAACTTTAAAGTTCTCCCATCGTGTAGGTTACCACTAGCTTTTGCAGTATTGTATGCCCTAGGCTTTGACTTATGTCCTCTTTGACTTCCTCCTTTAACTATGGAACACTTTTCTTCCCCTTTTACAATTCCTCTTCCTCTCAGGAATATACTTTAATGGAGAAGTATTTAATATCATCCTGAACATCCGCCATTGTTCCTCAACTGTCCTATGCTCAGTTATTTGTGCTCAGTCTACTTGGTCCAACTCTGTCCTCAGGCCTGTATAATTACCTCCGCCCTTCGTATGTGCGATGTGTCAGGAATTTTAGCACTACCTTGCTTCCTTTCTCCCTAAAACCAGGCAAACCTGAGCTCAGCGTGTTTTCCTTTAGTGCTTTACAACACCCCAGCTCTAAATATGTTGCTGAAAGTACTTGCTACTCACGGCTACTATGTTTGTTTTGTAAGGAGCACGTGCTGAGCTTCTTTCCAAAGTTGTTTTCTTTCAATTCCTTGATTCATTTTCGCCTCCACCGGTGGGTGCAACTATTTGACTCCCCTGTCACCAGCTTTCATGTAACGACAATTTTACTTATTTTTCTTTTTGGATTCCTACAAACACTGTTTGACTTTTTTTTCATGCGCCGACAAACACTGTCGACACCTCGTCGACAATCTTTACATGGGGGTTTTAAATTTAAGTCTGCAGGCCTCAGAGATTCAAATAAAGAGCTTTATTTGAAGATGTTAGCACTGTCAACTGCTTTGTTACACTGCCTGTTTTCCTGCGCAAATGGCCAATCCGTGATCGGTCTCTTAAAGTGCCCTGTTCCACTACATTTGAGGGAACACTAGAAATACCATATATACACAACAATGAGTACTGAAGGTTGGCCACTTGGAAAAAGTATTAGAAGGTTTCTGCTGGTAGTGAGCTGTTCATTTTCAAAGAAAATGAAATTAATGAAAATCGCTTATTGTCACGAGTAGGCTTCAATGAAGTTACTGCGAAAAGCCCCTAGTCGCCACATTCCAGTGCCTGTTCGGGGAGGCTGGAACTGGAATTGAACCGTACTGCTGGCCTGCCTTGGTCTGCTTTAAAAGCCAGCAATTTAGCCCAGTGTGCTAAACTAGCCCCTAGAACAGGTAGGATAGATATCAGAGCCTTCTTGTGATGGATGTCATGATTTACTTATGGTTTTTAGGATCAGAATTTAACTCAACAAACCTGTTGTGTCGGGTGTGCCACTTGGGACATCCATGTCACTTTCCATAGAAATATGTGCGTGCCAAAGTCCCCACCGAGTGTAAGAGTTTGTGACTTGTATGTAAGATTGGTGCTCTGTTTCTGCAATTCCCTCTGCTCGGCGGTTGTTTATCAATAGTATTGTATTCCTCGTCGTAGCACTCATTCCATCAGTCCACTATTCAACGGACTCCGAGTAGCAATATCTTGTGGTGGGGTGGAGGGGAAGGGGGAGCGGAGGAGGGTGTGTGTGGTAACATGTTGCTTGCGGTCAATGTAATGAATCAATCTTTACATAGATAGACATAGAATTTACAGTGCAGAAGGAGGCCATTCGGCCCACTGAGTCTGCACCGGCTCTTGGAAAGAGCACCCTACCCAAGGTCAACACCTGCACCCTATCCCCATAACCCAGTAACCCCACCCACCACTAAGGGCAATTTTGGACACTCAGGGCAATTTATCATGGCCAATCCACCTAACCTGCACATCTTTGGACTGTGGGAGGAAACCGGAGCACCCGGAGGAAACCCACGCACACACGGGGAGGATGTGCAGACTCCGCACAGACAGTGACCCAAGCCGGAATCGAACCTGGGACACCGGAGCTGTGAAGCAATTGCGCTATCCACAATGCTACCATGCTGTCAGTTAGTTTGGTAGATTGTGAGGGGATCTGATCATTTGACTAATTGGCATTGTGAACAGATCAGTTCCATTCTTTTATTTGCAACAATTTATTAAACACCTTGAATTGTAAAATATAAGTAAGTAAGCAATGAGTAGCAACCCAACAGAAGGCCCTGTTTGAGAGTTCAGGGAAAAGTGATAGATTGAACAGTTGTGAATGGTGTGATGTTCAGAGAAGCACAGAATTTAGCATATTTAGAAACCTGGAACAGGTGCCAATTGATATTTAAAGGCAGCGACTGTGAAAGCTGATGTCAGAGTGACAGCGCCCTAGTTATAGCAGGAAATGTACTGTAATGTGGTCAGGAATTGCTCCTGCGTAACTTTATTAGATTGTAATATCTAAATGCACCATATGGGTAACCACCATAATTGGTGCATGCTGCCAGACTGAAATAACCTCTGTGTCACAGAAGAGTAATTTGGTGCCTTTGCTGATCCTGTTGTATACCATAGAATCATAGAATCTACAGTGCAGAAGGAGGCCATTCAGCCCATCGAGTCTGCACCGGCCCTTATAAAGAGAACCCTACTGAAGCCCACATATTTACCCTATCCCCGTAACCCAGTAACCCTCACTTAACATTTTTTGGACACTAAGGGCAATTTAGCATAGCCAATCCACCTAACCCGCACATCTTTGGACTGTGGGAGGAAACCGGAGCACCCGGAGGAAACCCATGCAAACATGGGGAGAACATGCAGACTCCGCACAGACAGTGACCCAGCCGGGAATTGAACCTGGGACTCTGGAGCTGTGAAGCAACTGTGCTAACCACGATACTACCGTGCAGTCCACTCATGTTACAGGCTTTGAGCAAGCTAGTTCCACTGTGGCCAGGATGATTTGGAGGAGTTTTTTTAAACTGGAAGATGGTTACTGTGTTGGTTGTTGGGATGGAGGTTGCTGGGCTCTCCTGGTGTATGTAGTGCATTGTTACTGATGTTGGTATGGCTGGACAAACCTGAGTTTTGCCATCTGGTTCATTTGCTAAGAGCTGTCATATTTGGTGAAAGTAGTTCACATAAGATGACAGTGAAGGTTTCTGGCTTTATGTTTCAATTGCTGTGAAGAGTTGAGTGTTGGGTAATGTTTTATGTTAATTTGGTGTAGGACTTTTGGGATGTTCTTTGATAACCAACCAACTAAACTGTCACAATGGGGTCTTCAATTGGGTGTTTTCCTTCCATCTTATCTGTGATTTGAAGTTGCTGCTGCCACAAGATGACACAGGACAAACAAAGATAAACAGCACAGTCCATCTCCAGTTGTGCACCATTGTGCTGCTTGTATGTTGTAATGCCCATCGGGGAAATCCTGCTGTTAGGGATGGGATTTGGGATTCACTTTGCCAGCTTTTTTGCCGCAAATGCAGGAACAGCAGCAGTAAAGAACAGGAAAGAAAAACATCAGGAGGAAAGTACCTGGAAACAAGACAGAACATTGTCATCTTTGCAGAATTCACAACATTGGTCAGTTATAACTTAACATTAATTTTTCAGCACATAAGCAGGCCATTTAGGCCAAGCCGATCAATGCTGGAGTTTATGCTCAAAAACCTATTCAGCCTTATTTCCATTCAATTTATTGCCTTATCTGTCTATTCTTTTTTCACTCATGTGCTTACCTAGTTTTTCCAAAACGCTTCAATCAGTTCATGCGATTGTGAATTCCAATGTCTCAGTATTTATTGGGTATGTATACTACCAAGCATAGTGCTGAACCAAAGAGATCAAGAAACTTTGAGGAACTTTGATCAGCACATGCTAGAGCAGCACAGAAGACAACCAGGAGGGAGACGGTTGCCTACTGTTAGTCAGGCTATTCTGCCAACTTTACCAAGTCCAAAAGTTGAAAATTATGAAATGCAATCATGTTTAAATATTTATCAGTTGGGCTGATGCTGTGGACATGATCTGATTGAGCAAGTACATTCTATCTTCAGTCAACTCTGGGATGTTCGGCAGCGAGCATTTGTTTCAGTTGGTCAGCAAGACCCCCTATCTGTTGTAGGAGAACATTGTTGTGGTCCAGAGAAGCTGCTATCTTGCATATGCGCAATGACTCAGGACTGTGCTCCTTGGAGGAATCATTTTGAAAGACTAATGTTAGTTCCTTAGTTCGGAAGGATCCAATAATTTCTTGCGCCTCATCAATGACTTAAATCAAGCCTGAGGAATACATTCAGCAAATCTGTAATAATTTCCACCCAATTGTGTTATCCAGTACTTACAAATGAATGTCAGGATGATAAGCAAAGAGACATATCTGATAATGTCAGCCTGGAATAATTCTCGAAATTTGGCAGTTTGGTGGATGATGAAAGTCTTCAACAAGTCAAAGCTACCTGAAAAAAACATTGTGACTGAGAGCTGCAGGAACGGTGAAAAGGAAATTCGACAGCACAGAAAATGTTGGATGAGCCACAGGATACTTATCTGTAAAAGACAACAGGTTAACATTTAATATTAAGACATATCTGGTTATTAGGCAGGGAAAGAGCCTGAAAAATGTTCACAGTAGTTAAAGATTCTGGACTTCTCATTCCCAGAAGCAATGATAATAAAGCGTGGATAATTAAAACAAGTTCAGTGGAGTCTGAAAATTGGCTAACATTTACATTAGAGAGATTTTAGAACCTACTATGAGTTTTTGAGCATTTGCTCTCTCTCTTTCCTGCTGTGTTTTACACTGAACGTGGTGTAGGCTTTGGCACAATGAGCAGCACTCCTGCTTCTCAGTTAGAAGGTTCAAGCTCTACTGCCCAGACTTGAATACATAATCCTGGCTGGCACTTCAGTCCAGTATTGAGGGCGTGCTGCAATATTAGATGGCTCTTTTGGGTGAGATGTTAAACCGAGGCCCATTCTGCTATATCGTGAACATTAAATATCCCGTGGCACTATTCAAACAAGAGCAGGGGAATTAACCCCAGTGTCCGAGCCAACATTTATCACAAAATCACTAAAACAGGTCATCGAGATATTATCACATTGCTGTTTGTAGGACCTTGTGGTGCGCATATTGCCTGCCTCATTTCCCGCATTAAAATAGTAACAACACTTAAGAAGGCTCCACTAGTTGTAAACGGTTTGCAGAATCCTGAGATTTAAAAAATGATATGATGCAAATGCCCATTTATTCACTATATGTTCTGTATTTGTTTGAAGCGCCTGTCAATGTATCAGAAAATGCAATATTTAGCAAATACACTGTTATGCCAATTGCATTGCTAACGACAGGTGTTTAGCATTGGCTCACCTGTAAATGAATGCAGCTGGAACAGTACAGGATGGAAGGAACTGGAAGAGTGAGTCACCCTGTCGAGCTGCCTTGTGAAATAAACCCACCTGAGGTAAAAGATTATTTCACCATACGCTATTATTGGAGTTAAGATTGTAGCAGTGGATGAACATTAGGTTTTGGTGATTGTTTGCAGTAAAAGACGGTCTTTGCCTCTCCTCTGAAGGAAAATGTATACTGCTGCTAACAATTGAAGTTACAGGATAGTGGAAGGAAGATGCAAAATATCAGGCTTTGATTATCGACCAATTGTTTCCATACATGGAACCATATGAAATGAAAATGAAAATCGCTTATTGTCACAAGTAGGCTTCAATGAAGTTACTGTGAAAAGCCCCTAGTCGCCACATTTCGCCACCTGTCCGGGGAGGCTGGTACGGGAAGTTGAGCCAGTGGTTGAGATGTGGACATGGGGTTGCTTAATTACCTGAAAGAAGCAAGATATGGCTTTTCTGTTGCCAGCAAAAAAGTAAAATTGGGAGTAACGTCTTTTCAGAATGAATCATTGATTTGGATAACAGAGAGATTGGACCTTCTGGTACAGTTTTTGGATAAATACTACAGAATGAATGACTTATTGGAAGCATATGAAGCCTGGTCAGCCTTTGATAAATTTAAGGAAACAGATGATCAGCCCATGGAGGAATGTAATAAGGGCTTTGATAAATGGTATGGGAGATAGGAGATGGGATAAAATTTGAACTTGACATCCAGGAGTTTGTGTTCAAATTTGCATTACTCAGTTGACCATGCATTTCTCATGTCGATAAACTTTTAGTATTAATGGGAGTTCAATTCAGAGGTAAAGATTCTTTTTTTAGACCAAATGGTCCGGCTAATTTCTTACTGAATATGGGCACCTCTGTGGTACAAGAAAGGGTGAAGGATTCGATGGTGACTGAGTTTCAATGTTGACTAAACATTAAAACAGATTCCAGTACAACGATGGAATTGTTCATAGGCGGTCTGAAGATCGACGTACTTTTTGCCAATTTGAAAATAAAGGCAAAAAGTGGAGTCTGCGTGGGGAATGGTTAATCAGCGTTATCAATGTGATTCTAAATATTACACAATGCGTTGCCCGTTGCGATGGAATCAAGTTTTTGAAATAACACATGAATCAGATAATTAAAAAAAAAATTTAGAGTACCCAATTCTTTTTTTTCCAATTAAGGGGCAATTTAGCATGGCCAATGCACGTGCTCTGCACGTCTTTGGGTTGTGGGGGAGAGACCCATGCAGGTGGGGAGGGACCCATGCAGACAAGTGGAGAATGTGCTAACTCCACACGGATAATGACCCGGGGCCGGGATCGGACCCGGGTCCTCAGCGCCGTGAGACGGCAGTGCTGACCACTGTGCAACCGTGCTGCCAATGAAACAGAGAGTTCTGAGGCTGAAAATGATGATGGTGACTGCTTTAAATAATTATTTTGGGTCCTGAGAGTTTGAATCCAGCGACGAATATTTTGATGGCTGGTTCATTCAACTGTAAATTTTCTACATGGTTCCA
The DNA here is from genome assembly GCF_902713615.1 of Scyliorhinus canicula. NCBI lineage: Eukaryota > Metazoa > Chordata > Chondrichthyes > Carcharhiniformes > Scyliorhinidae > Scyliorhinus > Scyliorhinus canicula. Next base: position 70,684,639 of record NC_052163.1, on the reverse strand, counting down.
CTTCCACAGTTTGAGGGGTATATTGGCTCAACTACTACTTGGAGTCCCTTGATGAGGCAGATCAGCGGAAAGTTAAGGAGTATGAAAGATTTACAGGCTTTAGGTACGGACACTAACTTCTTCCAAAAGGGTAATCTTTCCTTGCAGGAAAGCTGGTATCGGTCTTTCATCAGTACGGATATGGTTTCTAGCAACATACCTTTATTGTTAAGCAGGTCTTTGATGAAGTAACCACAGATGACGCTGGACAAGAAGAATGACAGAGCGATTGTGTTTGGGGAAGCCACGGATCTACTTTTTACTAGAGCTGACCATTACTGTCTGTCATTAAGGAAGCCTGAAATTTCTCGTAGAAGAGTTCAAGAAGTTTTGTCAATATTTTGACAATATGAATTTGGTGGATGAAAAGATGATTATTTGGAAGTTAGATATACAGTTGCATATCTGGCACCACAAAAACTGAAAGATTTACAGCAAGATGTTGGAGTGCTTGATAAAGACTGCAACACCATTATTGAGCAAGTCACGGCTCAGATGGGGGTAATTTTTTGCTCCACTTTTATAGATGTGGCGACCAGATTTACCTTACCCACTGTAAGACATGGTAAGGGAAAACTGATCATTGTCTATAAAGTCATGGAGAAATAGATGGGAACAAGATTAGGAATGCCAACAATCCTGATAGATAATGGTGGGAAAGTTCCCAATGAGGTATTTTGAGATATATGAAAATTTGAATATCATAGTTATACATACTGTGGCGGAGATCCATTCAGTAATGGGATGTGTGAGAGAAACTATGCAGTGATGAATGACATGTTACATAAAATATTGGCTGATCAACCAAATTGCAAATGGCGCTGACATGGGCAGTGTATGAAAATAACTTGTAAATGATGTGGGGGGTACAATCCGTATCAGTTGGTATAAGGCAGGAATCCATAGTTGCTTTCAATTCTATCGGATGTTCCTCCTACTCTAGATGTGACTAGCGATACCTCTAAATTTTCTGCTCTTCTGAATTAATTGCATGCAAACAGAAAGGCTTTAAAGCTGAAGTTTAGGAGAAAATTCAGCAAGCCTCACAGAACCACATAAAGCCATGGGGATTTTGGTATAGATGGAAGTCCTGGTAAAGGCCGTAGAAAACGCATAGGCAGTGATGGAAAAGTAGTAATTATACAACACGGGAGGTAAATTGTTAAATTTGAGACGAATTGGCACCGACTGTACCTTTGCAGATATCACCGTTCCTTCACTGTCGCTGGGTCAAAATCCTGGAACTCCCTCCCTAATAGCACTGTGGGTGTGTCTAGAGTTCAGGGACTTCAGGTTCAAGAAGGCTACTCACCATCGCCTTCTGAAGGGCAACTAAGAATGGGGCAATGAATGCTGGCCTAGCCTGCGACATCCACATCCTATATATTAATTTAAAACAAATTTTGAACACGACATGGAAAGTGACGAGATGCTGTGTGCTTCACAATGCACACATTGGGAAATTGAGTGGCAGACTGTGGCAGATAGAGAACCGATTAGCGATGAACAAAGTAACACTGAAGTGCAGGATAAGACTATACACCCAAACGACAACTAGCCAAAGTTAACTAGGAAAAAAGTTAACATACAAACCAGAAGGGCCCACCATCACAGGAAAAGCCACTGGTAAATATAAACATTGGCTAAATGTGCAAAGTGAAGGACAGGAAATTAAACCGATGGATTGGCAAAAATGAGGTAAAAATGTGGGAGGCCAGAAAGAGGAGTGTGAGTTATGGAGTAAACGCCAATGGAGTTGTGATCCCAGTACTCTGATCACATGCAGGAAATTTCATGCAGCAGTAATCCAGGAAGAGAGAAGGGGACGAGTAGGAGTCGTAGTTTGACAAGAAAGGATACTATAGAACAAGCTTGGGATGTCACCCGAAGCAAAAGTTAGAGATGTTTTCGTAACTGCTTATAAATTGTAAGATAAGCTGATAAAGGAAGTAAAACCGAGTTGGAAGGAATTTTGAGTACATGTCCTCTGGAGTATAGGGGCAGCCAGCTGGATATACATAAACTAGGTGCTTCCTGATGGCACATACAAAGCTAGATGAGTAGGGTTTTGAAGAATGACTTGGAGATCAAGATTTCAGGATGGACTCCCAGACTGCAGGAAAAGTGAGCTTGAAGATTTATTTCAGCTATTTTAACAACATACTCCTTGCAGTGCAAATCGAGAGAGATAATAGTTGCGTTTTTTGCAGGGTAAGAAATTCCAAAGGGGAGTATTTTTGAAACCACTTGGAGAAGCCAGCGATGTAGACAGGAAACTTGGAAATTAAGCAAGCATATTTATGGGTTGAATGATGCTTCAGAAGTGTGGAATGTTTCTGTAAGATCCATCCTGTTGAAGATGGGCTGCTTCCAGTTAAAGGCAGCCCTGCGATGTTCTACTGGTATCAAAGATAAGTGGGCAGGATTCTTGATGTTTAGCAGGCGATTCTATAGAATTTGAGCAATAAGAGATCGATAAAATCAAGAAGGAATTCAACTTTGGAAGCCATGGTTCAGGGGTATTTAAATATCTAGGTTTTGACATTGAGCAGAACAATTCAGGAGCGGCATTGTCATCTCTGGTTTGTTGCCGGTGCCACGTGCTAGCGAGGTGAGGAACAGGGAGAGAGTGCAAATAAACACGTGGCTGCAGGGATGGTGTAGGATGGATGATTTCAGTTACATGGATAATTGGAGCACATTCTGGGGAAGATGGGACCTATACAGACAGGACGGTTTGCACCTGAACCAGAGGGGCACCAATATCCTGGGAGGGAAATTTGCTACGGCTCTTCCGGGGGGGGGGGGGGTTTAAACTAATTTGTCAGGGGGATGGGAAAACGAGCTGTAGTCCAGAAGCCAGTGTTGAGAGTGGTGAGGTACTGAGGAGGTTATCAAGGTCGCAGGAGTGTACCGGCAGGCAGAAAGGTGGGTTGAAATGTGTCTACTTCAATGCAAGGAGCATCCGGAATAAGGTAGGTGAACTTGGAGCGTGGATTGGTACGTGGGACCAATTGTATGTTGCGGCCATTACGGAGCCATGGTAAGAACAGGGACAGGAATGGTTGTTGGAAGTTCCGGGGTATAGATGTTTCAGTAAGAGTAGGTGGTAAAAGAGGTGGAGGAGTAGCGTTGTTAATCAAGGGTAGTTTAACGGCTGCAGAAAGGCAGTTCGAGGGGGATCTGCCAACTGAGGTAATATGGGCTGAAGTTAGGAATAGGAAAGGAGCGGTCACGTTGTTAGAAGTTTTCTATGGGCCCCCAAATAGTAATAGAGTTGTGGAGGAAGAAATTGCAAAACAGATTATGGGTAAGTGTGGAGGTCTCAGGGTAGTTGTCATGGGTGACTTTAACTTTCCAAATATTGATTGGAACCTCTATAGGTCGAACAGTTCGGATGGGGCAGTTTTTGTACAGTGTGTGCAGGAGGGTTTCCTGACACAATATGTGGATAGGCCGATAAGAGGTTGGGCCACATGGTAATGGGCCAGGTGTTAGATTTATTTGTGGGAGGGCACTTTGGAGATAGTGACCACAATTCGGTGTCTTTCACTATTGCAATGGAGAGGGAGAGGGCCATACGGTAGGGCAAGGTTTATAATAGGGGAGGGGTATTTATGATGCGATTAGGCAAGAATTAGGGAGCATAAGATGGGAACAGAAACTGTCAGGGAAAGGCACAAATGAAAAGTGGAGCTTGTTCAAGGAACAGATACTGCGTGTCCTTGATAGGTATGTCCCTGTCAGGCAGGGAGGAAATGGCCATGTGAGGGAACCATGGTTCACAAAACAGGTTGAATGTCTTGTCAAGAGGAAAAAGGAAGCGTATGTAAGGATGAGAAAACAAGGTTCAGCTGGGTCGCTTCAGGGTTACAAGGTAGCAAGGAATGAGCTAAAAAAAGGGCTTAGGAGAGCAAGGAGGGGGCATGAGAAGTCCTTGGCGGGTCGGATCAAGGAAAACCCCAAGGCTTTTTACTCTTATGTGAGAAGTAAAAGAATGACCAGGGTGAGGTTAGGGCCGGTCAAGGACAGTAGTGGGAACTTGTGCATGGAGTCAGAAGAAATAGGAAAGGCGTTTAATGAATACTTTTCTTCTGTTCACCAAGGAGAGGGGCCATGTTTTTGAGGATGAGAGTGTGAAACAGGCGGGTAGGCTGGAGGAGGTAAACGTTCTGCATTAGCAATTTTGAAAAACCTTGGGGTCGACAAGTCCCCTGGATCAGATGGGATATATCCAAGGATTCTTTGGGAGGCAAGGGATGAGATTGCAGAGCCTTTGGCTTTGATCTTTGGGTCCTCACTGTCCACAGGGATAGTGCCAGAGGACTGGAGAGTGGCGAATGTTGTTCCTCTGTTCAAAAAAGGGAATAGGAATGACCCTGGTAATTATAGGCTGGTTAGTCTTACTTCGGTGGTCGGTAAGTTAATGGAAAAGGTCCTGAAGGATAGGATTTATGACCATTTGGAAAGATGCAGCTTAATCCAGGATAGTCAACACGGATTCGTGAAGGGTAAGTCTTGCCTCACAAATTTGATTGAATTCTTTGAGGATTGTGTAGATTATGGTAGAGCAGTTGATGTCGTATACATGGATTTTAGTAAGGCGTTTGATAATGTTCCCCATGGTAGGCTTATGAAGAAAGTAAAGAGGTGTGGGATAGAGGGAAATTTGGATAAGTAACTGGCTATCACATAGAAGACAGAGGGTGGTGGTGGATGGAAAAGTTTCAGACTGGAGACCAGTTACCACAGGGATCAGTGCTGGGTCCTCTGCTATTTGTGATTTTTATCAATGACTTGGAGGAGGTGGCTGAAGGGTGGGTCAGTAAATTTGCTGATGACACCAAGATTGGTGGAGTAGTGGATGAGGTGGAGGGCTGTTGTAGGCTGCAAAGAGACATTGATAGGATGCAGATCTGGGCCGAAAACTGGCAGATGGAGCTTAACCCTGATAAGTGCGAGGTGATTCATTCAAAAAAAATTTGAATGCGGATTACAGGGTCAACGGCAGGGTTCTGAGGAATGTGGAGGAACAGAGAGATCTTGGTGTTCATGTCCACAGATCTCTGAAGGTTTCCACTCAAATGGATAAAGCTGTGAAGAAGGCCTATAGTGTGTTAGCGTTTATTAACAGGGGGCTTGAGTTAAAGAGCTGCTGGGTTATGCTGCAACTGTACATGACCCTAGTGAGACCACATTTGGAGTATTGTGTGCAGTTCTGGTCACCTCACTATCAGAAGGATGTGGAAGCATTGGAAAGGGTGCAAAGGAGATTTACCAGGGTGCTGCCTGGTTTGCAGTATAGGTCTTATGAGGAAAGGTTGAAGGACCTAGGGCTTTTCTCTTTGGAGTGGAGGAGGATGAAAGGCGACTTAATAGAGGTATATAAGATGATGAGGGGGATAGATAGAGTGGGCGTTCAGAGACTATTTCCTCGTGTGGATGTAGCTGTTACAAGGGGGCATAACTATAAGATTCAGGGTGGGAGATATAGGAGGGATGTCCGAGGTCGGTTCTTTACTCAGAGAATGGTTAGGGTGTGGAATGGACTGCCTGCTGTGATAATGGAGTCGGACATTTTCGGAACTTTCAAGCGGTTATTGGATAGGCACATGGAGCACACCAGAATGACAGGAAGTGCGATAGCGTGCTCTTGGTTTTTGACAATGCTCAGCACAACATCAAGGGCCGATGTTAAAATCCTAGCTAAAAATTGTTCATCGCCTCGCAATAAATTGGGTCAGTTCCTCACAAAAAGAGAATCCAGCATCCAAGGAAGAGACTGACCAATTGCTAAGTTTGATTGGACTGTTGAACTGGTTGTGCGCTCAGACTAGGCCTGATGCTAGTTATGATGTGTTGGTGCAGTGTATTATGATCAAGCATGCTATGGCTGAGGAAGTTGTCAGAGCAAATAAAACATAAAATAAATTAAATTCCGAGAAATTAACATTTGGGTTTGCAGCCTTGGGTGAACCGGAAGACATGAGGTTAGTCATTTTGGGTGATGTTTGACATGTCAATCTTCCAGGTGAATATTCTAGCACAACAGGATTTATCATATTCTCGGTGGGAAAGAATGATAAATATTGCCCATTGACTTGGGAAACCAAAGGTATAAAAAAGATAGTGAAGAGCACCTTAGATACCGAAACACAGGCATTAGTAAATGTAGTAGATTTGGGGGTCTACTTATCAGAAATTACCCAGGGCATTGCACAAAAAGGTTTGCTCTGTGGGACAATGTTCACTCAAAGAAAAGTGTCACTGAGAAAAGGCAAAGAGTAGACCTAGCTGGCATAAAAGAAATATTGGAGTAAATGAGATCACAAAGATACGATGGGTTGACATAAGTCACCAATTATCAGGCTGTTTCGCGAAAACAAATGATGTCTTATGCTGTAATAACGAAACGGAAAACCAAGTTTTTTCTTTTGCTTTGTGACTATGAATGCATGTGGCAAAGGGAATATGGGATCTATAATGTTAAAATACAGGACTTTGTTTCCTTTTGTTTGGGTTGAAAACATTTTTTTTAGAATCATACAGTCATAGAATTTACAGTGCAGAAGGAGGCCATTCGTCCCATCAAGTCTGCACCGGCTCTTAGAGAGAGCACCCTACTCAAGCCCACACCTCCACCCTATTCCTGTAATCCAGTAACCTCACTTAACCTTTTTGGACGCTAATGGTAATTTATCATGGCCAATCCACCTAACCCGCACATCTTTGGACTGTGGGAGGTAACCGGAGCACCCGGAGGAAACACACTCAGACAGAGGAGAACGTAGAGACTCCACACAGGCAGTGACCCAGTGGGGAATCGAACCTGGGACCCTGGAGCTGTGAAGCAACAGGGCTACCGTGCTGCCCTTAAATTTATCAAAAGCTTGAATTTAAAAAGAGAAGGGAATCTGTCAGTGTAAGAGCAATATTTGGCAATTTCATTGTTCAGCCAATTGCATTGTTATAAACTGTCAAGGAGCATTGCCTCTCCTGTAAATAGACACTTGTTCCTCAATTTGTTAATGTAGTTTATTTGGTTGTACTCAACAGTATAAATGGATCCAGCTGGAACAGAGGGGGGTGGAAAGAACTGAGTGAGTCCGCCATTCTGCCGCGCTGTCTTAAGAACAAAATCACCTGAAGTAAAAAAAACTAGCTTTGGACTTATTATTTCCACCAATTAATATAGTCTCCAGGTAACCAAGTTGTTCGAGGTGAGCGCAACCTCTTACTGTAACCTGATCCCTGCTAGTGTTCTGAATGGCGACTGTACTGAGTTTTTTTAAAAATCGCTTATTGTCACAAGTGGGCTTCAATGAAGTTACTGTGAAAAGCCCCTAGTCGCCACATTCCGGCGCCTGTTCGGGGAGGCCGGTGCGGGAATTCCGGCCTTGATGTGAGCTAACACCAGTCTGCCTGAGCAGAACTGCAGAAATCTGCTGAGCAGACTTCAATTCAGGATTCTCAAAGGAAAATTTGGCAATGCTGAAGCTGCTGGCCGACAAAAGGTTAATCTGTGTCTTCATGGAAATCATTCGACCCTTGACTCCGTTCCACAGTAATACTATTCAACCATTTCACTGTGGAGGACCCATTAGAAAGACTGGCACCCTGTATTAATTTCAGAGAGAAATATTGGCCACCCAAAAGGAAACCGTGCTCTCATTTCAATAGTATATGGCAGAGAAGTAATGTGCTGGTCAGGCAACAAGTCTTTTTTTTTTATTTTTACAATTAAGCAGCAATTTAGTGTGGCCAATCCACCTACCCTGTGCATGTTTGAGTTGTGAGGGTGTGATCCACGCAGACATGGAAAATGTGCAAACTCCACACGGTCAGTGACCTGGGGCCGAGCTAGAACCCGGGTCTTTGGCACGGTGAGGCAGCAGCGCTAACCACTGCGCCGCCATTCTACCCTGGTCAGGCAACAAGCAATGCAAAAAGAGAAATCCGATAATCTTGGAGACCTTAGTTTGAACGGAAGTGTTTCAACGCAGCATGCAGCTGCATTGTTGTCTTCCACTGCCACTTTCCATTAGTGTTTGTATTTTACACCGTTTGCTTCTCCATTTTGTGAGGAAACCTGCAATTAAATTAGATTCACTACATTCCTGGCATATTCATATCTCATAGAATTTACAGTGCAGAAGGAGGCCATTCGGCCCATCGAGTCTGCACCGGCTCTTGGAAAGAGCACCCTACACGAGGTCAACACTATCCCCATAACCCATTAACCCCACCCAACACTAAGGGCAATTTATCATGGCCAATCCACCTAACCTGCACATCTTTGGACTGTGGGAGGAAACCGGAGCACCCGGAGGAAACCCACTTGGACACGGGGAGAACGTGCAGACTCCACACAGACAGTGACCCAAGCGGGGAATCGAACCTGCAACCCTGGAGATGTGAAGCAATTGTGCTAACCACAATGCTACCGTGCTGCCCACATATTTTGGATATGTGGCTCTCAATGTTGGGTTTCTTTGCAAAAGCCACTAAGAAAGTGCCAGCATGCCTTGATGAGAGAAACTAAATGTCAAATCTCCTGTTCAAAGACTTGTTACACTGAAGTGCCACATCCACTTCGGCTGTGTGACTTGTACATACTTCACTTGCACTGCAGCCTGAGAGCAGCTACATTCACACTGAAATATTCTGTGAGTGAGCACTTTGAGGTGCTGTTGCCCTTTGGTTCGAGTATATAGGAGTTGTGCTTACAGTAGCTCAGCCCCCAAATTAAAGACAAAACCCGCTCTCATAGACATAGGAATGCTTTGGTTAAACCCAGTAATACTTGTCCAGCAATTAATGGGTATTTTACTGCAGCTAGCACAACAGCAGCAAAGTCACACTTGTTTAGACCAATTTTAGCCACTTTCTCTGTTGTGTTCAGGGAGTGAGGGAGTGGTGCTGCAATTAATTGCTTTTACAAATATTTATGATAAAGTATTTGTCTTCTGCTTCAGTCTGAGCTATGCAGTTAGCTTCCCATTGCTCAATTCCAGCATCACCAGTTGAAAGCATGGTGCTACCAGTGTTGCATGTGAAGCCGCGTAACAGGATCTTATTCTGGGCTGAGTACATCTGGATAAAGGAGCAGGAGGAGGCCATTCAGTCCCTTGAGCCTGTTCTGTGACTCAATTAGATCTATACCTCAATTCTGTTTCCTCCCCTCACCTCCATGCTCCGTATCCTTGATACTTTACATAACAAAATGAATCGATCGCAATGTTTTATTTGACCTGCAGCATACAAAGCCATTTGGCAGAGTGAATTCCAAATTCCCACTGCCCTTTGCAAAACTGCTTTCTGGGTTTACTGCTGAATAGCTTAGCTCAAATTTTAAGGTTTTACTTGTTCTAGGCTTTCCTCACCAGCGGAAGTGTGTCTCTGCCTCTACCCCATCAAATTCCTTTCGCATTTTAACCATTTCAATTAGATTACCATAAGCAACCTGTTTTCACCATTCTAGTGCTGCACCCCTTCGCCAGAGGATCATATCCTGAGCTGCAGTATCGAAAACTGAACACAGTATTCCAGACTGGCTCTGACAAGACTTTGTACAACTGAAGCATCACTTACTCCTCTGTGAGATAGAGGTCAACATTCCAGAGTTTTTGATTACTTTTCATATCTGTGCATTGTCTTTTCGTGCTTTGTGTACATTGACACATTAAAACCCTTTGTTCTCCCACACTTCATAATCACTGGATAATGAAAAAAATATTCTCAGGTGCCTTTCTTATATCCGTAGCGGATAACCTTGTACTTCCCCATATTGAGCATTAAGTTCACTCACTTAGACCATCCATGTCCCTTTCTAACTTCCTGCTGCTGTCTAAATGACTCAATTACAACCTTGGTATCATTTACAAACTTAGATATGTATTTTTTAATTCATTCATGGGATGTGGGTGTCCCAGGCTGTGCCAGCATTTATTGTTCATCCCTCAATGCCCTTGAGGGGCAGCTCAGAGTCAACCACATTGCTTTGGTTCTGGAGTCACATTAGGCCAGGTAAGAATGGCAGATCCAGAAAGAGAGAGAAGTGCTATTAGAAAATTTGCAGCAGAGTGCTTTAGTGAGGCTTTGGCGAGTGGTGTCTCAGCAGACTACAGGTAGTCTCAGGTAACATCCCCTTAACTTTCCTCTTTACTCGTGGTGCAGTTCGGATGGCAATGAGGGCAGTGATATGCTCCTCCTGCAGGATGTGGGAGCTCAGGGAGAATTCCATTGTCCCTGATGACTATACCTGTGGAAAGTGCACCCGGCTGCAGTTCCTGCGAGACCAGCTTAGGGAGCTGGAGCTGGATGCACTCAGGATAATCCGGGAAGTTGAGCACTTTATAGATAAGTGTTTTAGTGAGGCCGTCACACCTAAGGTTTTGCTGGGTGATCACCAGGAAAGGCAAAGGGAGCAGACAGAGAGTGCAGAAATCCCCTGTGACCATTCTCCTCGTAAACAAGTATAACCTTTTTGGATACTGTTGGAGGGGAGGGGGTGGATGACTATTCAGGTTAAAGCAGCAGTAGCCAGATCTGTGGCACTGCGACTGCCTCTGAGGCACAGCGAAAGGGGACAGGTAAACAGGACCATAGAGATAGGAGACTCGATAATTAGGGGGATAGACAGGGTTATTCCATGGCCGCAAACGGGAGTCCAAGATGGTGCGTTGCCTCCCGGGTGCCAGGGTCAAGGATATCTTGGAGTGGAGCGGAACAGTCTTGAGGGGGAGCAGCCAGAAGTCGTTGTGCACGTTAGCACAAATGATGTAAATAGAAGGGATCAGGCCTTGAGGAGTGATTATAGAGAGCTCGGAAAAAGGTTAAGAAGCAGGACCTCGAGGGTGGTAAACTCTGGATTGCTTCCAGTGCCACATGCTACTGAGGATAAAAACAGGAGAATATGGCAGATGAATGTGTGGCTAACGAATTGGTATGAGGGCAGGGATTCAAATTCTTAGATCATTGCTATCTTTTCTGGGGGAGAGGTGGCCTGTTTAAGAGGAACGGGTTGATCTGAACTGGAGGGGGACCAATATCCTGGAGGGCAGATTTGTGAGTGCTACAAGGAAGGGTTTAAACTAGATTGGCAGGGGGTGGGATCCCCAGCAGCAAAGAAGCAAATGAGGGGTTGAAAAGAGATGCAGTACTCAGCAACTGCAAGCTGAATAGGCAGGAGCATGTCAGGGAGCAAGGAAAATCTGTTGGATTAAATTGCATCTATTTCAATGCAAGAGGGCTGATAGGTAAGGTTGATGAACTCAGGGCATGGATAGGTACGTGGGACTGAGATATTGAAGCCATAACTGAAACATGACTAAGAGAGGGACAGGACTGGCAGCTTAATGTTCCAGGGTACAGGTGCTTTAGGCAGGACAGAGGTGGAAGAAAGAGAGGAGGGGGTGTTTCATTTTTGATTCAGGGAAGATCACGGCAATAGTCAGAGGTGAAATAACCGAGGGATTATCCAGCGAGGCTTTGTGGGTAGAACCAAGAAATAAGAAGGGGATGGTGACCTTATTGGTGTTGTACCAAATAATCAACGGGAATTAGAAGAACAAAAATGCAGGGAGATTGGGGACAATTGCAGGAATAATAGGGTTGTCATAGTAGGGGATTTTAATTTTCCTAACATCGACTGGGCCTGCCTAAGGGCTTAGATCGGGTGGAATTTAAGTGTGTTCAAGAAAGTTTCCTCGGTCAGTATGTGGAGGGTCATACTCGGGAAAGGGCAGAACTTGACCTACGTTTGCACTGGAGTGCTGAATCTGGGTGCATTTGAGTGCTATAGTGAGAGTTTGGTGACTGAGGGAGTTAGGTGAGGAGGGAGCAAGGTGCTCCTTTCATTTCATTTCCGCAAAGAGCGAGAAGGGAGCCAGGAGTTTACAGAGTGCAGCTGACTGGGAGCAGAGTCGGAGGGCGGAGGTCCAGTTGGTCCACATAGAACATAGAACAGTACAGCACAGAACTGACCCTTCGGCCCTCAATGTTGTGCCGAGCCATGATCACCCTACTCAAACCCATGTATCCAACCTATACCCGTAACCCAACAACCCCCCCCCCCCCCCCCCCCCCCCCCCCCCCACCTTACTTTTTAGGACACTACGGGCAATTTAGCATGGCCAATCCACCTAACCCGCACATCTTTGGACTGTGGGAGGAAACCGGAGCACCCGGAGGAAACCCACGCACACACGGGGAGGACGTGCAGACTCCGCACAGACAGTGACCCAGCCGGGAATCGAACCTGGGACCCTGGAGCTGTGAAGCATTTATGCTAACCACCATGCTACCGTGCTGCCCCCCACAGGGCAGCTATATTTGTAAAGTAAGACGGGATTGAGGCTAGGGTAATTGCATGCTCCTCCTGTAGGATGTGGGTGGTGAGGGATACCACCGGTTTCCCTGCTGACTATACCTGCAGGAAGTGCACCCAACTCCAGCTCCTCAGAGACCGTGTTAGGGAACTGGAGCTGGAGCTGGAGTTGGATGAACTTCGGATCATCCGGGAGGCAGTGGGGGTTATAGAGAAGAGTTACAGGTAGGTAGCCACACCCAAGGTACTGGACAAGCGTAGCTGGGTTACAGTCAGGGGAAAGAAAATGAACAGGCAGACAGTGCAGGGATCCCTCGTGGCTGTTCCCCTTCAAAACAAGTATACCGTTTTGCTGTTGGGGGGATGACCTACCGGGGGAAGGCCCCAGCGGCCAGGTCTCTGGCACTGAATCTGGCTCTGGGGCTCAGAAGGGAAGGGGGGAGAATTGAAAAGCAATAGTAATAGGAGATTCAATGGTTAGGGGAATAGATAGGAGATTCTGTGGTTGCGAGCGAGACTCCCGGAAGGTATGTTGCCTCCCGGGTGCCAGGGCCAGGGATGTCTCGGATCGTGTCTTCAGGATCCTGAAGGAGGAGGGTGAGCAGCTAGAAGTTGTGGTGCACATTGGTACCAACGACATAGGTAGGAAAAGGGGTGTGGATGTAACAAACGAGTTCAGGGAGTTAGGCTGGAAGTTAAAAGCCAGGACAGACAGATTTGCCATCTCTGGTTTGTTGCCGGTGCCACGTGATAGCGAGGCTAGGAATGGGGAGAGAGTGCAGTTTGACACGTGGCTGCAGGAATGGTGCAGGAGGGATGGCTTCAGGTATTTGGATAATTGGAGCGCATTCTGGGGAAGGTGGGACCTGTACAAGCAGGACGGGTTGCATCCGAACCAGAGGGGCACCAATATCCTGGGAGGGAGGTTTTCTAGTACTCTTCGGGAGGGCTTAAGCTAATTTGGCAGGGGAATGGGAACCGGATTTGTAGTCCAACAACTAAGGAAGCTGATATTCAGGACGCCAAAGTGTGTAGTGACGCAGTGGGGAAGGTACCACTGACAAAGGAGAGTACTTGCAGGCAAGGAGATGGGTTGAAGTGTGTATTCTTCAACGCAAGAAGCATCAGGAATAAGGTGGGTGAACTTAAGGCATGGATCGGTACTTGGGACTACGATGTGGTGGCCATCACGGAATCTTGGATAGAAGAAGGGCAGAAATGGTTGTTGGAGGTCCCTGGTTATGGATGTTTCAACAAGATTGGGGGGATGGTAAAAGAGGTGGGAGGGTGGCATTGTTAATTAGAGATAGTATAACAGCTTCAGAAAGGCAGTTTGAGGATGATCTGCCTACTGAGGTAGTATGGGTTGAAGTCAGAAATAGAAAAGGAGCAGTCACCTTTTTGGTAGTTTTCTATAGGCCCCCAAATAGCAGCAGAGATGTGGAGGAACAGATTGGGAAACAGATTTTGGAAAGGTGCAGAAGTCACAGGGTAGTAGTCATGGGTGACTTCAACTTCCCAAACATTGAGTGGAAACTCTTTAGATCAAATAGTTTGGATGGGGTAGTGTTTGTGCAGTGTGTCCAGGAAGCTTTTCTAACACTGTATGTAGATTGTCTGACCAGAGGGGAGGCCATATTGGATTTGGTGCTTGGTAATGAACCAGGGCAGGTGACAGATTTGTTAGTGGGAGAGCATTTTGGAGGTAGTGACCACAATTCTGTGACTTTCACTTGAGTAATGGAGAGGGATAGGTGCGTGCAACAGGGCAAGGTTTACAATTTGCGGAAGGGTAAATACAGTGCTGTCAGACAAGAGTTGAAGTGCATAAGTTGGGAACATAGGCTGTCAGGGAAGGACACAAGTGAAATGTGGAACTTGTTCAAGGAACAGGTACTACATGTCTTTGATATGTATGTCCCTGTCAGGCAGGGAAGAGATGGTCAAGTGAGGGAACCATGGTTGACAAGAGAGGTTGAATGTCTTCTGAAGAGGAAGAAGGAGACTTATGTAAGGCTGAGGAAACAAGGTTCAGACAGGGCGCTGGAGGGATAAAAGATAGCCAGGAGGGTAGTGAAGAAAGGGATTAGGAGAGGTAAGAGAGGGCATGAAAAATATTTGGCGGGTAAGATCAAGGAAAACCCCAAGGCCTTTTACACATATGTGAGAAATATGAGAATGACTAGAGCGAGGGTAGGTCCGATCAAGGACAGTAGCGGGAGATTGTGTATTGAGTCTGAAGAGATAGGAGAGGTCTTGAACGTGTACTTTTCTTCAGTATTTACAAACGAGAGGGGCCATATTGTTGGAGAGGACAGTGTGAAACAGACTGGTAAGCTCGAGGAGATACTTGTTAGGAAGGAAGATGTGTTGGGCATTTTGAAAACTTGAGGATAGACAAGTTCCCCGGGCCTGACCGGATATATCCAAGGATTCTATGGGAAGCAAGAAATGAAATTGCAGAGCCGTTGGCAATGATCTTTTCGTCCTCACTATCAACATCGGTGGTACCAGGGGATTGGAGAGTGGAGAATGTCGTGCCCCTGTTCAAAAAAGGGAATAGGGATAACCCTGGGAATTACAGGCCAATTGGTCTTACTTCGGTGGTAGGCAAAGTAATGGAAAGGGAACTGAGGGACAGGATTTCTGAGCATCTGGAAAGACACTGCTTGATTAGGGATAGTCAGCACGGATTTGTGAGGGGTAGTTCTTGCCTTACAAGTCTTATTGAATTTTTTGAGGAGGTGACCAAGCACGTGGATGAAGGTAAAGCAGTGGATGTAGTGTACATGGATTTTAGTAAGGCATTTGATAAGGTTCCCCATGGTCGGCTTATGCAGAAAGTAAGGAGGTATGGGATAGTGGGAAATTTGGCCAATTGGACAACGAACTGGCTAACCAATAGAAGTCAGAGAGTGGTGGTGGATGGCAAATATTCAGCCTGGAGCCCAGTTACCAGTGGCGTACCGCATGGGTCAGTTCTGGGTCCTCTGCTGTTTGTGATTTTCATTAATGACTTGGATGAGGGAGTTGAAGGGTGGGTCAGTAAATTTGCCGACGATACGAAGATTGGTGGAGTTGTGGATAGTGAGGAGGGTTGTTGTCGGCTGCCAAGAGACATAGATAGGATGCAGAGCTGGGCTGAGAAGTGGCAGATGGAGTTTAACCCTGACAAGTGTGAGGTTGTCCATTTTGGAAGGACAAATATGAATGCGGAATACAGGGTTAACGGTAGGGTTCTTGGTAATGTAGAGAAGCAGAGAGATCTTGGGGTCTATGTTCATAGATCTTTGAAAGTTGCCACTCATTGGATAGAGCTGTGAAGAAGGTCTATGGTGTGCTAGCGTTCCTTAGCAGAGGGATTGAATTTAAGAGCCGTGAGATGATGATGCAGCTGTACAAAACCTTGGTAAGGCCACATTTGGAGTACTGTGTGCAGTTCTGGTCACCTCATTTTAGGAAGGATGTGGAAGCTTTGGAAAAGATGCAAAGGAGATTTACCAGGATGTTGCCTGGAATGGAGAGTTGGTCTTACGAGGAAAGGTTGAGGGTGCTAGGCCTCTTCTGATTAGAATGGAGAAGGATGAGGGGCGACTTGATAGAGCTTTATAAGATGATCAGGGGAATAGAGAATAGAGTAGACAGAGACTTTTTCCCCGGGTGGAACAAACCATTACAAGGGGACATAAATTTAAAGTGAATGATGGAAGATATAGGGGGGATGTCAGCGGTAGGTTCTTTACCCAGAGAGTAGTGGGGGCATGGAATGCACTGCCTGTGGAAGTAGTTGAGTCGGAAACATTAGGGACCTTCCAGCGGCTATTGGATAGGTACATGGATTATGGTAGAATAATGGAGTGTAGATTAATTTGTTCTTCAGGGCAGCACGGTAGCATTGTGGATAGCACAATTGCTTCACAGCTCCAGGGTCCCAGGTTTGATTCCGGCTTGCGTCACTGACTGTGCGGAGTCTGCACATCCTCCCCGTTTATGTGTGGGTTTCCTCTGGGTGCTCCGGTTTCCTCCCACAGTTCAAAGATGTGCAGGTTAGGTGGATTGGCCATGATAAATTGCCCTTGGTGTCCAAAATTGCCCTTAGTGTTGGGTGGGGTTACTGGGTTATGGGGATAGGGTGGAGGTGTTGACCTCGGGTAGGGTGCTCTTTCCAAGAGACGGTGCAGACTCGATGGGCCGAATAGCCTCCTTCTGCACTGTAAATTCTATGGATCTATGATTAATCTCGGACAAAGGTTCGGCACAACATCGTGGGCCTAAGGGCCTGTTCTGTGCAGTATTTTTCTATGTTCTATGTACTCTTTTGAAATAGGGCAGGGCAATTGATTGAGGTGACGGTGGGGGACCACTTTGGGACCAGTGACCATAGTTCTATTAATTTTAAAGTAGTTATGGAAAGGGACAAAACTGGTCCACAGGCAAAAGTTCTAAATTGGGATAAGGCAAATTCTGATGGAATTAAACAGGAGCTTGCAAGGGTTGATTGAATTAGCTTGTTTGAGGGCAAAGAGACCTGCGGAAAGTGGGAGGCCTTTAGAAGCGAAAAAACTGGAGTTCAGGGACTATCTGTTCCTGTTAGGGTGAAGGGAAAGTGTAGTAATCCACGGGAGGCAGGAGTTCCGTTACCACACCAATATTTATTTACAATAACGATATTACAGGAGCAGCTACAAACAGTGCTGCTAGCAGTCCAGTGAACTTAAGACTGCTCACAAAGTCTTCACCGGTGATTATATGGGCCCCCTCAATGAACTATCATTGAGGGAGCTCATACTCCATTTGGCCAACCAATAAAGCCAATTGGATTTCATTACAGAAATGCTGGCAGAAGTAGGGAACTTTGGTTGCCAAAACATATTGAGATTTTGGCCAGGAAAATTCATCATTTTTAGTGTGACAAGTAGGCTTACATTAACACCGCAATGAAGTTACTCTGAAAATCCCCTAGTCGCCACACTCTGGCGCCTGTTTGGGTCGACTGAGGGAGAATTCAGAATATCCAATTCACCTATAGGAATACCATTGGTATTCCTTTCAGGACTTTGTGGGAGGAAACTGGAGCACCCGGAGGAAACCCACTTGGACACTGGAAGTACGTGCAGACTCCGCACAGTGACCCAAGCCGGGAATCGAACCCGGGTCCCTGGTGCTGTGAAGCAACAGTGCTAACCATTGTGCTGCCATGCCGGTGGAGCATTAAGGAGGCATAGCTCAGGTACAAGCAGCTGGAATCAAGGGATTCCCTGTACGTATACAGAGGTTGTAGGAGTACACTCGAGAAGGAAATTAGGCGGGCAAAAAGGGGGCATGAGGTAGCTTTGGCTGAGAGGATTAAGGTGAATCCAAAGCGATTTTTTAAGTATATTAAAGGAAAAAGAATAACGAGTGAGAATAGAATCCCTCAAGGACCAACATGGACACATATGTGTGGAACTGCAGGAGATGGGCCAGGTTTTGAATGAATATTCCTCCTCTGTGTTTACCGTGGAGAAAGACATGAAGACTTGGGAACCTGGGAAGGTTAATTGGGGACAATTCGTATTACAGTAGAGAAAGTGATTGATGTATTAAAATGTATGAAGGTGGATAAATCTAATGGCCCTGACCAGGTATATCCAAGAACACTACGTGAGGCTAGAGACGTAATTACGGGAGGCCTGGCTGAGATATTTGCATCATCGCTAGCCACGGATGAGATACTGGATGGTAGCAAATGTTGTGCCCTTATTTAAGAAAAACCTGGGAATTATAGACCAGTGAGCCTAACGTCTATAGTGGGTAAGTTACTAGAGAGGATTCTGAGGGATAAGATATACAGCCATTTGGAAAGGCAGGGTTTGATTAGGCGTAGTGAGCACGGCTTTGTGCATGGGAGATCAAGCCGTACAAATTTGTTTGAGTTCGTTGATGAAGTTACCAGGAAGGTTGATGAGGGCAGGGCGGTAGATGTAGTCTTTCTGCCCTTCAGTAAAAGTCCACATGGTAGGCTGCTCTGGAACATGGATCTTAGGGAGTATCGTGGAACAGAGGCACCTTGGAGTTCAGATGCACGGTTCTCTGTAGGTGGAATCACAGGTAGAGTAGGGCAGTGAAGAAGGCTTTTGGCTTGCTCGCTTTCATCAATCAGGGCATTGAGTACGAAAGTTGGTAAGTTATGTTTCAGGTGTACAGGATGTTGACGAGGCTGCACCTGGAGTATTGTGTTCAGTTGTGGTCGCCTTGCAGTCGGAAAGATGTTATTAAACAGGAGAGAGTGCAGAAGAGATTTACAAGGATGTTCCCAGGACTCAAGGGACTGAGTTATAGGGAGTGATTGGACAGGCCAGGACTTTTTTCTTTGGAGTGTAGGAGACTGAGGGATGATCTTATAGAGGTGTATAAGATCATCAGAGGCATGGATAGGGTAAATGCACTCACCCAGGGTTGGGGAATTGAGAACTAGAGGGCATAGGTTTAAGTTAGGAGGGGAAAGAATTAATGGGAATCTGCGGAGCAACCTTTTTACACAGAGGATATGTATGTGGAATGAGCTACTGGAGGAAGTGGTTGAGGCAGGGACATTGACAACATTTTAAATGCATTTGGACAGATACATGGATAGGAAAGGTACAGGGAAGATGTTACCAATGATGGGTATGTCCAGAACCAAGGGTCACAATCTGAGGATTCAGGGTAAACATTTCAGACAGATAAGGAGACACTTCTTCACACAAAGAGTGGTGAGCCTGCGGAATTCATTACCACAGGAAGTAGTTGATGCTAAAACATTGAATATATTCAAGAGGCGCCTACATACAGCACTTGGGGAGAATGGGATCAAAGGTTATGAGGAGAAAGCAGGATTAGGCTATTGAGTTGGATGATCAGCCATGATCGTGATGAATGGCGGAGCAGGCTCGAAGGGCCAAAAGGCCTCCTCCTGCTCCTATCATCTATGTATCTATGTTATTGTGGGTTTTCATCCATAATGGATTAATTTGAAGCCCCAGCAAGATGGATGGTAAACAGTAAATCAGTGCATTTAGATCATGTGTCCCATTTGAATGCTGTCCAAACAACTTGAAAACTTTACTTGTACCCTGACAGCTGCTATTTTCCATTTAATCTTTATGGAAAACTTGAAGGAAGTGTTGCCACATCCTTATTTTTTTTCTTTCTTCTCCCTCTGATTCTACTACAACATTTACTCGAGCTCGTCCCCAGTGCCTTTTCTCCATACTGTTCAGACTCTCCGCACTGTTCACACTCTCAGCTGCTCAGCTGAGGGACTTTTCGTGTTGCCAGTGTGGTGACGGTAAGTTTAATGTTGTATTCGGGATTCCAGGAAAGCCAGTATGGTTTGTGCTTTTGTTTAATCAGTGATGAATCAGCCTGGCAAGACTGACAGCAGTACAAGCTCTCGGTGTCAGCACAGTGCATGCACTCTCTGCACTGAGTACAGCATATGTCATTGAACTTCACAAAATTGATGTTCACTGTTTCAGGAGTTTTAGAATGTCTCAGTACAAAAACAGGCTTCTTAGCTCCATCAAGTTATGCCAGTGTATTCTACACGAGTCAATCTCACTCTGGTGCTCCCTCCGACATTGCCTTTTAATAGTTGTCT
This sequence comes from Scyliorhinus canicula, assembly GCF_902713615.1. Lineage (NCBI taxonomy): Eukaryota > Metazoa > Chordata > Chondrichthyes > Carcharhiniformes > Scyliorhinidae > Scyliorhinus > Scyliorhinus canicula. Next base: position 70,664,651 of record NC_052163.1, on the reverse strand, counting down.
TTTTCAAAATAGAATTTATTAACAATGTTTGTGGCAGAGAATTCTACATTTCAGCCAGCCTCTGTAAAGAGTTTATCTTTGCAATTCCGCCCTTCAATCCTTTTTGTAATCTTAAATTCATACTCTTGTTATTGTTTTATTAACTGGGAAAGTGAACAAAGAACATTACAGCGCAGTTCGGGCCCTTCGGCCCTCGATGTTGCGCCGACCTGTAGTCACAGAGCAGAATTTCTCAAACGTATTATTTCTGAGACCAGCCCTCTGTGTCATCAAAATTCCAAGGATTCCCTGAAACAAAAGATTTGTCCATAAGCAGCAATGAAAAGCTTGCAGCGTATCAGGTGAGGAACAGAGGTTAGAAGACCCACCACAGAAATATCGTGCTTAGGAAGGCAATCTTGGATGTTTAAATGCAAGTTATGTGGTTAGATCCATGCTCTGCTATTTTGTGTGATTTAGATGAGGGAGCTTTAAAGAGGGGATCTTTAAAAGCTAGAGATAGCTCCTTCTACAGTAAATTGTTGATGGTCTAAATGCTTTATTTTCCTGTTATACAATGCGTAGCAAAGGTCCTGTCCTGTGACCCTTCCAAATTGCAAGACAACCAGCACATGTGTAATATTCAAGAGCGTATGGTAATCTATGAATTGGTTAATCCAGTAGAACACCTCAAGAGAACAGTGTACCATCCTCCTCCTTTGGTGCAATACTAGTCTAAGCCATGTTTTGCTTCATAGATCCCAACAGTGCATCGAGTCAGCACCGATTCTCCAAAAGAGCCCTCCATCCATGCCCACTCCCCACCCTCTCCCAATAACCCTTTAACCTAGTATGCATCTTTGGACACTTGAGGAGCAATTTAGCACGGCCAATCCACCTAACCTACACATCTTTGGACTATGGGAGGAAACCGGAGCACCTGGAGGAAACCTGTGCAGAGATGGGGAGAATAACCAAAAACAGGTTCAAGAGGTGTACTTCCTCCGTATTGGTTACAAAGTACGTGAGGCATTTGTCAGATGCATATTTGTCACCACAGAATTACGCAGGGTGCTGTCCAGTCCTGGTTTTGAAGTTGACTGACTCTTTTTGTTGTATTGTGTCAGGTGCCGACATGCAACCATTGCCAAGTATTTTGGAGATGGGGTGCCAGCCTGTAATCGGGCATGTGACCACTGCAAGAACCCGGAGATTGTGATGAAACAGCTGGATTCTTTGCAGAGATTTGATATCAGCAAGGCCCAGGCATCTGCTGAAAAGCCAACAGCCCAGGGACCATTTGGATTCATCCATGATCTGTATGAGGGAGGAAGGAAGGGCTATGGCTTTGAGAGGTAGGTTTATTATGGTAAGATTAACCATCAATGTTTGCAAGTGGTAATGTATGCAAATGGTGGCAATTAGATCAAACATTGTTGGAAAACAGTAAGAAGTCTCACAACACCAGGTTGAAGTCCAACAGGTTTGTTTCAAATCACTAGCTTTCAGAGCACTGCTCCTTCCTCGGGTGAATGAAGAGGTATGTTCCAGAAACATATAGACAAAGTCAAAGATGGAAGACGATACTTTGAATGCGAGCATTTGCAGGTAATTAAGTTTTTACAGATCCAGAGAGAGGGGTAACCCCAGGTTAAAGAGGTGTGAATTGTCTCATACCAGGACAGTCGGTAGGATTTCGCAAGCCCATGCCAGATGGTGGGGGATGAATGTAATGCTACATAGAATGTACAATGCAGAAGGAGGCTATTTGGCCCATCGAGTCTGCACCGGCCCTTGGCAAGAGCACCCCACTCAAGCACACGCTTCCTTCACCCCATCCCTTTAACCCAGTAACCCCAGTTAACCTTTTTGGACAATAAGGGCAATTTAGCATGCCCAATCCACCTAACCCGCACATCTTTAGACTGTGGGAGGAAACTGGAGCACCCGGAGGAAACCCATGCACACACGGGGAGAACGTGCAGACGCCAAACAGACAGTGACCCAAGCTGGGAATCGAACCAAGGAGCTGTCAAGCAACTGTACTAACCGGTACTTGCCGGTGTAATATTGCATTCATTAACGCTTACCCGGAGATCAGAGGCTGAATGCCCTTGACTGCTGAAGTGTTCCCCGACTGGAAGGGAACATTCTTTCCTGGCGATTGTTGTGTCTGTCTATTCATCCGTTGTCGCAGCGTCTGCATGGTCTCGCCAATGTACCACGCTTCGGGACATCCTTTCCTGCAGCACATAAGGTAGACAACGTTGGCTGAGTCGTACGAGTATGTACCACGTACCTGGTGGGTGTTGTTCTCACGTGTAATGGTGATACCCACGTCGATGATCTGGCATGTCTTGCAGAGATTGCCATGGCAGGGTTGTGTGGTGTCGTGGTCGCTGTTCTGAAGGCTGGGTAATTTGCTGCAAACAATGGTTTGTTTGATGTTGCGCGGTTGATTGAAGTCGGGGAACACTTCCGCAGTCAAGGGCATTCAGCCTCTGATCTCCGGTTAAGCGTTCTCTTCAGGACACGCGACAACGCAAAATCGCCGAGCAGAACCGTGTAGCCAAGTTCCACACACGGCCTCAACTGGGACCTTGGATTCATGTCACATTACATTCACCCCCCACCATCTGGCCTGGGCTTGCGAAATCCAACCAAATGTCCTGATTTGAGACAATCCACACCTCTTTAACCTGGGGTAACCCCTCTCTCTGGATCTGTAAAACATAACGGGTTTAAAAACGGGTTTAAAAACATAACAAAACATACGGGGCAGCAGGGTAGCATGGTGGTTAGCATAAATGCTTCACAGCTCCAGGGTCCCAGGTTCGATTCCTGGCTGGGTCACTGTCTGTGTAGAGTCTGCACGTCCTCCCCCTGTGTGCGTGGGTTTCCTCCGGGTGCTCCGGTTTCCTCCCACAGTCCAAAGATGTGCGGGTTAGGTGGATTGGACATGCTAAATTGCCCGTAGTGTCCTAATAAAAAAGTACGGTTAGGGGGGGGTTGTTGGGTTACGGGTATAGGGTGGATACGTGGGTTTGAGTAGGGTGATCATGGCTCGGCACAACATTGAGGGCCGAAGGGCCTGTTCTGTGCTGTACTGTTCTATGTTCTATAAGTACCTGCAAATGCTCGCATTCAAAGTATTTTCTTGCATCTTTAGCTTGCATCCCACTCAACGGTTTATCAAATCCACTGACGGAACATATGGAAATAAAGTTAGGTTAAAGTTATTTTAAGACTTTTGAATTGTGTATGTTAATACTGCAGATCATGTGTACTTAACAGTCAGCATAGAATTACATTAACCAGTTAACAGCCGGTGTAATATTGCATTCATAAACGAACAGTGGGCATTACATTTACTAAGGTACACCCCTCTCGCAAGTATATAAAGAAACTCAACACGTTGCGGTGCTGTGATTTTAAATTGAAACACTCATTCAAGACATTAGTGTACAGGCTCATGGAAGAAACCGTTCACAATGTTTGAGATTCTGGTCAGTATTCAGTGACCATTACATTTAACCAAGTAACTGTGTGGACGAGGTCAGTTCATAGAACATGGAACATTACAGCGCAGTACGGGCCCTTCGGCCCTCGATGTTGTGCCGACCTGTGAAACCATCTGAAGCCTATCTGACCTACACTATTCCATTTTCATCCATATGTCTATCCAGTGACCACATAAATGCCCTTAAAGTTTCCGAGTCTACTACTGTTGCAGGAAGGGCGTTCCACACCCCTACTACTCTCTGAGTAAAGAAACTGCCTCTGACATCTGTCCTATATCTACCACCCCCCAATTTAAAGCTGTGTCCCCTCGTGTTTGTCATCCCCATCCGAGGAAAAAGACTCCCACTGTCCACCCTATCTAACCCTCTGACTATCTTATATGTCTCTATTAAGTCACCTCTCAGCCTTCTCCTCTCTAACGAAAACAACTTCAAGTCCCTGAGCCTTTCCTCGTAAGACCTTCTCTCCATACCAGGCAACATCCTAGTAAATCTCCTCTGAACCCTTTCCAAAGCTTCCACATCCATCCTATAATGTGGTGACCAGAACTGCACGCAGTACTTGAGGAGCGGCCGCACCAGAGTTATGTACAGCTGCAGCATGACCTCGTGGCTCCGAAACTCAATCCCCCTACTGATAAAGGCTAGCACACCATAAGCCTTCTTAACAACCCTATTAACCTGGGTGGCAACTTTCAAGGATTTATGCACCTGGATGCCGAGATTCCTCTGTTCATCTACACTACCAAGAATCTTGCCATTAGCCCAGTACTCTGCATTCCTGTTACTCCTTCCAAAGTGAACCACCTCACACTTTTCCGCATTAAACTCCACCTGCCACCTCTCAGCCCAGCTCTGCAGCTTATCTATGTCCCTCTGTAACCTATAACATCCTTCAGCACTATCCACAACTCCACCGACCTTCGTGTCATCTGCAAATTTACTAACCCATCCTTCTACACCCTCTTCCAGGTCATTTATAAAAATGACAAACAGCAGTGGCCCCAAAACAGATCCTTGCGGTACACCACTAGTAACTGAACTCCAGGATGAACATTTGCCATCAACCACCACCCTCTGTTTTCTTTCAGCTGGCCAATTACTGATCCAAACCGCTAAATCACCTTCAATCCCATACTTCCGTACTTTCTGCAATAGCCTGCCGTGGGGAACCTTATCAAATGCCTTACTGAAATCCATATACACCACATCAACCGCTTTACCCTGATCCACCTGTTTGGTCACCTTCTCAAAAAACTCAATAATGTTTGTGAGGCATGACCTACCTTTACAAAACCGTGTTGACTATCGCTAATCAACTTGTTCTTTTCAAGATGATTATACACCCTTTCTCTTATAACCTTTTCCAACATTTTACCCACAACCGAAGTAAGGCTCACAGGTCTATAATTACCAGGGTTGTCTCTAATCCCCTTCTTGAACAAGGGGACAACATTTGCTATCCTCCAGTCTTCCGGCACTGTTCCTGTCGACAAAGACGACATAAAGATCAAGGACAAAGGCTCTGTAATTTCCTCCCTGGCTTCCCAGAGAATCCTAGGATAAATCCCATCTGGCCCAGGGGACTTATCTATTTTTACACTTTCCAAAATTGCTAACACCTCCTCCTTGTGAACCTCAATCCAATCTAGCCTGGTCGACTGTACCTGAGTATTCTCCTTAACAACATTGTCTTTCTCCAGTGTAAACACTGACAAAAAATATCCATTTAACGCTTCCCCTATCTCCCCTGATTCCACACACAACTTTCCACTACTATCCTTGATTGGCCCTAATCTTACTCTAGTCATTCTTTTGTTCCTGATATACCTATAGAAAGCCTTAGGGTTTTCCTTGATCCTATCCGCCAACGACTTTTCATGTCCTCTCCTCGCTCTTCTTAACTCTCCCTTTAGGTCATTCCTGGCTAACTTGTAACTCTCAAGTGCCTTAACTGAGCCTTCATTACTCATCCTAACATAAGCCTTCTTCTTCCTCTTGACAAGTGCTTCAACTTCCTTAGTAAACCACGGTTCCCTTGCTCGACCACGTCCTCCCTGCCTGACAGGTACATACTTAACAAGGACACGCAGTAGCTGTTCCTTGAATAAGCTCCACATTTCGATTGTACCCATCCCCTGCAGTTTCCTTCCCCATCCTATACATCCTAAATCTTGCCGAATAGCATCACAATTGCCTTTCCCCCAGCTATAATTCTTGCCTTGCGGTATATACCTATCCCTGCCCATCGCTAAAGTAAACATAACTGAATAGTGATCACTATCACCGAAGTGCTCACCTACATCTAAATCTAACACCTGGCCGGGTTCATTACCCAGTACCAAATCCAATGTGGCCTCGCCCCTTGTTGGCCTGTCTACATACTGTGTCAGAAAACCCTCCTGCACACACTGCACAAAAACTGACCCATCTATAGTACTCGAACTATAGTATTTCCAGTCAAATTTGGAAAGTTAAAGTCCCCCATAACAACTACCCTGTTACTCTTGCTCCTGTCGAGAATCATCTTTGCAATCCTTTCCTCTCCATCTCTGGAACTATTCGGAGGTCTATAGACAACTCCCAACAGGGTGACCTCTCCTCTCCTGTTCCTAACCTCGGCCCATACTACCTCAGTAGACGAGTCCTCAAACGTCCTTTCTGCCGCCGTAATACTTTCCTTGATTAACAATGCCACACACACACACACACACACACCCACCCCCCTCTTTTACCATCTTCTCTGTTCTTACAGAAACATCTAAATCCTGGAACCTGCAAAAACCATTCCTGTCCCTGAAAATGAAAATCGCTTATTGTCACGAGTAGGCTTCAATGAAGTTACTGTGAAAAGCCCCTAGTCTCCACATTCCGGCGCCTGTCCGGGGAGGCTGGTACGGGAATCGAACCGTGCTGCTGGCCTGCTTGGTCTGCTTTATAAGCCAGCGATTTAGCCTTGTGAGCTAAACCAGCCCATGCTCTACCCATGTCTCCGAGATCGCCACAACATCGAAATCCCAGGTACCAACCCATGCTGCAAGCTCACCCACCTTATTCCGGATGCTCCTGGCGTTGAAGTAGACACTCTTCAAACCAGCATCTTGCTTGCCGGTGCCCTCTTTCAAACTTTTAACCCGATCCCTGACCTCACTACTCTCAACATCCTGTACACTGGGACTACAATTTAGGTTCCCATCCCCCTGCTGAATTAGTTTAAACCCCCCCAAAGAGCACTAGCAAATCTCCCCCCCAGGATATTGGTACCCCTCTGGTTTAGGTGAAGACCATCCTGTTTGTAGAGGTCCCACCTACCCCAGAATGAGCCCCAATTATCCAGGAAACCAAAACCCTCCCTCCTGCACCATCCCTGTAGCCACGTGTTCAACTCCTCTCTCTCCTTATTTCTCACTTCGCTAGCAGTGGCAGGCTTTCATCATTAGCTGATATACCGGGAGAACTGTGCGAACTGGTTTTCAGGCTAAAAGGACAAAAGCAATGGAGGTCAGATGTCTAGTATCTGTCTCATTCACAGGACCATAGAAAAGCTGCTGCATAGAAAGAGGCCATTCAGCCCATCCTATCTGTACTGGCTGTAAAAAAAACTAGCTGTCTATTCTAATCCTACCCTCCAGCACCTGGTCTGTAGCCTTGCAGGTTCTGATCCAGGTACCTTTTAAGTGAATTTAGGGTTTCTGCCTCAACCACCAATCTGGGCAGTAAATTCCAGAAGTCTACCACCCTCCGGGAATTTTTTTTCCTAATAACCCGCCTTAAATCTAAAAGAATTTAATTCAAGAGTTGATGTGAAACAGAAAAACATTTACAGTCTCATAGTCTAAAGATGTACTGGTTAGGTGGATTGGCCCAGGGATGTGCAGGTTAGGTGAGGTTATGGAGATAGGGTGGGGGAGTGGGCCTAGATAAGGTGTTTTTTCAGAGAAATGTTGCAGACTTGATGGGCCGAATGGCCTCCTTCTACACTGTAGGGATTCTATAGTTTGGAAGTGATGGTATTGGTCAGTAATGAAATTGTTGCAAGTCCCAGTTTCATTACAGTTATATCTGACCTTTCTAATGTACAGCCTGACAACTCCACACAGACAGTCGGAATCAAACCAAGATCCCTGGCGCTGTGAGACAGCAGTGTTAACCACTGAGCCACTGTGCAGCCCGTGTTTAAGGAAAAATCTTTGGTGAATGATTTGAGTCACCGTGCAGGATTTTGACAGCAAGGTGAAAACTTGCAAAAGAGAGACCAAAGTATCTCAGGAAATGGTGATTATAAGTGACACCAAACTTGACTTTTAAAAGCTTGAATGTTATCGGAGGGTGAAAAGAGCGAGTTCCACCATATCAAATGAATCTAAATGTTGATCACTATTAGCAGAGCTCATTGGCCTGGCTTTGAAGATAGGCTATGGAATTCTGTGAGTTGTAACCTTGTGTGAAATGGTCTGTTACAAATTGTTGGACACTGGGCTATTTGCTATTTGACTGTATACTCACTTTCAGACATGACAACGAAGACAGTGACAATGAATCGAATGATGACAGTGAATTCAGAAAGAAGGAATGGAATTCATTTTTTCGGAAACAAATGAAGCTGCGGAAGGTAATGTTGATGCAGGAATGAACTGATTTATAACCATATGACCAGTTTGGTAGATGTTGTGAGCAAAAAATTTAGTTTGTGTTACATGGGGCTGGGTAAGCATTAAATGCTTCTGTTTTCTACCTGAACAGTCTGGCTGTTTTGTGAGACTGAGGAGGTGTAGAAACAGATGCATAATACCCAGTCTCCGTAACAAGCCATATCTCATCTCTTGGCTGAAAAGGAGTAGAAACTCAATGGGGGCAGGTGAGTGGAAAGTGGTGCGATCAGACTCTCTACTTCCTGTACCTCTTAATCTCTCACTCTATTTCCCATAGAATGGAGAGCCTGCAAAGGATAATTTTGTACCACCCGGTGAGTATATTTAACATTTTACTTCTCTGAAACCCAGCAGTGTAACTTACATTCTCAGTTTAAACAAAGTATAGGAGCCTTGCACACCATGTTTGATGGTCCCATCATCAGTGTCTTGATACTACTAGTACAAAGACTGTAACTAGGAATTGTCACATCTATTTTCTGATATAATGTGACCATGGAACAAAGCTTCTGGACTCTTGAGTTAAACTTGGAGAAGTTTGTTCTCTGTTGCAAAGAGTTTACAGCTCAGAAACCCAACTATGTCAATGTTTGTGCTCAACATCAGCCTCCTCTCATCCCATGTCATTTAACCCTATTCAGCATAAGCTATTATTTTCTTCCCATTAATATGTTCTATGCTGTTCATCTCATCTACCTGATGTGTTCAGATACCATTACTACAGGAAGGAATTTTGATCCACTTTTCACCCATTCTCAGCATAAATTACATTCATGAAATTATACAGCACAACAAGACACCATTTGGCCTGTTGTGCTTATTCTGGCTCTTTGAAAAAGCTCTCTAATTAGTCCCGCTTCCTGCCCTCCCCCCATAGCCGTGTAAATTTTTCCCTTTCAAGTGTCTATCCATTTTACCTTTTGAACCTCACTAATGAAACAATTTGTCTTTTCTTTCTATCAAAATCGTTCAGAATTTTGAACATCTCAAATACATCTGGCACTAACTTCGGCTCTGAGAACAAGCCTGCCCTTTCTCATTTCTCCAGGTACTTAGTCCGATTCACATAAATCTCCTCTGCACCCTCTCTGAAGCCGAGTGATGGACATCAAAACTCTCTCTACATTGCCCCCTTAGCAAATGCAGAACTCCACTCCAAGCAGTTTCATGTCCAGTATTGTGGGGGGGTAGATTCAGAATAAAGCTCACTCAAAAATTCCCCACCAAGTACTGCTACCTCGGGTATAACAGCTCTGTCAAAGGAAACTCCTAGTGCACCAGAGTGACATTTTCAATGCAAGCTGTCCTGTAGTATCTCTGAGGCTCAATATTAAATTGAGAGATTCTCCATGGTGGATTTGGAAATGTTGACAAAAGATTGGACATTGCCCCAAACTTTGCCAATTTTGCTGTAAATGTTTGTGCAGTTTTGTAACCACGTGACTTGTACATCCATGTTCTGATGCCGAGTTCAAGGACAGGAGCCCAACAAGGCAAGGAGAGGTGCTTGATCTAGTTCTAAGAGGTTAAGAGAGATATGAACATACAAAATAGAAGTGACGTAGGCCATGTGGCCACTCAAGCCTGCTTCATCATTCACGAACAACCAGTTTAAGATTATCAATTGGGCTTGCACATACGCTTGTGAGAAGCGTATATTCATACACAGGGCCCTGTCCTTTGCAAACAAAAAAGTACGTGCCTTTTTCAATTAAACAAAATCTTGGGGTTAACTATTCCCTGGTGCATTCTCATCAAATCAGAGTTGACTAACCTGGTTTGAATATACACAAAAGCTTGGAGGATAGGCATTTGCCTGGCACATTCTCCATGGCAAAACCTCTATCAGTTAGTCCATGTGCCAACAAATCACCACTCTTTGCAAGTTGCAGTACAAGTTGTTGTTCCCTTTGCAATTTGGTATTCTTGTTCTGACGAGTGCAAGATGAAAAGCTTCAATAGCATGTCTCTTTTTTCAGCAATACCCAAGTTCTGTGTTACCAAGCGGCTATTTATATTTGTTTCTATATTTTATCTCTTGCTGCTCAGAGCCAGGAAAGGCAGGCCTGTTAATAGCCTGCAAAGTGCACTGCTCATCAATTCATCCAACTGTAAATTAACCACTGCCCCTGAGACAACATTCAACACGTTAGCATCTTAAAAATCTGTTGTCTCATTTAGATGGTTGGACTATTCTTTAAGGTTCCTTTTCCAATCTTTTCCCAACTAATAGCTCCCTTTTTCCAATCATCTTTGTGGAAAACGGATCAAAGGATCAAAAATGTGACATTAAGATGGAGGCAAGGAAGGAGAGTAAATGGATAATTGTTTCAGAGAACTGACACAGACACGATAGTCTGAACTCCCAGATCTATGATGGTGTGTCAGGAGCTCAGTGCTCTGTCAGCTGAAGGACAGTGCAAATGTGGAAGTTAATATTATCCTGTGTCCACTTTCTTTTAAGATCCTGACTGCCCCCTCCGAGATGCAGCCAATCGGAAAATACCAAAGCTGTCAGTCAAGGTAATGAGTAGCTTTACAGTAAATACCCTTTTAAGGGATTAAATACATTGGGATAGTAATTGAACTGCCATGTATTAACAAATATTATATTAATTAATTTTTGAGGCACGATATATATCCAGAATGTATGGTAGGAATTAGCTTATCGGCTGTTTAAACCAGCAAGTGTGTTCTCCCCTTGTCTGCGTGGGTTTCCTCTGAATGCTTCAGTTTCCTCCCACAAGTCCCAAAAGACGTGCTACTAGGTGAATTGGACATTCTGAATTCTACCTCAGCGGACCCGAACTGTCAGGCAGGGAGGAAGTTGTCGAGCATGGGAACCGTGGTTTACTAAGGAAGTTGAAGCACTTGTCAAGAGGAAGAAGAAGGCTTATGTTAGGATGAGACATGAAGGCTCAGTTAGGGCACTTGAGAGTTACAAGTTAGCCAGGAAGGACCTAAAGGGAGAGTTAAGAAGAGCGAGGAGAGGACATGAAAGTCGTTGGCAGATAGGATCAAGGAAAACCCTAAGGCTTTCTATAGGTATATCAGGAACAAAAGAATGACTAGAGTAAGATTAGGGCCAATCAAGGATAGTAGTGCAGATGACACGAAGGTCGGTGGAGTTGTGGATAGTGCTGAAGGATGTTATAGGTTACAGAGGGACATAGATAAGCTGCAGAGCTGGGCTGAGAGGTGGCAGATGGAGTTTAATGCGGAAAAGTGTGAGGTGGTTCACTTTGGAAGGAGTAACAGGAATGCAGAGTACAAGATTCTTGGTAGTGTAGATGAACAGAGAGATCTCGGCATCCAGGTACATAACTCCCTGAAAGTTGCCACCCAGACTAATAGGGCTGTTAAGAAGGCATATGGTGTGCTAGCCTTTATAAGCAGGGGGATTGAGTTTCGGAACCACAAGGTCATGCTGCAGCTGTACATAACTCTCGTGCGGCCGCACCTGGAGTACTGCGTGCAGTTCTGGTCACCACATTACAGGAAGGATGTGGAAGCTTTGGAAAGGGTTCAGAGGAGATTTACTAGGATGTTGCCTGGTATGGAGGGAAGGTCTTACGAGGAAAGGCTCAGGGACTTGAGGTTGTTTTTGTTAGAGAGGAGAAGGCTGAGAGGTGACTTAATAGAGACATATAAGATAGTCAGAGGGTTAGATAGGGTGGACAGTGAGAGTCTTTTTCCTCGGATGGTGATGACCAACACGAGGGGACATAGCTTTAAATTGAGGGGTGATAGATATAGGACAGATATCAGAGGCAGTTTCTTTACTCAGAGAGTAGTAGGGGTGTGGAACGCCCTGCCTGCAACAGTAGTAGACTCGCCAACTTTAAGGGCATTTAAGTGGTCACTGGATAGACATATGGATGAAAATGGAATAGTGTAGGTCAGATAGGCTTCAGATGGTTTCACAGGTCGGCGCAACATCGAGGGCATAAGGGCCCGTACTGCGCTGTAGTGTTCTATGTTCTAGTGGAAAGTTGTGCGTGGAAACAGAGGAGTTAGGGGAAGCGTTAAATGGATATTTTTCGTCAGTGTTTACACTGGAGAAAGACAATGTTGTCGAGGAGAATACTCAGGTACAGTCGACCAGGCTAGATGGGATTGAGGTTCACAACGAGGAGGTATTAGCAATTTTGGAAAGTGTAAAAATAGATAAGTTCCCTGGGCCAGATGGGATTTATCCTAGGATTCTCTGGGAAGCCTGGGAGGAGATTGCAGAGCCTTTGTCCTTGACCTTTATGTCGTCTTTGTCGACAGGAATAGTGCCGGAAGACTGGAGGATAGCAAATGTTGTCCCCTTGTTCAAGAAGGGGAGTAGAGACAACCCTAGTAATTATAGACCTGTGAGCCTTACTTCGGTTGTGGGTAAAATGTTGGAAAAGGTTGTAAGAGATTGGGTTTATAATCATCTTGAAAAGAACAAGTTGATTAGCGATACTCAACACGGTTTTGTGAAGGGTACGTCATGCCTCACAAACTTTATTGAGTTTTTTGAGAAGGTGACCAAACAGGTGGATGAGGGTAAAGTGGTTGATGTGGTGTATATAGATTTCAATAAGGCGTTTGATAAGGTTCCCCACGGTAAGCTATTGCAGAAAATACGGAAGTATGGGATTGAAGGTGATTTAGCGGTTTGGATCAGTAATTGGCTAGCTGAAAGAAAACAGAGGGTGGCGGTTGATGGCAAATGTTCATCCTGGAGTTCAGTTACTAGTGGTGTACCGCAAGGATCTCTTTTGGGGCCACTGCTGTTTGTCATTTTTATAAATGACCTGGAAGAGGGTGTAGAAGGATGGGTTAGTAAATTTGCAGATGACACGAAGGTCGGTGGAGTTGTGGATAGTGCTGAAGGATGTTATAGGTTACAGAGGGACATAGATAAGTTGCAGAGCTGGGCTGAGAGGTGGCAGATGGAGTTTAATGCGGAAAAGTGTGAGGTGGTTCACTTTGGAAGGAGTAACAGGAATGCAGAGTACTGGGCTAATGGCAAGATTCTTGTTAGTGTAGATGAACAGAGAGATCTCGGCATCCAGGTACATAAATCCCTGAAAGTTGCCACACGGGTTAATAGGGCTGTTAAGAAGGCATATGGTGTACTTTATCAGTAGGGGGATTGAGGTTCGGAGCCACGAGGTCATGCTGCAGCTGTACATAACTCTGGTGCAGCCACACCTGGAGTACTGCGTGCAGTTCTGGTCACCACATTATAGGAAGGATGTGGAAGCTTTGGAAAGGGTTCAGAGGAGATTTACTAGGATGTTGCCTGGTATGGAGGGAAGGTCTTACGAGGAAAGGCTCAGGGAATTGAGGTTGTTTTCGTTAGAGAGGAGAAGGCTGAGAGGTGACTTAATAGAGACATATAAGATAGTCAGAGGGTTAGATAGGGTGGACAGTGAGAGTCTTTTTCCTCGGATGGTGATGACCAACATGATGGGACATAGCTTTGAATTGAGGGGTGGTAGATATAGGACAGATGTCAGAGGCAGTTTCTTTACTCAGAGAGTAGTAGGGGTGTGGAACGCCCTGCCTGCAACAGTAGTAGCGTGGCCAAATTTAAGGGCATTTAAGTGGTCACTGGATAGACATATGGATGAAAATGGAATAGTGTAGGTCAGATAGGCTTCAGATGGTTTCACGGGTCGGCGCAACATCGAGGGCTGAAGGGCCTGTACTGCGCTGTAATGTTCTATGTTCTAAATGGATCCTTCTCTGTCTGGCGAACTGTAACTAGCAAGGTGCTGCAAGAGTCAGCCCTCAGACCTCAACTGTTTACAATTTAATTATCTGCCAGCAGGGACAGAGTGTAACAGCAAAATTTGTGGATGATTCTAAAATAGGTGGGAAAGCAGCCAGTGAAGAGGAGATAAAGATTTTAGTAAGAAGTCTTACAACACCAGGTTAAAGTCCAACAGGTTTGTTTCAAACACGAGCTTTCGGAGCACTGCTCGTTCCTCAGGTTATTCTTCTGAGGAAGGAGCTGTGCTCCGAAAGCTCGTGTTTGAAACAAACCTGTTGGACTTTAACCTGGTGTTGTAAGACTTCTTACTGTGTTCACCCCAGTCCAACGCCGGCTTCTCCACATCATAAAGATTTTACAGACGGATATAGGTAGGCTAGGAGATTGGGCCAAAATTTGGCAGATGAAGTTTAATGCAAATAAGTGTGAGGTTATCCATTTTGGCCGAAAAAATGGAAAGGCAAATTATTGTCTAAATGGAAAGCAGATTCAAGCTGCACCTGGGCAGAGGGATCTGGGTGTCTTTGTTCATGAATCGCAGAACATTGGATTGCAGGTGCAGCATGTAATTAAAAAGGAAATGGAATGTGAGCATTTATTGCAAAAGGACTGGCGTATAAAAGTAGAAAAGTGTCTGATTGAGGTATATACAATACTAAATGGGATTGATAAAGTAAACGTGGACCAAATGTTCCCCCTTGTGGGGAAATCTAGAACGACAGGTCATGGATATAGGTTGACAGGTGGTAGATTTAGAACTCGGATGAGGAGGAACAATTCCTCGCAGAGGGTGGTGAATGTGTGGAACTCGCTGCCCCATAGTGCAGTGGAATCTGAGTCATTAAATGTTTTCAAGAAAGGGATAGATGTATTTTTGTTTTTTAAAAATGGGTTAATGGGATATGGGCAACAGGTGGGGAGGTGGATTGAATGGCAGAGCAGGCTCGAAGGGCTGAATTCCTATGTTTCCTGTATTGTACACTGGGTTTAAAAACTTTTGTGTGTTTCTAATCATGCACATATGATTCTAGTCAGATTGCTGGTACCAAAGTAATGTTAACCGTTTCATTCAAGACACTGCTTCAACAAACTGGTCTACCAGTTAGATGAATCCAAATATCTGGTTACAACAAATATTGCAATTGTTACACCTCCCTGCGCAAATGTGCAGTCAGTTAAAGTCCCACGTATCCCGGGGTCGCAACAAAAGTGAATTAACCAATAATTCTTCAAAAACATTCTGAAGTCTTTGGCCCTTGGCTGCTGAATAATTCCAGTCGTCAGGTTTGTAAGTTGAAATTCAATTACTGTTAATTTATAACACGATTAATGGTGAAATGTTCACTGAATATAACTGAATAACAACAAGCTAATCTACTACCCCCTTTAACTGTCCCACCCACACAGACAGACAAACACAAAGAGGGGGGGGGGGGAGAAGGGGTGAAAATAATGGTGCTGTGTCTTTTCGTCCGACGTCACTTCGTCCAACGACACTTAGTCCACGTCTTTTGGTCCAACGTCTTTTTGTCCGCACGTCTTTTGGTCCAACGCCTTTTTGTCCAATTATCCAATTACAAATAAACTCCGTATAAAACCATTTAATTGATAAAATGCAAGTACAATACAGCAAGTGAATTTAATTGCTAAAATGCAAGTAATTGATAAAATGCAAGTAAAATGCAAGTTGAAAAATGCAGTTTAAAAAATCTAAAAATGCAGTTAAAAAATCTAAAAGTTTACTAATTATAAGAAAATACTGAACGCCTCAAAAGATTGGTCGTTGAATATGATTCTACAACAAAAATTGATTTCTTGAGGAATGTTGCTTACAATTTACATCAATTTTAAGTAACTTGAAGAATTTACATTTTCCAACTGTATTCTCTAAGTGATGATATCTTTCGAGAATTTTAAGTAATTAGTAAACTTTTAGATTTTTTAACTGCATTTTTAGATTTTTTAACTGCATTTTTCAACTTGCATTTTACTTGCATTTTATCAATTACTTGCATTTTAGCAATTAAATTCACTTGCTGTATTCATTTTATCAATTAAATGGTTTTATACGGAGTTTATTTGTAATTGGATAATTGGACAAAAAGACGTTGGACCAAAAGACGTGCGGACAGAAAGACGTTGGACCAAAAGACGTGGACGAAGTGTCGTTGGACGAAGTGACGTCGGACGAAAAGACGCGACACGGAAAATAATACGGGTGGTAAAAATATAAGAGTCTTTGCTTCAAATGATGGTTCGCATGATGGTTCGCAGCATGCGTTCCTCACAGCACACTGGTTTACGCCTCCAGTTTACAACTGGTGATGGTCTTCCTTGCCGAGCCATTCATTCAGTACTCCCAGCAGCAGGCTTTCTTCTGGGGAGAGACCTTAGTTTATATTGGCCTTCAGTTTGAAGGTACACATTCAGCCTATTTCTTTCCTGGGACCCTTTATTTCACATCAAACCTTGCTTCCAGTTTTGGTTTGACTTCAAGCCTTTGCAGATTTGAGAGAATGACACCCTGTCTTGCTGGAGGAGAATCAGCCCTCACTGTGGCCTTATGGAGAAAGCTTAGCTGGATCGTTTGGTTGAAATCCTCCCCCCAGACTGCAGAACCAAAAATGAAACTAAAATGGAACCTTGTGGCGAATCCAGAAGGAGACTATCCAATCAACACTTGTTACTGGGCAGGTCACAGCTTTGTCAGCCAATTCATTGGCCACCAGCTTACTCTTCTACAAGTATTTTTTTTTAAAGTATTTTTATTCAGGTTTTGCAGAATTTTTCATAAAAGAACAGTAATAACAATAATAACAAAACTAACTAGTGAATATTAACATAGTATAAAAAGAGAATATAGAATAACAATTAAATAGACATTACCCCACGCGACCCAGTCTTCCCACACCATCCCAATGAAGCACTCACCCCCTACACCCCCACCCCCCCCCCACCATGCCTAGCTCTATCTTTTTTTAAAAATGTTTTAAATAATTTTTTATCACAACAGATTTTATTACAACAGAGAAAAACAGTAACCCCTTCCCTCCAATACAAAAACAATAAATTAACAAGAAAAATAAATAAGCAGAAAACCATGAGAACAAACCCCCATAACGAACCCGTACCCACCCCCCCCCCCCCCCCCCCCCCTCCCCGGCTACCTTCCCCCGATTCCCGTCCATTTTCCCCTGATTCTTGGCCACCCGGCTATTCTTCCTCTTGTTCGTTGGCCACAAACAGGTCCCGGAATAGTTGCATGAATGGCTTCCACGTTCTGTGGAAGCCGTCGTCTGACCCTCGGATGGGGAATTTGATTTTCTCCATTTGGAGAGATTCCGAGGGGTCGGACAGCCAGTCTGCAGCTCTGGGTGGTGCTGCTGACCGTCAGCCAAACAGGATTCTACGGCGGGCGATCGGGGAGGCAAAGGCAAAGGCGTCCGCCCTCCTCCCCAGGAATAGATCTGGCTGGTCTGAAACCCCAAAGACAGCCACTATCGGGCACGGCTCCACCCTCACTCCCACCACTTTGGACATAGCCTCGAAAAAGGCTGTCCAGTACTCCACAAGTCTGGGGCAAGAGCAGAACATGTGGGCGTGGTTGGCCGGGCCTCTTTGGCACCGTTCACATCTGTCCTCCACCTCCGGGAAGAACCTACTCATACGGTTTCTTGTTAAGTGGGCTCTATGTACCACTTTTAGTTGCGTCAAGCTGAGCCTTGCGCACGTGGCGGTGGAGTTGACCCTATGCAGTGCTTCGCTCCAGAGTCCCCACCCTATCTCAATCCCCAGGTCATCCTCCCATTTCTTTCTTGTTGCGTCCAGTACGGTGTCGGCCCTTTCTACCAGTCGGTCATACATGTCGCTACAGTTCCCTTTATCTAGGATACTTGCGTCCAGTAGGTCTTCCAGTAGTGTCTGTCATGGCGGTTGTGGGTACGTCCTTGTCTCCTTTCGTAAGAGGTTTTTGAGCTGCAGATACCGTAGCTCGTTCCCCCTGGCTAGCCGAAATTTCTGTCAGTTCGTCCAGTGTTGCGATCCTGCCGTCCGTGTATAGGTCCCTGACTGTCAGTGTCCCTCCGTCCTGCCTCCACCTTTTGAAGGTGGCGTCAGTCAGTGCTGGTGTGAACCTATGGTTGTTGCAGATAGGAGCCTTGTCCGACATTTTGGTCAGGCCAAATTGCTGCCGCAGTTGGTTCCAGGATTGGAGGGTGGCTGTCACCACTGGGCTGCTGGATGGGGATGGGAGTGCTGCCGTGGCAAGGGCCCGGAGGGAGGTCCCCATGCAGGAGGCCCCCTCCGCATGCACCCACTCGGCCTCTGGCTCCTGGATCCATCCCCTTACTCGCTCGGCTGTTGCCGCCCAGTGGTAGAATTGTAGGTTTGGGAGGGCTAGATTTTGTTTTTTGTAGGACCTTCTTTGGGATCCTAGCATTTTTACCCCCCATACGAACACCGTGATTAGTTTGTCCAGCGCTTTGAAAAAGGCCTTGGGGATGTAGATCGGAATGGATCTAAACAGGAAGAGGAACCTGGGCAGTACGTTCATTTTGATTGTCTGGACTCTCCCCGCTAGGGAGAGTGGGAGTGTGTTCCATCTTTGCAGGTCCTTTTTTACTTCCTCCGTCAGACTGGTGAGGTTCCATTTGTGGATCCCTTTCCAGTCATGGGCTATTTGGATCTCCAGGTAGTGGAATTTGTGTCGGGCGTGTTTGAACGGCAGCCCCTTTAGTGCCCCCCCCCTCCCCCTCCCCCCTTACGGGTGTATTGGGAAGATCTCGCTTTTGCTCATGTTGAGTTTGTAGCCCGAGAAGGCTCCAAACTCTTTCAGGAACGCAATGATTCCATCCATGCTACTCTGTGGGTCCGAGATGTAGAGGAGCAGGTC
Source organism: Scyliorhinus canicula (assembly GCF_902713615.1). NCBI lineage: Eukaryota > Metazoa > Chordata > Chondrichthyes > Carcharhiniformes > Scyliorhinidae > Scyliorhinus > Scyliorhinus canicula. The sequence continues at coordinate 70,645,856 of NC_052163.1, read as the reverse complement.
ATCTGCATAGAGTGAGACTCTGTGCTCTCTGCCTCCCCTTCGGATCCCCCTCCAATTGTTTGCTGCCCTGAGCGCGATTGCTAGCGGTTCGATTGCTAGTGCGAACAGCAGCGGGGACAGTGGGCATCCTTGTCTGGCGCCCCTGTGCAGCTGGAAGTTGGGTGTTGGTATTGTTGGTCCATACACTCGCCATGGGAGCGTTGTATAGGAGCTTTACCCAAGCAGTGAACCCTGTTCCAAGCCCGAACCGCTCCAGTACCTCTATGAGGTATTTCCATTCGACTCTGTTCTGCGTCCAGGGAGACGATCACCTCTTGTGTTCTCTCCCCGGAGGGGGTCATTATCACGTTCAGCAGGCGCCTGATGTTCGAGGTAAGCTGTCTACCTTTGACGAAGTCCGTCTGGTCCTCTGCGACCAGTTTGAATACACAGTCTTCTAGCCTTTTGGCTAGGATTTTGGCCAGTATTTTGGCGTCTGCGTTCAGCAGAGAGATGGGTCTGTATGACCCACATTCTGTTGGGTCTTTGTCTTTCTTAGGTATCAGCGAGATTGAGGCCTGTGCTAACGTGGGTGACAGTGTGCCCCTAGCTAGCGAGTCTGTGAACATCTCCCGCAGGTGCGGGGCCAGCGCTGTCGTGAATATTTTGTAGAAGTCCGCCGGGAATCCGTCCGGTCCCGGCGCCTTCCCCATCTGCATGGAGCTAATGCTGTCCATGATCTCTCCCAGTGCTAGTGGTGCTTCCAGGTCCCGTTTTCTGCCCTCTCCCACGACTGGTATGAACATAGAACAGTACAGCACAGAACAGGCCCTTCGGCCCTCGATGTTGTGCCGAGCAACGATCACCCTACTCAAACCCACGTATCCACACTATACCCGTAACCCAACAACCCCACCCCCCCTTAACCTTACTTTTAAGGACACTACGGGCAATTTAGCATGGCCAATCCACCTAACCCGCACATCTTTGGACCGTGGGAGGAAACCGGAGCACCCGGAGGAAACCCACGCGCACACGGGGAGGACGTGCAGACTCCGTACAGACAGTGACCCAGCCGGGAATCGAACCTGGGACCCTGGAGCTGTGAAGCATTTATGCTAACCACCATGCTACCATGCTGCCCCGTCCATCAAGGAACTGGTTCATCCCAACCTTCCCCGTTGGGGGCTCTGAGGTGTACAGCTCTTGGTAGAAGGCCTTGAAGGTTTTGTTAATCCTCTCTGGTTCTGTTTCCAACGTGCCTCCGGTACCCCTGATTTGCGCAATTTCTCTGGTGGCTGCCTGCTTTCTCAGCTGGTGTGCCAACAGGCGGCTGGCTTTGTCTCCGTGTTCGTACAGGGTCCCGCGCGCCTGGCGGAGTTGGCGCACTGCTTTCCTGGTGGAGAGCAGGTCAAAGTTCCTTTGTAGTTCTTTCCTCTCCGCCAGGAGCTCTACGGTCAGGGCCCCGGAGTATTTACGGTCTACCTCCGGTATGGAGTCGACCAGCTTCTGCCTAGCCACCCTTTCCTCACTATCTCTTTGCGCTTTGAAGGGAATGATTTCTCCTCTTAGTACGGCTTTAAGCGCTTCCCAGAACGTGGAGGGTGAGACCTCCCCGTTTTGGTTGTTCTCCGTGTACTCTGCTATCCTTTCGCTGAAGGCCTTGTCAGCTAGTAAGGCACCGTCCAACCTCCATGTGGGGCGTTGGGCCCTTCCCGTCTCTAGCCGCACGTCCATGTAGCGTGGAGCGTAGTCTGATATCACAATTGCGGAGTATTACACTTTGTCTATCCCTGGAAGCACCGTTTTCCCCACCACAAAGAAGTCAATTCTGGTGTACACGTTGTGTACTGGGGAGAAGGAGAATTCTTTCTCCCCCGGGTGGGCGAACCTCCAGGGGTCCACTGCTCCCATCTGCTCCATAAAGTGACTGAGTTCCCTTGCCATGCTTGAGGTTTTCCCCGTTTTGGGGTTTGATCTGTCCGTCTTTGGATCCTGTACACAGTTGAAGTCGCCCCCCCTATGATTAGTCGATGCGTCGCCATGTCCGGGATTTCAGCCATGGTCTTTTTGATGAATCTCGTGTCGTCCCAGTTGGGAGCGTGCACATTGACTAGAACTACCGGTGCCCCATCCAGGGCCCCGCTGACCATGCCATACCGCTCCCCTGGGTCTGTAACCGTCTTTGTCGCCCTAAGCGTCATCCTCTTGCCGATCAGGATCGCCATCCCCCTGGCCCTTGTCCCATAGCAGGAATGGTAGGTTTGTCCCACCCAGCCTTTTCTTACCCGCAGTTGGTCCTGCTCCCTCAGGTGCGTCTCTTGGAGGAAGACTATGTCGGCCCTCATATTTCTGAGGTGGGTGAGGACTCTGGATCTCTTCACTGGGCCATTAAGTCCCCTTACGTTCCAGGTGATTATCCTGGTGGGGGGCTTCTGCCCCCTCGTTCCTGTGGGATTAACCATACTTATCTGCTGGACGCGCCCCTGCCCTCTGGGGTTTCCCTTTGTTAGGGAGCCGTCCAGGATGGCCGCTGTCACTGCTCTCCCCATGCGGTCGGGTCTCTGCGCTCCGGGGTTTCCCCTTGTCCTGGGGGCACCCGCCATGACCGTCCACGGTGTGTCCGCCACGCGGGTAGTCCCCTGCACTCTGGGGGCTCCCTTCGCCCACAGACCGTACTGGGTGGGTGCTTGCAGCAGTTCCTTGTTTCGAGCCCTTGGTTGTGGCACTTTGTAGCCCTGTTCCTTTTCTGGCCTCTTTTGTCCCTCCATCCCGTCATCTCCCCTCCCCGGTCTCTTGCTCCCTGTGTGCCCTCCCTTTTCCGTTCTCCCCCGTATACCCCTCCTTTGCCCCTCTATCCCCTATTCCTGTCCCCGTTTGCTCTCCCGACTTTGACGGGTGTTCCCCCCCCCTCCCCTGCCTGGCGCCTTCCCCCCTGTTGGGGGTGCGCTGCGGCCCTGCTTTGTTGCGTGCCCCCGGCGCTAGCTTTCCTGCTAGTACGGTGGCTCCCCTCTCGGGGGTTATTGTCTCGCTTCTCCCCTGCCTGGCCTCTACTGTTTCTGCCCGCTCTTCCCCCATCCTACCCTGCACCCCTCTCGCCTGCTCTCCCTTCTCCATTACGCTCGTTCCCTCGTGCTGGGGCCTGGCCTCCCGCCTGGAGCGGTCCCTCGGGCAGTGGTTTGTTCTTTGTTCTGGGTGTTCCTGCCGGGGGGTGGCTGGCATTGCCTCGCCCCTCCCCACCCACCCCCCGTCGGCGTGTCGTTGCCCCTTGCCAGGGGCCCCCGCGGCCCCCCCCCCCCCCCCCCCCCCCCCGGTTGTTTTCCAGCCCATGCTCCTCAACGGACCTATTCGCCTCAGCGGGGGCTGTAAAGAAGTATCTCCTCTACAAGTATGAAGGGCTGAATGGCCTCCTCCTCCTACAAGTATGAAGGGTTGAAGAGCCTACTTAGGAACATAGGAATCAGGAGCAGAAGCAGGCAATTCGGACCTTCAAGCCTGCTCCACCATTCAGTCAAATCATGGCTGATCTCTCGTCCTACTAATATTCTTGTGATCTTATTTCACTTTTTGTAACTTCTACTTTTAACATAAATTGAAATCAATGTAAATTGAACCCTAATTAATAAGCAGATAATAGTTCAAATAAATAGATACGTTTTATTTTAGTCTTGCTGGACCATGAGCACCTGCATCACTTCATGTATGAATGTGGCAGTACGTAGCTGAAGAGTTCCACAATATATTGTTCTTTATTCAGGCAGGGTAGGTCAAGAATCCTTCAAACAGATGAATTTACCGTCAGATGTCATGGGTATAATCTTCATAAGACCAAGATAAAGGAACAGAATGAGCCCATTCGGCCCATCGAGACTGCACCAACCCTTGGAAGGAGCACCCTACATAAGCTCACGCCTCCACCTATCCCCATAACCCAGTAACCCCGCCAAATGTTTTTGGACACTATGGGCAATTTATCATGGCCACTCCACCTAACCTGCACATCTTTGGACTGAGAGGAAACCAGAGCACCCGGAGAAAACCCACACAGACACGGGGAGACTGTGCAGATTCCGCACAGACAGTGACCGAAGCTGGGAATCTAACCAGGGACCCTGGAGCTGTTAAGCAACTGTGCTAACCACTGTGCTACCGTGCTGCTCTTGACCTCCATAGTCTTCTGCGGCAATGAGTTCCACAGTGGCTAGCACTGTTGCCGCACAGCAGGGACCCTGGGTTCAATTCCGGCCTTGGTTCACTGTCTGTTTGGAGTTTGTACGTTCTGCCCCTGTCTACATGGGTTTCCTCCGGGTGCTCCGGTTTCCTCCCACAGTCCAAAGATGTGCTGGTTAGGTGATTGGCCATGTTCGTTTGCCCTTTAGTGTACATAGATGTGCGGGTTACGTGGATAGGGCAGGGTGGACAGGGGAGTGGATATGTGTAGAGTGCTGTTTCAAAGTGTTGGTGCAGACTCAATGGGCCAAATGGCCTCCTTCTGCACTGTAGGGATTCCATGACTGAAAATATTCCTCCTCATCTCGGTTTCAATGGACCGTCACTTGAGTCTGAGGTTGTGCCCTCTGGTTCTAGTCTCCTACTACTGGAAACATCTTCTCCATATCGACTCTATCAAGGCCTCTCTATATTTCAAAGAGATCCTCCCTCATCCTTCTATACCCCCATCGAGTCCAGACTCAGAGTCCTCAACCACTACTCAAATGAAAAGCCCTTTATTCCGGGGATCATTCTTGTGAACCTCCTCTGGACCCTTTCCAAGGCCAGTGCATCCTTCCTTGGATGAGGCCCAAAACTACTCACAATATTCCAAATGGGATCTGACCAAAGCCTTATCCAACCTCAGCAGCACATCCCTACTCTTGTACTCTAGTCCTCTCGAAATGAATGCTAACATTGCATCTGCCTTACTAACTGGCAACTGAAACTACATGTTAACCTTGAGAATCCTGAACTAGGACTCCTAAATCCCTTTGTGTTTCAGATATCCAAAGCATTTCCACATTTAGAAAAAAGTCTATGCCTCTAATCTTCCCACCTCGCACTTTTCCACATTGCATTCAATTTGCCCACTTTCCTAGCCTGTCCAAGTCCTTCTGCAGTCTCCCCGCTTCCTCAACACTACCTCTCCCTCGGCATACCTTTGTTTCATTTGCAAACCTCGCAACAATGCCCTCAATTCCTTCTTCCAGATCGCCAGTGTACATCGTGAATAGTTGTTGTCCCAACATTGACTCCTGTGGAACACCACAAGACCGGCTCCCATCCTGAAAAAGACCCCTTTATCCCCACTCTCTTCCTTCTGCCAGTCAGCCAATCCTCTATCCGCGTCAATACCTTGGCCATAACACCATGGGCTCTTGTATTATTTAACCACCTCCTGTACATCACCTTGTCAAAGGCCTTCTGGAAATCCATATAGATCATGTCCACTGGCTCTCCTTTATTTAACTTCCTCATTACCTCCTCAAATACTTCTAACAGATTTCTCAGCATGGCCTCCCCTTGACAAAGCCATACTGATTCAGCCGATTCACTAACACTTCGAAGTACCCCGCAATCTTACTCCAGAATCTTACCTACAACTGAAGTCAAACTAACTGGCCTATAATTTCCTGTCTTCTGCCTCCCTCCCTTAAACAGGACTAGATGGTCATACAAACTGCTCTCCCTCGAGGCAAGGCAGTCCTGAAGCTATTACTTTCTGCAGTTCCTTTTTAACCTATAATAGATTGGCCACTTCTGGAAAAACACACGGGTCTTCAGCAGTTATTCACACAGCTTTCCATGTTTTCCAAAAGACCATGTCTCCATTTCTGCTGAGCAGACAAACTGACCTCTTCTTGAGTGTGATTTGATTCTTTCGCTCACAAAAAATCTCTTTTGAGTTTCTTTTTCTGTTTCTGACTGTTTTCTTTTTGTCTGCATCTGTGTGCTGAATGCCTTCGCCCTCCAGCTTCTCTGCTTTTAGCTCTCCTTCTGTATCTGCCAGCCACATGGTCTCCGTCACTTCCTCCCTGTTGGCACTGCTTCCAGGCCCAAGATTGTCAGGTTACACACCCTTAAAGGTTATTTCAAATATTCCGAAAAACAATTACAGATTTCAGAGACCTTTTAAGCAAGTTACAAATTATGTACACTTTGGATAAGAAAGCTTTACCAGAGTGAAGTTTTCTTTATAACAGTGTTTGAAATACAGCAAATTCTTAACATCATAAATGCTTTAATATAGAGCATCAAATATGCACTTAACAACATGATACTTTGTTTTTGCAAGACCAGCTTAATTAAATCATGCAGCTGCAATTCACAATCTTTTTTTTGGAAATGGTTCTATTGGATTTTATAGAACATAGAACAGTACAGCACAGAACAGGCCCTTCGGCCCTCAATGTTGTGCCGAGCCATGATCACCCTACTCAAACCCACGTATCCACCCTATACCCGTAACCCAACAACCCCCCCTTAACCTTACTTTTATTAGGACACTACGGGCAATTTAGCATGGCCAATCCACCTAACCCGCACATCTTTGGACCTTTGGATTTTCTTATTTCATGTTCAACAATTCATAAATTACAAGTCACAAAACCGTGCCATAAATAAAAAAACGACACATATTTAAAAGCAAGTCTTTTCCCTTTAGACGGAGTACATATTTTACAATCCCAAATATGCCCAAAGCACATATTTACACGTGTCTATCTAAAATTTGGTTTGGGCTTCAGCTTGCCCTCAAACCAGTCCCCTGCAGCTTTGTCCCTTGTCTCCTGCTCTCACTTTGCGTGTCTTCATACCCTCTCTCCCCTTAATCCACCTCTCCCCTCTCCCATTTCCCTCTTTCTCCCCCCCTTCCCTTTCCTTTTCCTCGCAGTCCTGTGGCTTGTCCATGTCTCCCTGCCACTGGAAGGCTTCTTCCGACACACGGATGGCAAATTTTATTCTCTACAGACTTAGAAATTTCTCCAGGTCAGACAGCTAGTCTGCAGCCTTGCGTAGATTGGATTGGATTTGTTTATTGTCACGTGTACCGAGGTATAGCGAAAAATATTTTTCTGCGAGCAGCTCAAATAGATCATTATGTACATGAAAAGAAAATAAAATAAAGGAAATGCATAATAAGGCAACACAAGGTACACAATGTAACTACATAGACACCGGCATCGGGTGAAGCATACAGGGGTGTAGTATTAATCAGGTCAGCCAATAGGAGGGTCATTTAGGAGTCTGGTAACAGTGGGAAAGAAGCTTTTTTTGAATCTGTTTTGCGGGTTCTCAGACTTTTGTATCTCCTGCCTGATGGAAGAAGTTGGAAGAGTGAGTAAGTCAGGTGGGAGGGCTCTTTGATTATACTGTCCACTTTCCCCAGGCAGCGGGACCTGTAGATGGATTCAATGGATGGGAGGCAGGTTTGTGTGATGGACTGGGCGGTGTTCACGACTCTCTGACGTTTCTTGCGGTCTTGGGCCGAGCAGTTGCCATACCAGGCTGTGATGCAGCCAGATAGGTTGCTTTCTATGATGCATCTGTAAAAGTTGGTAAGAGTTAGTGTGGACATGCCGAATTTCCTTAGTTTCCTGAGGAAGTATAGGCGCTGTTGAGCTTTCTTGGTGGTAGTGTCGATGTGGGTAGACCAGGACAGATTTTTGTTGATGTGCATCCCTAGGAATTTGAAGCTGTTAACCATCTCCACCTCAGCCCCATTGATGCTGATGGGTGTGTTCAGTACTTTGCTTCCTGAAGTCAATGACCAGCTCTTTAGTTTTACTGGCATTGAGGGACAGATTGTTGTCGTTGCACCACTCCACTAGGTTCTCCATCTCCCTCCTGTATTCTGATTCGTTGTTATTCGAGATCCGGCCCTCTATGGTTGTGTCATCAGCAAATTTGTAGCTGGAATTGGAACCAAATTGTGCCACACAGTTGTGTGTGTACAGGGAGTAGAGTAGGGGGCTAAGTATGCAGCCTTGCGGGGCACCGGTATTGAGGACTATTGTGGAGGAGGTGTTGTTGTTTATTCTTACTGGTTGTGGTCTGTGGGTCAGAAAGTCGGGGATCCAGTTTCAGAGTGAGGAGTCAAGTCTTAAGTTTTGGAGCTTTGATATGAGCTTGGCTGGGATTATGGTGTTGAAGATGAAGCTGTAGTCAATAAATAGGAGTCTGATATTGGAGTCCTTGTTGTCGAGATGCTCTGGCGTAGGGCCAGAGAGATGGCGTCTGCTGTGGACCGGCTGCGGCGGTATTCGAATTGCAGTGGATCAAGGCATTCTGGGAGTATGGAGTTGATGCGCTTCATGACCAACCTCTCAAAGCACTTCATTATGACTGAATGTCAGGACCACTGAATTGTAGTCATTGAGGCACCAGTATAATGGTCATCTTCTTGAAGCAGCTGGGGACCTCGGAGCAGAGGCTGGAAAGGTTAAAGATGTCCGCGAACACATCTGCCAGCTGGTCTGCACAGGCTCTGAGTGCATGACCAGGGATCCCATCCGGACCCATCGCCTTATGTGGGTTCACTTTAGAACATAGAACAGTACAGCACAGAACAGGCCCTTCGGCCCTCGATGTTGTGCAGAGCAATGATCACCCTACTCAAACCCACGTATCCACCCTATAGGACACTATGGGCAATTTAGCTTAGCCAATCCACCTAACCCGCACATCTTTGGACTGTGGGAGGAAACCGGAGCACCCGGAGGAAACCCACGCACACACGGGGAGGACGTGCAAACTCCGCACAGACAGTGACCCAAGCCGGGAATCGAACCTGGGACCCTGGAGCTGTGAAGCATTTATGCTAACCACCATGCTACCGTGCTGCCCTAAGGCACTTTCAGAAAGGTCGATCTGACTCTGGAAGCTGTGATGGTGGGTATGGGCTGCTGGGGCACTCGACAGCGGATTGTTGGTTTCTTGCTCGAACCAAGCATAGAATGCTTAAGTTCATCGGGGAGGGATGCGCTGTTGCTGGAGATGCTGCTGGGCTTCGCTTTGTAGCCGGTTATGTTGTTTAGGCCTTGCCACAACCGCCGAGAGTCTGTAACGCTAGTCTGTGACTCAAGCGTCTGACATTCTCTCTTGGCATCTCGGATGGCTTTGCGGAAGTCGTACCTGGATTTCTTGTATAGGTCAGGGTTGCTTGACTTGAATGCCTCAGACCTGGCCTTCAGTTGGGAGTCAATCTAACGATTGAGCCATGGTTTCCGGTTGGGGAATGTATGTACTGCTTTCTTTGGTACGCAGTCGTCCACACATTTGCTGATGAAGTCTGTGACGATGGTGGCATACTCATTTAAGTTGGTTGCTCATTTCTTAAATATGGACCATTTAGGTGGTGCTGCCAATCGCCAACCGAGCATGATTCTCCAGCGGGCGATCAGGGAGGCATCCCCATGAATAGTTGTGGCTGATCTGATACCCCGAAGACCCACTCCTTTGGGCATGGTTCTACTCTCACAACTCTGGAAGTGGCCTCGAAGAAGTTTGTCCAGTATCCGACAAGTCTGGGGCATGCCCAGAACATGTTGCTGTAGTTGGCTGGGCTTCCATGGCAACATTTGCATTTGTCTTCCACATCCAGGAGGAACCCAATCGTTCGAATTCTGGTTAGGTGCACTCTGAGCACCACATTTACTTGATTGTGGCTCAGCCCTGCGGACATGAAGCTGAAGTTCACCCCGTGCTTAGCTTCTATCCAGAGTCCTCCCTCTAACTCTATGCCTAGTTCCTACTCCCATTATTTCCTTGTCTCTTCCAGTGGGGAGCGTGCCTCCTCCAGCAGTCGCCTGTACAAGACCTACCATTTCCCTTCCCAAGGTCACCTGTGCCCTGCAGTTCTTCTACTAACAAGTGTCCTTGTAAGTTGTTTCCTGCGGAGGAAGGTTTTGACCTGAATATATCTCGGGTCGTGCCCTCTTGGCAACTGGAACGTCTCCGTGAGTTCCCCCAGGGATGCTGCTCTATCGCCTGCATACATGTCCCTGACCGTCAGATGGTTAGGGACATGTATGCCTTTTGATGGTGACGCCCATTATTGCGGGAGTGATCCTGCGGTTGTTGCAGGTAGGAGCCATGGTGGACATTTCGGTTAGGCCGAAGTGTTGTCCGGAATGTGCCTACTACCATTTGGCTCCTCAAGTATTATGGGGAGATGGGGGGTATTGGAGAGAGGCTGTGAATAATGCACAGAGGGACGTCCCTATAGAAACATAGAAAATAGGTGTAGGAGTAGGCCAGTTGGCCCTTCGAGCCTGAGCCAACATTCAATATGATCATGGCTGATCATGCAAATTCAGTATCCCACTCCCACTTTCTCTTCATACCCCTTGATCCGTTTAGCCGCAAGGGCCACATCCAGCTCCTCTTGAATATATCTTATGCTGGCCCGAACAGCTTTCTGTGGTAGAGAATTCCACAAGTTCACAACTCTATGAGAGAAAGGTTCTTCTTCATCTCAGTCCTGAATGGCTTACCCGTTATTCTTCGGCTGTGACATCCCCAACATCGGGAACATTGTTCCTGCATCTTGCCTGGCCAGTCCCATCAGGACACGTTTACAAGGACCACTGGTATCCCTTCCAGGTCATCACTAACTATGATGTACTGTTCCCCTTGGTCCCTAACCATCCTCGTCATTTAAATGCTGTTTCCTTATTGTCAAGTATGGCCACCCCCCTAGCCCTCATCATGTAGCATGATTGTTAAGTCTGTCCCACCCAGCTCAGTCTTACCCGCAGTGATTCTTCTTCAGGTGGATCTCCTGGAGGAAGACTATGTCGGCTTAGAATTTTCAGATGGATGAAGCCTTAAGATCTTTTCACCGGGCTGTTGCATCCCTGACGTTTCAGGTGACTATTCTAATGGGGGGCGTTTCTGCCTCCCCCCCCCCCCCCCCCACCCCATAACACCTCTTTAGCCAGCTCCACCAGGTCCACGCCTCAATCATCCTTGTACCCACTTCAAGATGTCCTCTACAAAGTCCCCTCTAATTCACTCACCACCCTGATTTGGGAATCAAAGACCTCCCTCCCCCACCAGCTGCTCAAACATGCTCGCCACATACTTTATGGCCTGCACTCCCTCGATCCCCTCAGTCAGCTCCACGATCCAGAGAATCTGCATCCTGGAATGGCTCTCCAGCTCCTCCGCCTTCTCCCTCAACCTCTTATGGCTCGCTGCCATAAGTACCATCTCCACCTCCAGCGAGGCCAGTCGGTCCTTCTGCTGCACCACCGACTGCTCCACCATCTGGAGTGTCAGACCCTGCACCTCCAGCCCTTGCTCCATTCTCTAGATCGCCATCCTGAACAGCTCAACCACGTTAGCCAGGTCCTCTGAGGCCTCCTGCCTCTGCTGCTGGAACTTTGCGTTCAAAAAGTCCACAAGCTGTTAGGTAGACCAAAGAAGGCAACAATGCTCCAGCACCCTCCGCCATTTTTTCCTGTGTTGCACCTCGAATAAACTTTTGCTCAAGCTGCTGCTTACCTACTTGTTACATTCCTCATCTGGTAAGACATAAAACGGCTCCATGGATGAGTACTTCAATTCCTCACACCAGCAAACACACCCCTTAAATCGGGTGGAAAAGGATCGAGAAATTCCATCTCGAGCGGTAGACACCAAATGTGTGACCACTCCATGGCCGCCACTTTAAGTCGAACTTCGCAAACGAAGATTTCAACCTGCAAACTTGCTATGAAGAATGGTGTGCTAAAAATCATAATCTGAAACAAAGATTCTTTTTTCCTTTTGCTTTTTTTTTGACCAATTTCCCTAGGTGTTTGCTTTGCGTGTGTGGAAGGAGGGGATGAGTTAAAGTGGTGAGTTAGGAATTAGTCAATAGTTAACCAGTACTATTTTCTGCATAGTTCATTATAGTTCTTGTTATAAATAAACAATTATTGTCTTTAAACATAAAAACCTAGTGACTGTAATTATTGAGCAATCGCCTACTGGCTCACCAGCTGATAAAGCAGGCAGCCAGGAGGGACACAGTGCAGGTGAGGGACGGGAATGACAGGCTAGTCACAGCGACCAATAATATCAGCGACTTCTGCAGGGGAGGTAGACCTCCGAGACCCCAGAGAGGGACTCTAAGATTAATTTGTTTCTTGACAGGCTGGACAGTTGTGGGGGATAAAAAGGAACAGGGACTGGAAGCTCCGTTTGGACGGGAAGAGATCGTGGAGAGCATCAACTCCATGCAGTCCAGGAAGGCACCATGTCCAGATGGAATCCTGGTGGTGTTGGATAAAATGTTCATGGAAGCACTGGCCCTGCACCTGCGGGAGATGTTCGATGATTCGCTGTCAAGAGGGGTCCGGACGCCCACGCTGGCACAGGCCTTGATATCGCTGATCATAAAAAAAGACACAGATCTGACAGTGTGCAGGTCATACAGACCCATCTAACTCCTGAACACCAATGCCAAAGTCCTGCCGGAGGCCCTGGCGAGGCAACTGGAAAGTTGTGTGTCAGTGGTACTGCTGGAAGATCAGACCGGGTTTGTCAAGAACAGACAGCTAACGGTGAACATGCTGAACATGTTTATGACCCCACACCAGAAGTGATCATCTCCCTAGATGCAGAGGAGGCTTTCAATAGAGTCGAATGGATAGATAGATAGAATTTACAGTGCTGAAGGAGGTCATTCAGCCCATCGAGTCTGCACCGGCCCCTGGAAAGAGCACCCCACCCAAGCCCGCACCTCGACTCCATCCCAGTAACCCCACTTAACCTTTGTTGGACACTAAGGGCAATTTAGCATGGCCAATCCTCCTAACCTGTACATTTTTGTACTGTGGAAGGAAACCGGAACACCCGGAGGAAACCCACGCACGCGCGGCGAGAACATGCAGACTCCGCACAGACAGTGACCCAAGCCGGGAATCGAACCTGGGGCCCGGAACTATAAAGCTAACCACTGTGCTACCGTGCTGGAGGTATCTCATGGAGATACTGGAATGATTTGGGTTTGGGCCAGAGTTCACCTCATGGATGAAACTGCAGCATTCCCGTGGCGAGCATTTGGTCAAATACTCTCAATACTTGTGGCTGCACGGAGGCACGAGGCAGGGATGCCCACTGTCCCTGCTGCTCTTCGTCCTGGCAATCGAGCCAATGGGTCGTCAAAGGGGTGGAAAGGCAATAAAAGGGGAACAGAGAGCAGAGTCTCACTCTATGCAGATTACCTCTTATGTCTCAAACACCCCAAGCCAGCATGGAGGAATAATGAAACTCCTAAGGGAGTTCGGAGCCTCCCCAGGTTACAAACCTAACCTGAACAAGAGCAAAATCTTCCCCGTGAACCCCCTGGGGGCTTGGGGTGCTGCTGTTCAAACTGGCCCAAACCAAGTTCTGAAACCTAGGGATCCAGATAGCCCATGACTGGACACTGATTCATAAGTGAAACCTGTCGAGCCTAATGGAAGAGATAAAGAGAGATTTGCAGAGATGGGACTCGCTCCTGCTGTCTTGGCGGGAAGAGTGCAGACAATAAAAATTAACGTGCTGCCAAGATTCCTCCTCTTATTCAGTTCCCTCCCAATCTTCATCCCAAGGCCTTCTTCACCAAGGTAGATAAATTAATTATGGTGTTTGTGTGGGCAGGAAAAAACCCCAGGATCTTACAAAGAAGGAGGAATATGGTAGGGTTGGCTCTGCAAGGGTACAAGGTTGGGTGAAAAAGCCAGAGCCGGAATGGGTGCAAATGAAGGAGACCTCCTGCATGGGGTCAGCCCTCCAAGCATTGGCTAACGCAGCAAGGGTATGAGGGTGGGTGAAAGAGGTGGAATGAGTGCAAATGGAGGAGGCCTCCTGTATAGGGACATCACTCTGAGCACTGGCTACAACCCCACTCCCATTTCCTCCATCCAACAACTTAAATAACCCGGTGGTGGTGGCCATTCCAAGGACCTGGCACCATTTTAAACTTGGTCCTCTATGGCCCCATCTGCAAATACCATAAATTCATTCCTGCAACAATAGTCGTCTCCTTCAAATTATGGAGACTGAACAAAGTGGACAGTTGAAGACCTGTATGCAGACGGTAGAGTGTCAACCCTGTGTTTTCTTATCTCTTCATTTTTTGTTATAAATACAAATGAAAATCAATAAAAATACTTTTTTTTAAATAGGGCCAAAGATTTCAGGTATTTTCATAAGCATTATTGGTTAATTCCTATGTGTTGTGACTCCCGGACCAGTAGGGCCGGAATTGCGCACTTGCCCAGGGTGTTGTAACAACATCTGAATAGCTTTGCAGCAACTGTTGTAGTGTAGAGGAAAACAAAAGCCTATTTGGACACTGCAGGGCCCCAAAAGTAACAATGCGGTACCTGACCAGATAATCAATTTTTAGTGTTATTGATTGAGGGATAAATATTGACTTTGACTCCAGGAGAGCTGAAGAACTGACTAGCAGGTATCATTGTATCAGGCTGGGTATTTAAAATGTATTCATTGATTTCAAAAAGAAGTGGGTCAACTACTGGAAGTTTATGCACTGAAGAATATATTTTTACAAAATGGCCACTTATTAAAGTGGCATGTATAATGCATTTTTGGGAATGATTGTGCAAAAATGTTACATTGCTAATTGTTTATCTTGGGGCACTGGATATCAGGTTTGTGCACTAATTGTTTTTGCCTTTCTCTTTTCTTCCTTTTTGCCACTACTTGTTGAATCAGGCACGTGAACATTGTCTCTACATGTTGGAGGAGGCACTAACTAAGATCAAACAACAGGGAGTTGCAAAACCAGAGTGGTAGGTGATATATGCAGCAGCCAAGTACACACGTGTTTATTTACCTACACAACAGCTTCACCTTATATTTATATAGCTCCTTTAATACAGTAAAACATCCGCAGGAGTGTAACAAGACAAAAATTGACACTGAGTTAAAGATGACCAATAGCTTGATTGAAGAGTTAGATTTGAAGGAGCATTTTAAAGGAAGTGAGACAGTTGGAGGGACTGGCTGAAGGAATTCCAGAGCTATGGGCTGAGACGGCTAATGGCATGTCAATGGTAAAGACAATTGTGTTCTTCGTTAAAAACTGGTATGTTTACATGGAAACCTTTCAAGATATTAGTTCTGTATGCCCATGAGGTTTTTCGTTTGTATATTGTGCCAGTGTGCTCTCTGTCTCTCACAAATGATTGATTACATGCCATTGTGCTCCTCTCTCTAACAGGGCTAATCCTCACTCATGTGCTATAGAGATGGAATATGAAGCTTTCAAAATCACCAAGATGGCAAACTTATACAAAGCACTGGTGCTGAGAAAGGTGCGTAAACAAAATTATATATGGTTAGGGAACTATTGCATTTAATACAAAAGTGGCTTCTTAAGTCTATTTACACTATTATGCATGGCTATCAGCAGGCAAGGAGAGGCAGCAGAATAAGGAGATTGGTAAGAATTCAGAATCTTGTAGAGTCTTAGAAGCATTACATTTAAAAGGCTACAATTAAGACGCTTCGAATGAGAGACTATTTTAACTAGTGAGTGTGAAATGCAAAGAGTTATAACTGGAAACTAAATTGAAAATAAAGTATACAGCACTGAATTTTAACTATGGGCGACACGGTAGCACAGTGGTTAGCACTGTTGCTTCAGAGCTTCAGGGTCCCGGGTTCGATTCCCGGCTTGACTCACTGTGTGCGGAGTCTGCACGTTCAATAGCATCCCAAAGTTGAGGCTTAAGTGTGTTAAAGTCCTCTCCAACAGCAGAATACAGGCTGTTGTTCACAGCATTCACCACCCAGTTCAAACTGGGGTCTTTGCTGATCTCATGACTTTTAGCTGTTCTGAAGTCATAATCTGGGCGGAACGATGCATTGAGTGTAGCGATCAGGTAGAAGAGTGTTTTGCGGTTACACTTGTCAAAGAGTAGTCCCTCTCCTTCATCTCCACTTTGGCTTTTACTGAACCTGTTTGAGCTAATTCCAGTAGTCTGAGGTGGTGAGAGAGCTCCCCGTGTCTGCGTGGGTTTCCTCCGGGGTGCTTCGGTTTCCTCCCACAAGACATGTTTGTTAGGTAATTTGGACATTCTGAATTCTCCCTCTGTGTACCCAACAGGAGCCAGAATGTGGCGACTAGGGGATTTTCACAGTAACTTCATTGCAGTGTTAATGTAAGCCTACTTGTGACAATAAAAAGATTATTATTATTAATAAGTGTTGGGTATGACAATGTTAAAATGAGAACAATTATGCTCCATGCACCATTGATCTGGAGCAGGCCTGATTACTGCATTGTGTCATGATTGTTATGGGTCAGAGTTTAAAAACTCCAAAGTGTATTATGGAGTTCACCTGACCTGTTAACTTTTTATGTTGAATTTAGCTAGGTTCAGCACAAGTGCCTACCCTTCAGATGTTATTCAACAACAGTCTTCCTAGACACTTTAATCAAAATGAGTTTTATTCTAAGAATTTTAGTTAACATTTATATAAAGACACATAACAAGAATTTTTATCAATTACAAACATAACGACCCCACACAGCTACAGTAATCTATGTATAACCCTTAATTAATTCCCCCCTTAACTGTTCCAATTCAAAAACAAAATCCTATAAACCAAAAACCCCTTTTTTAAGGACATAGCCCAGCACTCCGCCTTCTCACTTGAATAAGACTAGATTTCCCTGAAATATTGACCCCGTCTCATCAGGTTTAAATGCTTGCGGAAAGCAAACTATATATTTTAAGTTACTAAAACAACAAGTGGTTTTTCCTTGGACCAACTCTTTAAAATGAAAATAGATCGACTTCCAGTAGTGGCCCTGTCCGAATAGGTCGCGCACACGGCAGCTCCCGCCGAGATCGGACATTTGGGCCCTTTAACGGAGCGGTAGCGGCACTTCGGCGGTGATTCCCGGTGTGGCAAGAGACGCTGGAGAGGTTCCCCTTACTGCCACATGGCGGGGACCAGGAGTGGGGCCGTCAAGAAAGCAATTGTGGGGAAGCGAGCGGAATGGATCCGTGAAGACAAAATGGCGGCCGGCGCGGACCAAGCAGTGTGGGCCCAGTGGTCGAGAGAGCAGCAGGAGTTTCTAAGGAGCTGCTTTGCAGAGCTGAAGACGAGATGCTGGCCCCTATGAAGGCCTCTATGAAAGGATGGTGGAGGCTCAGAAGGTGGAGGAGAAGGCGATCAACGAGGTGAAGAGAAAGGTATCTAACAACAAGGATGAGATCCTGGGCCTGGCGGTCAGGTGGAGGTGCATGAGTCCCTGCACAAGAGATGGCAGGAGAGACTGGATGACCTCGAAAACAGGTCTAGGAGACAAAACCTGCAAATTCTGGGCCTCCCTGAAGGTGCAGAGGGGTCGGAAGCAAGCGCATTTGTGACTACAATGCTGGTGATGCTGATGGGCGTGGGGGCCTTCCCACGGTCCTTGGAACTGGACGGGGTGCATAGAGTCCTCGCGAGGAAGCCTAGGGCGAATGAACCATCGAGGGCGATGTTGATAAGGTTCCACTGTTTCACAGACAGGGAGGGGAGGGGTCAGCCCGTCCAGGCTGATCATGTGGAATGTGAGGGGCATGAGCGGGCTGGTCAAGAGGGCCCGCGTGTTCTCACACTTAAAGGGATTAAAGGCGGACATGGCTATGCTACAGGAGACGCATTTAAAACTCGCTGACCAAACGAGGTTAAGGAGGGGATGGGTGGGCCAGGTGTTCCATTCGGGGCTAGACTCATAGACCAGAGGGGTGACAATTCTGGTTAGTAAACGGGTGGCATTCGAGGCAGGGAGTATTGTGACGGACAAGAGGGGCAGGTACATTATGGTGAGTGGCAAGCTGCAGAGGGCCCGGGTGGTGTTAGTGAATGTCTGTGCCCCAAACTGGGATGACGTGGAATTCATGAGACGCATATTGGGTAAAATCCTGGACTTGAAGTCAAGTAATTTCATCATGGCGGCGGAGGGGGGGGGAATTCAACACAGTCCTGGATCCGACATTGGATCGGTCTAAGTCCAGGTCGGGAAAGAGACTGGCGGCGGCCAAGGCCCTGAGGGAGTTCATGGATCAGATGGGGGACGTGGACCCATGGAGATTCGTGCAACCTAGGGGGAAGGAGTTCTCTTTTTTTTCTCCCACGTTCACAAAGTGTACTCTCGGATTGACTTTTTTGTGTTCAGCAGGGCGTTAAACCCAAGGGTGGAGGGGGTCGAGTATTCGGCCATTGCGGTCTCAGACCATGCCCTGCACTGGGTGGACTTGTGACTAGGGCGGAGGGAGGGCTGCGCCCTCTGGAGACTAGATGTGGAACTGCTCGTGGATGAAGAGGTGTGCGGGCGGATAAGGAGGAGCATCCAAAACTCAGCACGGTAGCATGGTGGTTAGCATAAATGCTTCACAGCTCCAGGGTCCCAGGTTCGGTTCCCGGCTGGGTCACTGTCTGTGCGGAGTCTGCACATCCTCCCCGTGTGTGCGTGGGTTTCCTCCGGGCCCTCCGGTTTCCTCCCACTGTCCTAAAAAGTGCGGTTAAGGGGGAGGGGGGGGTTGTTGGGTTACGGGTATAGGGTAGATACGTGGGTTTGAGTAGGGTGATCATTGCTCGGCGCAACATTGAGGGCCGAGGGGCCTGTTCTGTGCTGTACTGTTCTATATCTATGTGACAACAAATGATACAGGGGCGGTAACAGCAACAACGGTCTGGGAGGCTATGAAGGCAGTTGTCAGAGGGGAGTTAATTTCTATTAGGTCCTGTAGAGAGAAGAGGGAGAGGGCGGAGAGGGAGAGGCTGGTGGGAGAGATACGTAGGGTAGACAGGAAGTACGCGGAGACCCCCGAGGAGGAGCTGCGAAAGGACCGCTGGAGACTGCAGGGGGAGTTTGATCTGTTGACCACTGGGAAGGCAGAGGCACAGCTGAGGAAGGTGAAAGGGGTATAGGGAGAATGAGTATGGGGAGAAAGCAAGTAGGATGCTGGCACACCAACTTCGCAGGAGAGAGGCGGCCAGGGAGATTGGGGGAGTTAGGGATAAGGCAGGTAACACGGTCTTGGGCCCAGAAAAGATCAACAAAGTCTTCAAGGAGTTTTATTGTAAACTGTATGAGTCAGAGCCCCCGGTGGGAGGGGAAGGCATAAAGCAATTTATGGACCAATTGAGGTTCCCCAGGGTGGACGAGGACCTGGTGGAGGGACTGGGGGCCCCGATTGAGTTGGAGGAGATAGTTAAGGGCCTAGAAAGTATGCAGTCAGGCAGGCCTTGGGACCGGACGGTTTCCCTGTAGAATTCTACAAGAAATTCTCAGAGCTGCTGAGCCCACTCCTGCTAAGAACCTTTAACAAGGCTAAGGACAGGGGAACCCTCCCCCCGACGATGTCGCAGGCTTCTATCTCTCTCATCCTGAAGAGGCAGAAAGATCCGCTTCAATGTGGGTCCTACAGGCCGATATCGCTCCTGAACGTGGATGCCAAACTGCCAGCTACTTGACTACTATCTTGGCTACTAGAATAGAGGATTGTGTCCCGGGAGTGATTGTTGAGATAGAGAAATACAGCACAGAACAGGCCCTTCGGCCCACGATGTTGCGCCGAACTTTTGTCCTAGGTTAATCATAGAATTTTGGACACTAAGGGCAATTTTTCATGGCCAATCCACCCAACCTGCACATCTTTGGACTGTGGGAGGAAACCGGAGTACCCGGAGGAAACCATCGCACACACGTGGAGGATGTGCAGACTCCACACAGACAGTGACCCAAGTCAAAATCGAACTTGGGACCCTGGAGTTGTGAGGCAATTGTGCTATCCACAATGCTACCGTGCTGCCATTAAGAAGAAGTTAACCTACACTCCATTATTCTACCCTAATCCATGTACCTATCCATGATGAGGATCAGACGGGTTTCGTCAAGGGCAGGCAATTGAATACAAATGTGAGGAGGCTCCTAAACATTATCATGATGCCCTCAGAAGGAGGGGATGCAGAAGTAGTGGCTGCAATGGATGCAGAGAAAGCCTTTGACCGGGTGGAATGGGAGTACCTGTAGGAAGTGTTGGGTAGGTTTGGATTTGGTGAGGGATTCATAGGGTGGGTCAAGCTACTGTATAAGGCCCCGGTAGCAAGGGTATCCATGAACCGGCTGAGGTCGGAGTATTTTAGGCTGCACCGAGGGACGAGGTGGCGTGCCCCCTATCCCCGCTACTAGTTGCCCTGGCAATTGAGCCGTTGGCCATAGCGCTGAGGACTTCAAGGAACTGGAGGGGGCTGGTCCGGGGGGGGGGGGGGGGGGGGGGGGGGGGGGGGGGCACCGAGTCTCGCTTTACGCAGACAACCTGCTATTGTATATTTCGGACCCGCTAGAGGGGATGGGAGGTCATGCGGGAGCTTCTTGGAGTACAAGTTGAACATGGGGAAAAGTGAGCTGTTTGTAATCCACACTAGGGGCCAGGAGGAGAGACTGGGGGAGCTCCCACTCAAGATGGTGGAGAGGAGCTTTCGTTAGCTAGGTATATGTGGCCAGGTACTGGGATGCCCTACAATAGGCTCAATCTGTCTCGGCTTGTAAAGCAGATGGAGGGAGACGTCAAAAGGTGGGACATGCTCCCGCTTTCCCTGGCGGCAAGGGTGCAGACCGTGAAAATGCGACCTCCCCAGATTCCTGTTCGTTTTCCAGTGCCTTCCCACCTTCATCCCCAAATCCTCCTTCAAGCGGGTGAACAGGATTATGACGGGATTTGTGTGGGCCAACAAGACCCCGCGAGTTAAAAGACTGTTTTTGGAGCGCAGTCGGTGGTGGGGAAGAGGGTTGGCGCTTCCGAACTTCTGTAGCTACTACTGGGCGGCTAACGTAGCCATGATTAGGAAATGGGTAATGGAGGAGGGTTCGACGTGGGGGCAGCTGGAGGCGGTGTCATGCACAGACACCAGCCTAGGGGCACTAG
The DNA here is from genome assembly GCF_902713615.1 of Scyliorhinus canicula. NCBI lineage: Eukaryota > Metazoa > Chordata > Chondrichthyes > Carcharhiniformes > Scyliorhinidae > Scyliorhinus > Scyliorhinus canicula. Next base: position 70,624,956 of record NC_052163.1, on the reverse strand, counting down.
TAACGGCACCGCTGCCATTCTCGCCAGTATGATACACCACAAGCCCGGTGGTGATGGCAGCACTGAGGGTCTGGGGTCAGTGGAGAAGGCACAGGAAGGAGGAGGGAGCCTCAGTTTGGACCCCGATACGGAATAATCATCGATTTGTTCCGGGCAAAATAGACGGGGGGTTTCAAAGCTGGCACAGGGCAGGCATTAAAAGGATGGGGGACCTGTTCATAGATGGGACTTTCCCCAGCTTGAAGGCTCTGGAGGAGAAATTCAGCCTGCCCCCTGGAAACGCCTTCAGATACCTCCAAGTCCGCAACTTTCTCAAAAAACAGGTGGGGACATTTCCGTTGCTACCCCCTCATAGGATTCAGGACAGGGTGGTGTCGGGCATCTGGGTAGGAGAGAGGAAGGTGTCGGACATCTACCAAGAACTGCAGGAGGCGGAGGAAGCCCCAGTGGAGGAACTGAAGGGCAAGTGGGAGGAGGAGCTGGGTGAGGAGCTAGATGAGGGCCTGTGGGCTGATGCCTGAGGCAGGGTAAATTCCTCCTCATCATGTGCCAGGCTCGGCTTAATTCAGTTTAAGGTGGTACATCGGGCACACATGACGACAGCGAGAATGAGCAAGTTCTTTGGAGTGGAGGACAGCTGTGCGAGATGTTCAGGGAGTCCAGCGAACCATGTCCATATGTTCTGGGCATGCCCGGCATGTAAAGAATTCTGGCAGGGCTTTGCGAGGGCTACGTCCAGGATTTTGGACACGCGGGTGAAGCCGAGTCCAGGAATAGCGATCTTTGGGGTGTCAGAGGATCCGGGAGTGCAGGAAGCGAAAGAGGCCAAGGTTTTGGCCTTTGCCTCCCTGGTAGCCCGGAGACGAATCTTGTTAATGTGGAGAGATTCAAACCCCACCCCCCGAGTGTGGAGACCTGGGTTAGTGACATGGCTGGGTTTCTCAGCCTGGAGTGAATAAAGTTTACCTTGAGAGGGTTCTTGCTGGGGTTCTCCTGGCAGTGGCAACCGCTCCTTGACTTTCTTGGAGAGCGTTAAAATGTCAGCAGCAGCAGCAACCCTGGGGAGGGGAGGGGGAAGGGGGGAGGGGGGAACTGATAATTTAATGTATATTCTCTTTTTCTACAATGCTAATAGCCACCTAGTTTTGTTAAATATTTTCTTTTTTTTTCTGTTATTGATTATGTAAAAATTCTGTTTGAAAAAAGCTTTAATAAAAACAATTTAAAAAAAAAAATGAAAATAGATAGACAGGCCAAAACACTTCTCTGTCTGTGCCCACAGCAGCCAAACGTGAAAGCTAAAGCAAAACTCACAGCCACAGCTCAGCTCCACCCACAAAAATGACATCACTGAAGCCATGTGATAAGACAAAAAACCTTTCTTAAAGGGATACTCACAAGACATGATGTAACAGCAAAGCTTTATTTATTTTTACTGGTTTTAAAGAGAAGACAATGCTCTCATTGTTTACCTTGTACCATTAACTGTTAGCAAGAGTTGGGTAAGGCAAGATTACTTAGCAAATGGGAATGATTGCTTTCATTATATTTTTTCAGAGCAGTAGAGTTAAGAACAATTTATAATGCCAAATGCTTGGTAATATGACACTTTACCCAAACCTGTGCTAATGAAATTGTTACAGTTATGAGGTTTATAATCTAATTTGAGACCACTTTAAATGTAGGATAAATGAAAAGGTCATGTGACCTGTTCTGAAGTCTCTGACACAAACCCTGGGTTGTTTGATTGTTAACGATCAAAGGAAGGCTAAGATTGTTTTACTGAGAAGGCATTTATGCTTGGAGCCAATGGCATTAGTGTCAGAGTTTGCAATGAGTAGACCTTTGACTCCCAAAGTCCCAGAAAGATGTTGTTGATATTAAGTTGTAAACTGTTGTGTTCAGGGATTTGGGATCAAGGATAGCTAATTAGCATTTCTGCCTAGATGTATGTTTAATGTATTTCACCTTGCCATGGGAAAGAGGGCAGAGGATGGCATTTTTGAGGCGAGAGGACAGCACGGTGGTGCAGTGGGTAGCACTACAGCCTCATGGCGCCGAGGTCCCAGGTTCAATCCCGGCTCTGGGTCACTATCCGTGTGGTTTGCACATTTTCCCCGTGTTTGCGTGGGTTTCGCCCCCACAACCCAAAAGATGTGCAGGGTAGGTGGATTGGCCAAGCTAAATTACCCCTTAATTGGAAAAATGAATTGGGTACTCTAAATTTATAAAAAATAAATGAATTTTTGAGATTAAGTTACAGGCTTCACTACAAATCATAGGAACATAGGAATTAGGAGCAGCAGTAGGCAATTCAGCCCTTCGAGCTTGCTCTGCCATTCAATCAGATCATGGCTGATCTCTTCCTGGTCTCAAAGCCACCTCCCTACCTGTTCCCTACCCATTTTTAAAAAAATCAGAAATATATCTATCTCCCTCTTGAAACTATTTAATGATTCGGACTCCACTGCACTCTAGGGCAGCATGCTCCAGAAATTCCCCTCTGCGAAAAGTAGTGCCTCCTCACCTCAGTTTTAAATCTACTGACATGAATACCTCCCAAATGAATACCACCAGATGGATAGGGGGTCTGTGTGGTCAGCAGAGATAAAATGTTGCTTTACCTTGTTTGTTATCTTCACCGGATGTGGGAGGGAAACTATCTCTGTTTGAAAAGAAAGCAGTCCTCTAAGGATTCCAGAAATTTATCTTGGCATGGTAGCAAGAAGAATCCTTTGAATGGGCTTTACGGTTGGCGGTGGATTTAAGGAACTTGCCAAAAACAGAGGGAAGTGTGGCCAGCGTCCGCACAAATAACATCAGCTCAGAATACTTTCCTCTCCACCGTGGGACTCGACAGGGATATCCTATGTCCCCCCCCCCCTACTGTTTGCACTCGCAATTGAGCCATTTGCCATCGCATTAAGAAGTTCGGGGGTATGGAAAGGGATAGTGCGGAGGGGGATAGAGCATAGGGTGTCCTTGTATGCCGATGACTTGTTCCTATACGTGTCGGAACCAAGTGTGTCAATAGGGGGAATACTGGAACTGCTTCAGGTGTCTGGGTCTTTCTAAAGGGTACAAATTAAATCTAGACGAGTGAATATTTGGGGGTGTCTCGGCCAGGGGTGGGGCCAGAGGTGGGGGGGCTGTCCATTCCGTAAGGAGGGACTTACTTTAGATACTGGGGATGCAGGTTTCCCTGCACCCCCGAGATTGGGGGGGGGGGGGGGTCCAACATTTTTAGTTTGGTGGGGAGGGTGAAAGCTGATCTAGCAAGGTGGGATGGTCTTCCTCTGTCATTGGCGGGTCGGGCACAGGCGGTTAAAATGAATGTGCTGCTGCAATTCCTGTTAATTTTTCAATTCCTGATAATTTTCCTGCCAAAGGCATTTGAATGGATGATTACCTCGTTCATATGGGGAGGGCAGGTGGCCAGAATTAACAAGGTGCTACTACAGAGAGGAAGGCAGGCAGGGGGTTTGGGTCTTCCGAACCTGATGGGCAGGATTCTCCAATCCCGCGGCAGTGTGTCCACGCCGTTGTAAACGCCATCGCGTTTTATGACGGTGTGAACGGGCCGCTCCCACGTCTAATTCTGGCCCCCACAGGGGGCCAGCACAGCACTGGACCGGTTTGCGCCGCTCCGGCTGCAGATCCCGGCGTCAACTGGGCGCCGTGGGATCCGTGCATGCGCAGTTGCGCCAGCACCAACGAGGACATGCGCAGTGGCCTCCTTCAACGTGCCGGCCCCAACGCAACATGGCGCAGGGCTACGCCGCACCAACCACGCTGGCGCCGATTATCCACACTGCGGAAAATCGCGTGCCGGCGTCGGGGTGCCGTGGACCGTTCGTGGGGATTCTCCTATCCGGCGCGGGGCTGGGAGAATCCCGCTCGATGTATTATTACTGGGCGGCGAATGTGGAGAAGGTACGGACCTGGATCAGAGGGGTTGACTTCCAATGGGTCAAATTGGAGGAGAGTTTGAGTAGGGGGTCGGGATTGAAGGAGCTGCAACAGTGCCGCTCCCGACGGCCCCGGGGAGATACTCATGGATTCCAGTAGTAATAGCTTTCTTGAGAATTTGGAGGCAGTTGTGACAACACTTTGGGTTGGGGGCAGTGTCAAGGGAAATGCCGATTCGGGGGAACCATAGATTTGAGCCAGGGAAGTGGGATGGAAATTTCCGGAGATGGATGGAGAAAGAAATTAGGATACGAAAAGATTTATTTATTGGGGTCGTTTTGAGGGATTGAAGGAGCTGGGAGCGGAGCAGGAGGAAATATTTAGATTCATGCAGGCTCGAGACTTTGCCAGAAAGGAGATACAGAGTTTCCCAGTAGAGCCGGCTTCCACATTGCTCGAGGAGGTGCTGACGACAGGAGTACTGGAGAAGGGGGTAGTATCAGCGGTTTATGGGACTATTTTGGAGGAGAAGAAGGCACTGTTAGATTGGATCAAAGCAAAGTGGGAGGAAGAGTTGAGAGGGTATGAAGGAGGGGTTCTGGTGTGAGGTACTCCAGAGGGTGAACGCCTCCACCTCGTGTGCGAGGTTGTGGCTGATACAGCTGAAGGTGGTGTATAGAGCGCACCGTACAAGGGCAAGGTGAGCCAGCTCTTTGAGGGGATAGAAGATGTGTGTGAACGTTGCGGGGAGGCCCCGCAAACCACGTTCATACGTTTTGGTCCTGTCCAAAGCTGGAGGATTACTGGAAGGAGGTGTTTAGGGTAATCTCTAACGTGGTGCACGTGAAACTGAACTCGGGCCCTCGGGAGGCCATACTCGGGGTGTCGGACCAGCCGGGGTTGGAAACGGGCATGGAGGCAGATGTTGTAGCCTTCGCCTCGTTGATCGCCCGAAGGTGGATCCTGTTGGGTTGGAGATCAACCTCTCCACCCTGTGCCCTGGCGTGGCGGGGGGAGCTGCTGGAATACTTAACGCCTGAAAAGGTCAAATGTGAACTGAGGGGATGGATGGAGGGGTACTACAATTCATGGGTGTTATTTATTATGCAGTTTCGAGAATTGGATCACATCGAACATTAGGGAGGTTGGGGGCTGGAAGGGAACCTGCACATCTTTGGACTGTGGGAGGAAACCGGAGCACCAACAGGGAGCACATGCAGACTCTGCAAAGACAGTGACCCAAGTCTGGAATCGAACCTGGGACCCTGGAGCTGTGAAGCAATTGTGCTAACCACTCTGCTACCGTGCTGCCCATGAGGGATAAATACTGGGTACCCAAAGCTAGAGTACATTGGACGACTAAGGATATTGATGATAAAATAAGGAAGAAAAAAAGAGGTATATGATGCATGCCGGAATATATTAGCAATGGAAATCAGGAAGAGTATCTCAAATGCAGGAGAGAGGCATATGAATAACAAAGGCTAAGAGGAAGCATGAGGAAAGGTTTCCAGGCTGTGCTAAAACAAATGGCTAAATGTTCTTCAAGCATATTAATGGTAAAATATTAATGAGGGATAGAGTGGGGCCCATAAGGGACAAGTAGGGTAAACTGGTCACTGTAGCAGAGGGTATGCCAGTAGTACTAAATGAGCACTTTGCTTTTGTCTTTACCAAATTAGAAATAGTAACAATGGCCCAGTGGAAAATGTGGGTGTTGAGCCACTGAGCAGTATAGTGATTGATAAAGAAAAGGTGCTCATAGATTTTTTTTTAAAAGGCTGGCAGCACCCCACATAGAGAAGTCGACAGGCCTGGATGGGATGCATCCTTGATTAACATAAGAACGCAAGAACTAGGAGCAGGAGTAGGCCATCTGGCCCTTCGAGCCTGCTCCTCCATTCAATAAGATCATGGCTGATCTTTTTGTGGACTCAGCTCCACTTACCCACCCGCTCACCATAACCTTTTACTCCTTTACAGTTCAAGAATCTATCTATCTTTGCCTTAAAAACATTTAATGAAGGAGCCTCAACTGCTTGACTGGACAAGGAATTCCACAGAATCACAACCCTTTGTGTGCAGAAGTTCCTCCTCAACTCAGCGTTAAATCTGCTCCCCCTTATTTTGAGGCTATGCCCCTTAGGGGTTTCACCCGCCAGTAGATGCAACCTCCCTGCTTCTGTCCTATCTATTCCCTTCATAATTTTATATGTTTCTATCAGATCCCCCCTCATTCTTCTAAATTCCAATGAGTATAGTCCCAGTCTACTTAGTTTCTCCTCATAAACTAATCCTCTCAACTCTGGAATCAACATAGTGCACACCCTCCAGCGCCAGTACATCCTTTCTCAATTAAAGAGACCAAAACTGTACACAGTACTCCAGGTGTGGCCTCATTGCTGAGAGAGGTAGGGGAGAATATTGCAGAGCCGTTGACAGAAATTTTCCAGGCCTCTCAACACAGGATTAGTCCTGGGGGACTGTAGGATTGCAAATGTGGTGCCGTTGTTTAAGAAAGGGGCAAAGGATAACCCAGGAAACTACAGACCAGTCAGCTTTACATCAATAGTGGGAAAACTGGTGGAGACCATAATACAGGATACGATCGAGAAAAATCAGTTAATACTAGACAGTCAACATGGCTTTGTCAAGGGCAGGTAGTGTCTGACAAATTTAATTGAGTTCCTTGACGAAGTGACACAGGCAGTGGATGAAGGTGGTGCTGTGGACGTTGAATATTTGGACTTTCAGAAAGCTTTTGATACAGTGCCACATGTGATGCTAATCCTCCACAAATTGTTGGTCAGACCACATTTGGAGTATTGTGTACAGTTCTGGGCACCTTATTTAAGGAAGGATGTTAAAGCCCTAGAGAGAGTGGAGAGGAGAATTGCTCAAATGACACCTGGAATGAGGAATTTTAGACACAGGGAAAGATTAGAGAAATTGGGCTTGCAGAGCAGGGAAGTTCTCTTTGGAGCCGAGAAGATTAAGAGGCAACCTTATTGAGGTGTTCAAAATTCTCATCAATTTTGACAGGGTAAAGAACATAGAACATACAGTGCAGAAGGAGGCCATTCAGCCCATCGAGTCTGCACCGACCCACTTAAGCCCACACTTCCACCTTAACCCCTCCTAACCTTTTTGGATACTACGGGCAATTTAGCATGTCCAATCCACCTAACCTGCACATCTTTGGACTGTGGGAGGAAACCAGAGCATCCAGAGGAAACCCATGCAGACATGGGGAGAACGTGCAGACTCCGCACAGACAGTGACCCAGCGGGGAGTCGAACCTGGGATCCTGGCGCTGTGAAGCCACAGTTTAGGATTTAGGAGCCGGAAAAGACACGAGGGGCTGAATGGCCTCCTTCTGTGCTGTAAAATAACAATGGTGAAGGTTGGCAAGGTGGGAGGCAGAATAGAGATGGAATTCATTCTCGTTGCCAGAAGATGACAATTGGTGTTCTTCAGAGATCCATACTGAGATTTCGTATTTTCAGGATATGTCAGACTTGGAATAAGATAGAGTTGTATCCTCATGTTCAAAGATGGCATTTGGTTAGGAGCTAAAGTAAGTGTAGTTGGAAGTAGTTTGTTACAAAGGGACATAGGCAGATTAAGTGAGTGGCCAAAACAATGTCAGATGGAATTTGTGTGATGTCATGTAATTTGGATCTGAGACAGATCTGAATATTTTCTTGGATGAGACACTAGAAACAGTGGAGAGATGATCAGATTTAGGAGGCCATGCAGAAAATCAAACAAAGTAATCAAAACATTAATTGGGCGTTGGCTTTTATCTGCTTTTTTATTCCAAGGAAGAAGCATTCGGATTGACCAAGAAGAAGAATAGGTCTGAGGATTGGGAGCAGTTTAGAATTCAGCAAAGAAGGACAAACGGATTGATTAAGAAGGGGAAAGTACAGTACGAAAGGAAGCTTGCAGGGAACATAAAGACTGACACTAAGAGTTTCTACAGATTTGTGAAGTTAAAGAGATTGGTAAAGAGAAATGTAGCCCCCCCCCCCCCCCCCCCCCCCCACTTACAGGCAGAAACAGGGGAATGCATAATAAGTGTCAAAGAAATGGCTGAGCGATTGAATACATTCTTGGTTCTGACTTCACAAAAGAGGACACAAATCAGATACCAGAAAGACTGGAGAACAGAGAACAGTGCAGCACAGTACAAGCCCTTCGGCCCACGATGTTGTGCCAACTATTTATCCTAATCTAAGATCAACCCAACCTACACCCCTTTAATTTACTGCTGTCCATGTGCCTGTTCAAGAGTCGCTTAAATGTCCCTAATGACTCAGACTCCACCACTTCTGCTGGCAGTGCATTCCGTGCACCCACCACTCTGTGCAAAGAACCGATCTCTGACATCTCCCCTTTACCTTCCTCCAATCACCTTAAAATTATGCCCCCTCGTGACAGCCATTTCCGCCCTGGGGAAAAGTCTTGGGCTATCCACTCTATCCATGCCTCTCATCACCTTGTACACCTCTATCAAGTCACCTCTCTTCCTTCTTCGCTCCAGTGAGAAAAGCCCTAGCTCCCTCAACCTTTCTTCATAAGACATGCCCTCCAGTCCAGGCAGCTTCCTGGTCAATCTCCTCTACCCTCTCTAAAGCATCCACATCCTTCCAATAATGAGGCGACCAGATCTGGACACAATATTCCAAGTGTGGTCTAACCAGGGTTTTATAAAGCTGCAGCAAAACCTCGCCGGTCTTAAACTCAATCCGCCTGTTAATGAAAGCCAACACACCATACGCCTTCTTAACAACCTTATCAACCCGGTGGCAACTTTGAAGGATCTATGTATATGGACCCCAAGATCCCTCTGTTCCTCCATACTTCCAAGAATCCTGCCTTTAACACTGCATTCAGCATTCAAATTTGACCTTCCAAAATGAATCACTTCACATTTACCTAGGTTGAACTCCATCTGCCACTTCTCAGCCCAGCTCTGCATCCTATCAATGTTGCAACCTGCAACAGCCCTCAACACTATCTACAACTCCACCAACCTCCGTGTCATCGGCAAACTTACTAACCCACCCTTCCACGTTCTCATCCAAGTCATGAAAACCACAAAGAGCAGAGGTCCCAGAACAGATCCCTGCAGGATACCACTGGAAACTGACCTCCAGGCGGATTACTTTCCATTCACTACCACTCACTGTCTCCTTTCGGTCAGCCAATTCTGTATCCAGACAGCCAAATTTCCCAGTATCCCATGCCACCCAAACTTTCTGAATGAGCCTACCAAAATTTATCAAATGCCTTACTGAAATCCATATAAACCACATCCACTGCCCAACCTTCATCAATGTGTCTCGTCACATCCTCAAAGAATTGAATAAGACTTGTGAGGCATGACCTGCCCTTCACAAAGCCATGCTGACTATCTTTAATCAAACTATGTTTTCTAAATAATTATAAATCTTATCTCTCAGAATCTTTTCCAATATTTTGCTCACCACAGACATAAGACTGATGGGTCTGTAATTCCCAGGGATTTCCCTATTCCCTTTCTTGAACAGGGGAACAACAATCCCCTCCCTCCAATCATCCAATATTACTCCAGTGGAGAGTGAGGACACAAAGATAATTGCCAACGGCACAGCAATCTCGTCCCTCGCTTCCCGTAGTAACCTTGGGTATATCCTGTCAAGCCCAGGGGACTTATCTATCCTGATGCTTTTCAAAATTTCCAGCTTAATATCAACCTGTTTGAGTCTATTAACCTGGTTCACACTGTTCTTATGAGCAACAAGGTCCCTCTCGCTAGTGAATACTGAAGCAAAATATTCATTTAGGGCCTCCCCCACCTCCTCAGACTCTAGGCACAAGTTCCCTCCACTATCCCTGATCGGCCCGACTCTCACTCTGATCATCTTCTTATTTCTCACATAAGTGTAGAACGCCTTGGGGTTTTTCCTAATCCTTCCCGCCAGACCTTTTTCATGCCCCCTTCTAGCTCTCCTAAGCCCATTTATGAGTTCCTTCCTGGCTCCCTGGCTAGAATGAAAGGTTTAGTGAGAGGGAAGAACTGAGGGAGATCAACATTAGTAGAGAAATGGTGCTGAGAAAATTGATGGAATTGAAGGCGGATAAATCCCTAGGACCTGAGAATCTGCATCTCAGAGTGCTTAAGGAGGTGACTCTGGAAATAGTGGATGCATTGGTGGTGATCTTCTGGGATTCTATAGTCTCTGGAAGTGTTCATGCAGATTGGAGGGTAGCTCACGTCACTCCGATATTCAAAAAGGGAGGTGGAGAGAAAGCAGAGAATTATAGACCAGTAAGCCTAACATCGGTAGTGGGGAGAATTATTGAATCTATTATCAAGGACTTTATAGCGGAACATTTAGAAAGCAGTGGTATTTATTTATTTAAAAATATTTTATTGAAGCATTTGTAATTTTCACAATTTAACATATTGTCATTTCTAAAACAACCGCGCGGGTCAACGCACAAAATGCCCCCTAAAATAACAACACACAATAAACCACATACCCCACTTCTACCGCCCTATCCCCAATTACCCGTATACTAAATTCCCTGTCATTATTTAACATTACTATGCCTCCTATTTTCTTCCCCCCCCCCCCCCTTCTCCCTTACTGCTGACGTTCAGTTTTTGTTCAAGAAATCGATGAACGGCTGGCAACTCCGGGCGAATCCCTGTATTGATCCTCTCAGAGCGAACTTGATTTTCTCCAGACTGAGAAACCCTACCATATCGCTGACCCACACTCCTGATTTCGGGGGTTCCGAGTCCTTCCATCTCAGCAAGAACCGTCTCCGGGCCACCAGGGAAAAGGCCAGAATATCGGCATCCCTCCTCCCCTTTACCCCCGGATGTTCCGACAGCCCAAATATTGCTAATTCAGGACTCGGAGTTACCCTACCTTCCAGGACTTCTGACATAACATCTGCAAATCCCTGCCAGAATTCCCTCAGTTTCGGACATGCCCAAAACATATGAACATGGTTGGCCGTGCTACCCTCACACCACCCACATCTGTCCTCCACCTCCTCGAAGAACCTACTCATCGAGCTACCGTCATGTGGGCCCTGTGAACTACCTTGAACTGAATCAAGCTGAGTCTAGCACAGGACGAGGATGCGTTTACCCTTTTCAAGGCTTTTTCCCACAGTTCAGTTTCCAGCTCTCTTCCCAACTCTTCTTCCCACTTCCTCTTCACCTCTCTGAGAGGGGCCCCTTCCCACTCTAACAATTCCCTGTATATATCCAAAACCTTTCCACCTCCAACCCCTGTTTTTGACAGCACTTTATCCTGTCGTCCCCTCAGGGGGAGGCGAGGAAAGCTTGGGACCTGTCTCCGTACAAAGTCCAGCACTTGAAGGTTCCGAGGGAAGTCTTCCTGGATGAATAGATCCCCAAACCTCTCAATCCCTGCCTGCTGCCATACCTTAAAGCCCCCATCCAGTCCTCCCGGGACAAACCGATGATTGTCACTGATTGGTGACTACACTGACGCCGCCCCCCCCCCCCCCCCCCCCAGTCTCATATGCTGCCTCCATTGCCCCCACACCCTCAGGGCTGCCACCACACAGGACTTGTGGAGTACCGAGCCGGCGAGCACGGCAGGGGCGCCGTCAGTAAAGCCTCCAGACTCGTACCTTTGCAGGATGCTGCCTTCACCCGCTCCCTGACCGACCCCTCCCCCACTACCCACTTCCTGATATGTTGGCAGCCCAGTAATAGTTAATAATGCTCGGGAGAGCCAATCTCCCTTCCCCGCGGGCCCATTCCAGGAGTATCCCCTTTACTCTCGGGGTTTTACCCGCCCATATAAACCTTGATATCGCCACATTAATACTTCTGAAAAAAGCCTTTGGGGCAAAAATCGGGAGACACTGAAAAAAGAAAAGCAGTCTCGGAAGGACAGTCATCTTCACCGCCTGAACCCTCCCCACCAGCGTCAGTGGGGGCATGTCCCATCTACAAAAATCCCTTCTCATTTGATCCACTGCTTTGCCCAATTTTAACTTGTGAAGCTGCCCCAATCCTTGGCCACTTGAATTCCCAGATACCTAAAACATTTCCCAACGGTAGCTCTTTCAGCCTCCTTTCCTGCCCCCGTGCCTGAATCACGAACATCTCGTATTTTCCCATGTTTAACTTATAGCCTGAAAATCGCCCAAATACCTCCCATGATTTTGGTTATCCCCCCCCCCCCCCAGGTCCATGATATAAAGCAACAAATCGTCCGCATAGAGAGAGACCCTGTGCTCTTCCCCCCCCCAACCACTCACTATTCCCCTTCAGTATTCGCTGCTCTCAGAGCCATTGCTAAGGGTTCTGTGACCATGGCAAACAGTAATGGGGAGAGCGGGCATTCCTGCCTTGTCCCCTGACAAAGACTAAAGTATTCTGACCAAACTCGGTTAGTTCTTACATTTGCCACCGGGGTCTGGTACAGTAGCCGGACCCACTCCACAAATCCCTGCCCAAACCCAAACCGGCCTAAAATATCCCATAGATACTTCACTCCACTCGGTGGAAAGCCTTCTCCGCGTCCATGGCAACTACCACCTCAGCCTCCGCCCCTCCACTGGCATCATAATTACATTAAGAAGCCGTCTAATATTGGATGTCAGGTGCCTGCCCTTTACAAATCCCATCTGATCCTCCCCAATTATCTCCGGGACACAATCTTCTATTCGAGTGGCCAGGATCTTTGCCAATAATTTGGCATCTACATTGAAGAGGGAGATTGGCCTGTACGATCCACAGCTCTCCGGATCCTTGTCCCGCTTCAGGATGTTGGAAATTGATGCCTGTGATAATATTGGGGGGAGTACTCCCAGCTTCTTGGACTCGTTGAAAGCCTTAACCAGGAGCGGCCCCAGTAACCCAGAGAACTTCTTATAAAATTCATCAGGTCCCGGGGCTTTACCCGATTGCATCGCCCCCAGTCCATCTATCACCTCCCCAAGCCCAATCGGGCCCCCAGGGCCTCCACCAGCTCCTCATTTATCTTGGGAACTCTAGCCTCCAAAGAATGGATTCATGCCCTCCTCCCATCCGGGGGTTCCGACTCGTATAGCTGGCTATAAAATTCCTAGAACACTTCATTCACCACCCCCGGGTCCGTCACCGTCTTCCCCCTCAAATCCTTTATTTTCCCTATTTCTCTCGCTGCCTCTTGTTTCCTCAGCTGATTCTGCCAGCATCCTGCTAGCTTTCTCCCCATGTTCATATATTGCCCTTTTTACCCTCCACAGCTGACCCTCCGCCTTTCCTGTGGAAAGAAGCCCAAACTCCATTTGAAGTCTCTGACGCTCCTTCAGGAGCTCCTCATTTGGAGACTCCAAATATCTCCTGTCCACCTGTAAGATTTCTCCTACCAACCTGTCCAGCTACAAGCACTCAGTTTTATCCCTGTGGGCTCGAACAAAATACATTCCCCTCTAACGACCGCTTTCAGTGCCTCCCAGACCCCCCCAGCTGCAGTCTCTCCCGTATCATTGATCTTTATGTACCCCCAAATGGCCCCCCTCACTCGCTTACAGATCTCCTCATCCGCTAACAGCCCTGTATCTAGTCTCCATGTGGGCGCTGGGACATTCCCGTGTCTGCCCGTAGGTCTATCCAGTGTGGTGCATGATCTGAGACCACAATTGCTGAGTACTCAGTGTCCTCAACCCCTGCTAGCAGTGTTTTATCTAGCATGAAGAAATCTATCCTGGAGTACGCCTCATGTACATGGGAGTAGAATGAATATTCTCTGCTCCCTGGTCTCTCAAATCTCCACAAATCCACCCCTCCCATGCGCTCCATGAATCACCGCAGTTCTTTTGGCATTGCTGATAACTTCCCTGACCTAGCACTCGACTGGTCCAGCCTCGGGTACAGGACCATATTAAAGTCACCCCCCCCATGATCAGCCTTAGCGAGTCAAGGTCTGGGATCTTCCCCAGCACCTTCCTGATAAACGCGACATCATCCCAGTTTGGGGCATATATATTCACCCCCACCACTGCCATTCTCTTCGCTTCCCACTAACCATAATAAATCTGCCTCCCGGTTCTACCTCCATCTTCCCCACCTCGAATGTCACCCTTTTATTAATCAGGATAGCCGCCCCCCCCTTGTTTTAAAGTCCAGTCCTGAGTGAAACACTTGCCCGACCCATCCCTTCTTTTAATCTAATTTGGTCTCCCAGCTTCAAGTGTGTCTCCTGTAACATTGCCACGTCCGCTTTTAATTGTCTCAGGTGTGCAAACACACAAGCTCTCTTAACCGGCCCGTTCAGTCCACGAACATTCCACATAGCCAGTCTGGTCGGGGGGTGGGGGGCTTGCCCCCTCCCCTGTCGATCAGCTATGACCTTTCCTAGGCCAGCTCCTAGCCCGTGTTCCACACCTCGCTTGATCCGCCACTCGGCGGCGACTGCCATCTGATCTCCATCTCCAGTCTCCTAACTGTCCCTTACCAGTCAGGAGTACCCCTCCCCCCACTCCCACTTTGTCTTTCCTCAGCTCTCCTCCCACTTTGCTCCCGTGAACCAGCTATCCAGCTAGCTCAGCATCTCCCACCCTCTGACGTCAAAAAGCCTGCCGACAGCCAGATTCCATCATACCTAGCAATAAAACAAGCACTCAACACAGTAACAACAATCCCAAAAAGCAAACGTACCCTCCCCCAACGCGCAGGCAAAGAGGCAAAACCCCCTCCCCCTTTAACTGATTCTTATCAGTCCTATCACCTTCAAACTGAATCCAACACAAAGGAAGAAGCTTCAAGCAGCTTAAGTGAAATTATGCATGCAAGAATCAACCATCATTCTTGTGGAAACTAAAACAGCCCATCCCATCTTAAAAGTTCTTCCCTCTGTGATATTATACATAAAGCAGTAAATCAAAATCAAATTACACAAGAAGATAAGAAAGAGAAAAAAAAATATTAAAACACCGAAACCCTTTTCTTCCCCAACATCGCAACTTAACTCACAGAATTAAAAGACCAAAATTTTAAACGAGACATAATAAAACACAGAACTATTTTTCTCACCTCACCGCCATCCTGTCTCCTACCCCAAACTCAGACCCCCAAAGTTTGAGTTTAAAAGTCGTTACACCAGATTGCCAGGTTCTACCCCTCCCCCTTTAACCGATTCTTACCAGTCCCATCACTTTCAAAGAGAATCAAACACAATAGAAGCTCCAATCAGCTTAATCAAAATTATGCATGCAAGAATCAACCATCAAAATCAAATTACACAAGAGGGAAAAGAAAAGAGAGAAAAACATTTTTTTTTTAAATAAAACACCCAAACCCTTTACTTCCCGAACATTGCAACTTAACTCACAGAATTAAAAGACTGCGATTTTAAATAAGAGAAAGCAGAACACAGAACCATGTTTCTCTCCTCCCCGCCACTCCATCCCGTCCATCAAACTCAGCCCACCACAGTTAGAATTTAAGAGTCCTTAATTTAAGAGTCCTTAAGACAGACTATTGTCTTTCATGAAAGTAAGCCCCTCTTCTGGAGAATTGAAGTACAGCTCCCAGTTCTCATAGGTCACCCATAACAGTCCGAATTTAATGTCTTTCGCAAACAGGGCTGCCTTAACTTTGTTGAAACTTGCTCTCCTCTTTGCGAGTTCTGGTCCCCAGTCTTGGTACACCCGGATCTCTGATTCTTCCCACATGTACCGTTTTGTCTGCCTTCTTGATACGCTCCTTGTTGAGGAATCGATGTAGCCTCACCACCATAGCCCTCGGGAGCTCACGACCCTGGGGCTTACGTACGAGCACCTTATGCGCCCGGTCCACCTCCAGCGGCTTGTCAAACACATCGGCCCCGACCATCTCCTGCAACATCTTCCCCACATACGCTCCCGCATCTAATCCCTCCTTCCTCTCTGGCAGCTCGACGATTTGGATATTTTGCCTGTGAAACCGGTTCTCCACTTTATTAAGCAGTCGTTTCTGTCTGTCCTGTATTATGCTAATTTCCAAAGCCATTTCAGTGGATTCCTCCTCTCGTTCAGTCGCCAGCTCCTGCAGCTTTAGAATCTCCTATCCCTGGGTTGTCATTTTCTCTTCCACCCAGTCAACCACCTCCTTAATCGAGGCTATCATCTGGGTTACATCTTCTGTACACTCCTTGCGATGCCAGGCGAACTTCTCATCCAGGTACACGACCCATTGCTCCATCGACCAGTGAGCTGACGTGGACACGCTTTGTCTCGTTACCATTGAGCTCCATGACCTCTGAATCTTGCTTTCACTCATCTTTGGGTTTCTCTTTTTTGGACTCTTATTTGGACACGGTTCCATAAATTGAGGCTCACCTCCTTTTCCTCTCCCATCAATCAACTTATGTTGAGAAATTTTCTGAAAAATCCAGCTTAAACACCATTTAAAAAAAAACACTAAGGGCGAAAGCTGCTGAATGTGCGACCTTTTACTCCATGGCCACCACCGGAAGTCATCAGCATGGATTTATGAAGGGAAAATCACGCTTGACAAATCTGTTGGAATTCTTTATCAAAGTGTTTAGCTCAGTGGGTTAGACAGCTGGTTTCTGATGCAGAAGAAGGCAAGCAGCGCGGGTTCAATTCCTATACCAGCTGAGAATTCTGAATTCTCCCTCTGTGTTCCTGAACAGGCACTGGAATCTGGCGACTAGGGGCTTTTCACAGTAACTTCATTGCATTGTTAATGTAAGCCTACTTGTGACAATAAAGGTTATTTATTAGGGACTGGTTGAGCTCAGTGGGCTAGACAGCTGGTTTGTGATACAGAACAAGGTCAGCAGCATGGGTTCAATTCCCGTACCAGCTGACCGGAACAGGTGCCAGAATGTGGCGACCAGGGGCTTTTGAAAGTAACTTCATACTTGTGACAATAAGTGCATTCAAATGATCATTGGATAGACATATGGACAATAAGGGAATAGTGTAGATGGGCTTTAGAGGGGTTTCACAGGTCGGCGCAACATCGAAGGGCCGAAGGGCCTGTACTGCGCTGTAATGTTCTATGTAACCAGTACAGTTGACAAGGGGGAGCCAGTCGATGTGGTATATTTGGACTTTCAGAAGGCGTTTGGCAAAGTCCTGCATTATTCACAATATTCACAATATTCAGCTATTCACAATATATTTTAATGATTTGGATGAGGGAACAAAATTTAACATCTCAAAGTTTGCGGATGTTACCAAGTTGGGTGGGAGGGTGAACTGTGACGAGGATGCAGGGATCCTACCACATCATTTGGACAGGTTGGGCGAGTGGGCAAATCAATGGCAGGTGCAGTATAATTTGGATAAATTATTCACTTTGTAAGCAAAAACAGGAAGGCAGATTACTACCTGAATGGTTGTAAATTGGGAGAGGGGAGTGTGCAGCAGGACCTGGGTGCCCTTGTGTACCGGTTGCAAGGCGGTAAAGAAGGCTGATGGTATGTTGGCCTTCATTGCGAGAGGTTTCGAGTACAGAAGCAGGGATGTGTTGCTGCAATTGTACAGGGCCTTGGTGAGGCCACACCTGGAGTATTGTGTGCAATTTTGGTCTTCTCTAAGGAAGGATGTTCTTGCTCTCGAGGGAGTGCAGTGAAGGTTTACCAGACTGATTCCAGGGATGGCGGGACTGTCATCTGAGGAGAGATTGACTAGGTTGGGATTGTTCTCACTGGAGTTCAGAAGAATGAGGGGGGATCTCACAGAGACTTATAAAATTCTAACAGGACTAGACAGGGTAGATGCAGGGAAGATGTTACCAATGATGGGTGTGTCCAGAACCAGGGGTCACAGTCTGAGGATTCAGATGTAAACCATTTTGGACAGAGATAAGGAGACATTTCTTCACACAAAGAGTGGTGAGCCTGTGGAATTCATTACCACAGGATGTAGCTGATGCTAAAACATTGAATATATTCAAGAGGTGGCGAGATATAGCACTTGTGAAGAATGGGATCAACGGCTAGGGGGTGAAAGTAGGTTTGAGCTATTGGATGATCAGCCATGATCGTGATGAATGGCGGAGCAGACTCGAAAGGCCAAAAGGCCTCCCCAGGGCCGGATAGGATCTACCTTCCTACCTTCAATGTATCTATGTATTCATTTATGAGATGTGGGTGTCGCTGGTTAGACCAGCATTTATTTCCCATCCCTTGTTGCCCTTCAGAAGGTGATGGTGAGTTCCCTTCTTGATCCGCTGCAGTCCCAAAGGTGTAGGTATACCACAGTGCTGTTATGGAGGATTTGGAGTAAGAATATAAGAACTAGGAGCAGGAGTAGGCCATCTGGCCCTTCGAGCCTGTTCCACCATTCAATGAGATCATGGCTGATCTTTTGTGGACTCAGCTCCACTTTCCCGCCCGAACACCACAACCCTTTATTCCTTTATTCTTCAATTCTTCCTTATTCTTTATTCTACTGGTTAGGGAGAATATCACAGCTGTACTACGGGAAGACACCTCGGAGGGCAGCGAGGCTATATGGGTAGAGATCAGGAATAAGAAGGGTGCAGTCACAATGTTGGGGGTTTACTACAGGCCTCCCAACAGTCAGCGGGAGATAAAGGAGCAGATAGGTAGACAGATTTTGGAAAGGAGTAAAAACAACAGGGTTGTTGTGATGGGAGACTTCAACTTCCCCAATAATGACTGGGACTCACTTAGTGCTAGGGGCCTGGACGGGGCAGAGTTTGTAAGGAGTATCCAGGAGGGCTTCTTAAAACAATATGTAGACAGTCCAATTAGGGAAGGGGCTGTACTGGACCTGGTATTGGGGAATGAGCCCGGGCAGGTGGTAGAACTTTCAATAGGAGAGCATTTTGGGAACAGTGACCACAATTCAGTAAGTTTTAAAGTGCTGGTGGACAAGGATAAGAGTGGTCCTCGGGTGAATGTGCTAAATTGGGAGAAGGCTACTTACAACAATATTAGGTGGGAACTGAAGAACCTAGATTGGGGACGGATGTTTGAGGGTAAATCAACATCTGACTGTATGTGGGAGGCTTTCAAATGTCAGTTGAAAGGAATTCAGGACCGGCATGTTCCTGTGCGGAAGAAGGATAAATACAGCAAATTTTGGGAACCTTGGATAACGAGAGATATTGTAGGCCTCGTCAAAAAGAAAAAGGAGGCATTTGTCAGGGCTAGAAGTCTGGGAACAGACGAAGCCTGTGTGGAATATAAAGAAAGTAGGAAGGAACTTAAGCAAGGAGTCAGGAGGGCGAGAAGAGATCACGAAAAGTCATTGGCAAATAGGGTTAAGGAAATTCCCAAGGCTTTTTACACGTACATAAAAAGCAAGAGGGTAGCCAGGGAAAGGGTTGGCCCACTGAAGGATAGGCAAGGGAATCTATGTGTGGAGCCAGAGGAAATGGGCAAGGTACTAAATGAATACTTTGCACCAGTATTCACCAAAGAGAAGGAATTGGTGGATGTTGAGTCTGGAGAAGGCTGTGTAGATAGCCTGGGTCACATTGAGATCCAAAAAGACGAGGTGTTTGGCGTCTTGAAAAATATTACGGTAGATAAGTCCCCAGGGCCGGATGGGATCTACCCCAGAATACTGAAGGAGGATAGAGAGGAAATTGCTGAGGCCTTGCCAGAAATCTTTGGATCCTCACTGTCTTCAGGTGATGTTGCGGAGGACTGGAGAATAGCCAATGTTGTTCCTTTGTTTAAGAAGGATAGCAAGGATAATCCAGGGAACTACAGGCCGGTGAGCCTTACGTCAGTGGTAGGGAAATTACTGGAGAGAATTCTTCGAGACAGGATCTAGTCCCATTTGGAAGCAAATGGATGTATTAATGAGAGGCAGCATGGTTTTGCGAAGGGGAGGTCGTGTCTCACTAACTTCATAGAATTTTTCGAAGAGGTCACAAAGATGATTGATGCAGGTAGTGCAGTGGATGTAGTCTACATGGACTTCAGTAAGGCCTTTGACAAGGTCCCTCATGGTAGACTGGTACAAAAGGTGAAGTCACACGGGATCAGGGGTGGGTTGGCAAGGAGGATACAGACCTGGCTCGGTCATAGAAGGCAGAGAGTAGCAATGGAAGGGTGCTTTTCTAATTGGAGGGCTGTGACTAGTGGTGTTCCGCAGGGATCAGTGCTGGGACCTTTGCTGTTTGTAGTATATGTAAATGATTTGGAGGAAAATGTAACTGGTCTGATTAGTAAGTTTGCAGACGACAAAAGGTAGGTGGAATTGCGGATAGCGATGAGGACTGTCAGAGGATACAGCAGGATTTAGATTGTTTGGAGACTTGGGCGGAGAGATGGCAGATGGAGTTTAAAAATGTGAGGTAATACATTTTGGAAAGTCTAATGCAGGTAGGGAATATACAGTGAATGGTAGAACCCTCAAGAGTATTGAAAGTCAGAGAGTTCTAGTTGTACAGCTCCACAGGTCACTGAAAGGGGCAACACAGGTGGAGAAGGTAGTCAAGAAGGCACACGGCATGCTTGCCTTCATTGGCCTGGGCATTGAGTATAAGAATTGGAAAGCCATGTTCCAGCTGTATAGAACCTTCGTTAGGCCACATTTGGAGTATATTGTTCAATTCTGGTCGCCATACTACCAGAAGGATGTGGAGGATTTAGAGAGGGTGCAGAAGAGATTTACCAGGATGTTGCCTGGTATGGAGGGCATTAGCTATGAGGAACGGTTGAATAAACTCGGTTTGTTCTCACTGGAACGACGGAGGTTGAGGGGCGACCTGATAGAGGTCTACAAAATTATGAGGGGCATAGACAGAGTGGATAGTCAGAGGCTTTTCCCAGGGTAGAGGGGTCAATTACTAGGGGGCATAGGTTGAAGGTGCAAGAGGCATGGTTTGTCGACCACACTGGTAATGTCCTCAAAAAATTCCACAAAATTAGTTGGGCACGACCTGCCCTAGATGAACCCATGCTGCGTCTGCCCACTGGGACAATTTCCATCCAAATGCCTCGCTATTTCTTCCTTGATGATAGATTCAAGCATCTTCCCTACTACCGAAGTTAAGCTCACTGGTCTATAATTACCCACGTTTGCTCATTTCCAATCCGCCAGGACCACCCCAGAGTCTGTGAATTTTGGTAAATTATCATCAGTGCATTTTCAATTTCCTGAGCCATCTCTTTTATCACTCTGGGATGCATTCCATCAGGGCCAGAAGACTTGTCTATCTTTAGCCCCATTAGCTTGCCCATCACTACCTCCTTGCTGATAACAGTCGTCTCACGGTCCTCACCTGTCATAGCCTCATTTCTATCAGTCACTGACATGTTATTTGTGTCTTCCACTGTGAAGACCGACTCAAAAAAACCTGTTCAGTTCCTGAGCCATTTGCTCATCTCCCATTATTAAATCTCCCTTCTCATCCTCTAAAGGACCAATATTTACCTTAGCCACTCTTTTTTTGTTTTATATATTTGTAGAAACTTTTACTATCTGTTTTTATATTCTGATCAAGGTTACTCATAATCTATCTTACTCTTCTTTTATAGCTTTTTTAGTAGCTTTCTGTTGGCCCCCAAAGATTTCCCAATCTTCTAGTCTCCAATTTGTGGGCAGCACGGTAGCATGGTGGTTAGCATAAATGCTCCACAGCTCCAGGGTCCCAGGTTCGATTCCCGGCTGGGTCACTGTCTGTGTGGAGTCTGCACGTCCTCCCCGTGTGTGCGTGGGTTTCCTCCGGGTGCTCCGGTTTCCTCCCACAGTCCAAAGATGTGCGGGTTAGGTGGATTGGCTAAGCTAAATTGCCCATAGTGTCCTAAAAAGTAAGGTTAGGGGGGGGGGGTTTGTTGGGTTACGGGTATAGGGTGGATACGTGGGTTTGAGTAGAGTGATCATTGCTCGGCACAACATCGAGGGCCGAAGGGCCTGTTCTGTGCTGTACTGTTCTCTCTTTCTCTCTGTTCTCTCAATCTTTGCCACTTTGTATGCTTTTCCTTCAATTTGATACTCTCCCTTATTTGAAGGAAAAATAGGATTCGATTTATTGTCACGTGAACCAAGTATAGTGAAAAGTATTGTTCTGCGTACAGTCCCGACAGATTGTTCCATATATGATGGAGTTTATGGAGTTATTTATGGAGTTTAACCCTGATAAGTGCGAGGTGATTCATTTTGGTAGGAAAAATTTCTATGCAGATTACAGGGTCAACGGCAGGGTTCTGAGGAATGTGGAGGAACAGAGAGATCTTGGGGTTCATGTCCACAGATCTCTGAAGGTTGCCACTCCAGTGGATAGAGCCGTGAAGAAGGCCTATAGTGTGTTCGCGTTTATTAACAGGGGTCTTGAGTTTAAGAGCCGTGGGGTTATGCTGCAACTGTACATGACTCTGGTGAGACCACATTTGGAGTATTGTGTGCAGTTCTGGTCACCTCACTATCAGAAGGATGTGGAAGCATTGGAAAGGGTGCAAAGGAGATTTACCAGGATGCTGCCTGGTTTGGAGGATAGGTCTTATGAGGAAAGGTTGAAGGAGCTAGGGCTTTTCTCATTGGAGCGGAGGAGGATGAGAGGTGACTTAATAGATGTTTATAAGATGATGAGGTGGATAGATAGAGTGGACATTCAGAGACTATTTCCTCGGGTGGATGTAGCTGTTACAAGGGGGCATAACTATAAGATTCAGGGTGGGAGATATAGGAGGGATGTCCGAGGTCGGTTCTTTACTCAGAGAATGGCTAGGGTGTGGAATGGACTGCCTGCTGTGATAGTGGAGTCGGACACTTTAGGAACTTTCAAGCGGCTATTGGATAGGCACATGGAGCACACCAGAATGACAGGGAGTGGGATAGCTTGATCTTGATTTCGGACAAGGCTCGACACAACATCAAGGGCCAAAGGGCCTGTTCTGTGCTGTACTGTTCTATGTTCTATGGAAATACCTAGGACAGACATAAATGCACAATGTAAATACATAGGCACAGGAATCGGCTGAAGCATACAGGAGTGTAGTATTACTCAGTGGAGAAGATGTGTGAAGAGATCAGTTCAGTTCATAAAAAATGGGTCATTCAAGGGTCTGGTAACAGTGGGAAATACGCTGTTATTGAATCTGTTAGTGCGTGTTCTCAGAGTTGTCTATCTCCTGCCCGATGGAAGAAGTTGGAAGAGAGCATAACCTGGGCGGGAGGGTCTTTGATTATGCTTTCCAAAGGCAGCGGGAGGTGTAGACCAAGTCAATGGATGGGTGGCAGGTTCACGTGGTGGACTGGGCTGTGTTCACTGCTTTCTGTAGTTTCTTACGGCCTTGGGCCAAGCAGTTGCTGTACCAGGCTGTGATGCAGCCAGATAAGATGCTTTCTATAGTGAATCTGTAAACATTGGTAAGAGTCAATGTGGACATGCTGAACTTTCTTAGTTTCCTGAGGAAGTGTAGACGCTGTTATGCTTTCTTGTCGACATGGGTGGACCAGGACTGATTGCACATCTAGGAATTTGAAGCTGATCATCTTCTCCACTTCGGCATCACAGATACAGACAGTGTGTGTACGATACTCCGCTTCCTTAGTTTTACTGACCTTGAGGGAGAGATTGCTGTCATTGCATCATGCCAGTTCCTTCCTGTACTCTGACTCATCGTTGTTCGAGATCCGACCCACTATGTGTCATCAGCAAACATATAGATGGAGTTGGAGCCACATTTTGCCATACAGTCATGTATGTATCGGGGATATAGCAGGAGCCAAAGTATTTTGCCTTGCAGGGCCCCAGTATTAAGGACTATCGTGGAGGAGTGCAATTCAAAAGTGAGCAAGTAAAATGTCAGTTGTACAGAGGCTTGGTTAAACTGCATGTGGTGTATTGCTTTCAGTTCTGGGTACTGCATGTCAGGAAAGATATACTAGTCTTGGAAAGTTTACAGTGTGAATTCATCATTCTTATGCTTGGGCTTAAAGAGTTAAACTGAGGATCGGTTCATTTTCTTGCCTTAGATTTTCTCGAGTTGACAAGTTTTGAGGCTTTAAAAATGACAAAGGTTTTTAATTGGTAGGTACAGAAAAACAATTCACTTATTTGGAAAATCTAGAGAAAGGATCTGACCTCAGTTATTTAGAAGAAAATCAAGAAACACTTTATCCATACGAAAGGTTCTGAAATCTAGAATTTTATAATTGTTGTGGCACAAAATGAGTCTTCTCTGCAAGAGCAACCCATCTCACACCACTCACTCGCCTTTCCCCATAGCCCTGCAAATTACCTCATTTTCTTTGAAAGGTTCTGTTGAATCTGCCTCCAACAGAGGCAGTGAATTCCAGATCCTAACCAGTGGCTGTGTGAAAATGTTTTTCTTCATGTCACTGTTGCTTAATTTGCCAATCACCTTTAAAATCTCTGGTTCTCGAACTTTCTGTTAACTGAACTGTCGCTCCCTTCCTACTCTGTTCAGACATCTCAGAATTTTAAACACCTCAATCAAATCTCCTTTTAATCTTCACTTCTCTGATGAGACCAGCCTCAGATTCTCTGATCTATCTGCATAATCAAAGTTCTTCCTCCTAAGAACCTTTCTCATGAGTGCTTACTGCATCCTTTCTAATGCCTTCACATCGTTCCTAAAGTATGGCTCCCAAAACTGGACACAGTATTCCAGTTGAGGCTGTTGCTTTTGTGCCCAATATCCTTATTTATAAAGCCCAGGATCCTGTATGCTTAACTAATGACTTTCTCAACTTGTCCTGCCATCTTCAATGCTTTGTGTACGTGTATCTCCCAGATCCTTCTGCTCTTGCACCTCCTTAAAAATTGTGCCTTTTTTAATTATTATATCCCTTTGTTCTTCCAAACAAGGCAAATCACTTCACACTTCTCTCTATTAAATTCCATCTGCCCTTTATCTGTCCATTCCACCAGCTTGTGTTCTATTGAAGCTTATCATAGTCAATTCCCAGTTCATAATACTGGTTTTGTGTCTTCCTTGTACTGAAATCTGTGGATGCTGGGGGACAATTGAAATTCTCAAAAAGAGGAAATGGAACAAAGGAGGCTAAATGGAGTTGAGGCATAGAGCAGCCATGATCTAATTAAATGGCAGAGCAGGCTCAAGGGACTGCATGATCTACTCCTTTCCTATTTACTTGTTGCTTCTTTCATTACTAGGTTGGAGAGATTAATAAGTCAACTCAAAATGAACCTTTGCACCCACAACTGACAAAAGTGGAGACTCCAGTGGCAACAGCTTGTGACAAAGATGGTGAAGCGTTTATTTCCGCATCACATCTCCATTCTGTGAGTACATCTCTTGTCTCAGTGGAGGAATCAAGTCCCTTGTTTTCTCTGGAGTAGTAGTGATTTAAGAATTGCTGCTCTGAAGCGTAACTACTAAACAAAAACAACATTTTTTTTTTTTTTTAGAACTAGGAGCAGGAGTAGGCCATCTGGCCCCTCGAGCCTGCTCCGCCATTCAATGAGATCATGGCTGATCTTTTGTGGACTCAGCTCCACTTTCCGGCCCGAACACCATAACCCTTAATCCCTTTATTCTTCAAAAAACTATCTATCTTTACCTTAAAAACATGTAATGAAGGAGCCTCAACTGCTTCACTGGGCAAGGAATTCCATAGATTCACAACCCTTTGGGTGAAGAAGTTCCTCCTAAACTCAGTCCTAAATCTACTTCCCCTTATTTTGAGGCTATGCCCCCTAGTTCTGCTGTCACCCGCCAGTGGAAACAACCTGCCCGCATCTATCCTATCTATTCCCTTAATAATTTTAAATGTTTCTATAAGATCCCCCCTCATCCTTCTAAATTCCAACGAGTACAGTCCCAGTCTACTCAACCTCTCCTCATAATCCAACCCCTTCAGCTCTGGGATTAACCTAGTGAATCTCCTCTGCACACCCTCCAGCGCCAGTACGTCCTTTCTCAAGTAAGGAGACCAAAACTGAACACAATACTCCAGGTGTGGCCGCACTAACACCTTATACAATTGCAACATAACCTCCCTAGTCTTAAACTCCATCCCTCTAGCAATGAAGGACAAAATTCCATTTGCCTTCTTAATCACCTGTTGCACTTGTAAACCAACCTTCTGTGACTCATGCACTAGCACACCCAAGTCTCTCTGAACAGCGGCATGCTTTAATATTTTATCGTTTAAATAATAATCCCGTTTGCTGTTATTCCTACCAAAATGGATAACCTCACATTTGTCAACATTGTATTCCATCTGCCAGACCCTAGCCCATTCACTTAACCTATCCAAATCCCTCTGCAGACTTCCAGTATCCTCTGCACTTTTCGCTTTACCACTCATCTTAGTGTCATCTGCAAACTTGGACACATTGCCCTTGGTCCCCAACTCCAAATCATCAATGTAAATTGTGAACAATTGTGGGCCCAACACGGATCCCTGAGGGACACCACTAGCTACTGATTGCCAACCAGAGAAACACCCATTTATCCCAACTCTTTGCTTTCTATTAATTAACCAATCCTCTATCCATGCGACTACTTTACCCTTAATGCCATGCATCTTTATCTTATGCAGCAACCTTTTGTGTGGCACCTTGTCAAAGGCTTTCTGGAAATCCAGATATACCACATCCATCGGCTCCTCGTTATCTACTGCACTGGTAATGTCCTCAAAAAATTCCACTAAATTAGTTAGGCACGACCTGCCTTTTACGAACCCATGCTGCGTCTGCCCAATGGGACAATTTCTATCCAGATGCCTCGCAATTTCTTCCTTGATGATAGATTCCAGCATCCTCCCTATTACCGAAGTTAAACTCACTGGCCTATAATTTCCTGCTTTCTGCCTACCTCCTTTTTTAAACAGTGGCGTCACGTTTGCAAATTTCCAATCCACCGGGACCACCCCAGAGTCTAGTGAATTTTGGTAAATTATCACTAGTGCATCTGCAATTTCCCTCGCCATCTCTTTTAGCACTCTGGGATGCATTCCATCAGGGCCAGGAGACTTGTCTACCTTTAGCCCCATTAGCTTGCCCATCACTCCCTCCTTAGTGATAACAATCGTCTCAAGGTCCTCACCTGTCATAGCCTCATTTCTACCAGTCACTGGCATGTTATTTGTGTCTTCCACTGTGAAGACCGACCCAAAAAACCTGTTCAGTTCCTCAGCCATTTCCTCATTTCCCATTATTAAAACTCCCTTCTCATCCTCTAAAGGACCAATATTTACCTTAGCCACTCTTTTTTGTCTTATATATTTGTAGAAACTTTTACTATCTGTTTTTATATTCTGAGCAAGTTTACTCTCATACTCTATCTTACTCTTCTTTATAGCTTTTTTAGTAGCTTTCTGTTGCCCCCTAAAGATTTCCCAGTCCTCTAATCTCCCAGCAATCTTTGCCACTTTATATGCTTTTTCCTTCAATTTGATACTCTCCCTTATTTCCTTAGATATCCACGGTCGATTTTCCCTCTTTCTTCCGTCCTTCCTTTTTGTTGGTATAAACCTTTGCTGAGCACTGTGAAAAATCGCTTGGAAGGTTCTCCACTGTTCCTCAACTGTTCCACCATAAAGTCTTAGCTCCCAGTCTACCTTAGCTAGTTCTTCTCTCATCCCCTTGTAATCTCCTTTGTTTAAACACAAAACACTAGTATTTGATTTTACTTTCTCACCCTCCATCTGTATTTTAAATTCCACCATATTGTGATCGCTCCTTCCGAGAGGATCCCTAACTATGAGATCATGAATCAATCCTGTCTCATTACACAGGACAAGATCTAGGACCGCTTGTTCCCTCGTAGGTTCCATTACATACTGTTCTAGGAAACTATCGCGGATACATTCTATAAACTCCTCCTCACGGTTGCCTTGACCGACCTGGTTAAACCAATCGACATGTAGATTAAAATCCCCCATGATGGGCGGCACGGTGGCACAGTGGTTAGCATTGCTGCCTACGGCGCTGAGGACCCGGGTTCGAATCCCGGCCCTGGGTCACTGTCCGTGAGGAGTTTGCACATTCTCCCTGTGTCTGCGTGGGTTTCACCCCCACAACCCAAAGATGTGCAGGATAGGTGGATTGGCTACGCTAAATTGCCCCTTAATTGGAAAAAAATAATTGGGTACTCTAAATTTATTAAAAAAAAAAAAAAAAAAAAAATCCCCCATGATAACTGCTGTACCATTTCTACATGCATCAGTTATTTCTTTGTTTATTGCCTGCCCCACCATCTCGTTACTATTTGGTGGCCGATAGACTACTCCTATCAGTGACTTTTTCGCCTTACTATTCCTGATTTCCACCCAAATGGATTCAACCTTATCCTCCATAGCACCGATGTCATCCCTTACTATTGCCCGGATGTCATCCTTAAATAACAGAGCAACACCACCTCCCTTACCATCCACTCTGTCCTTCCGAATAGTTTGATACCCTCGGATATTTAACTCCCAGTCGTGACCATCCTTTAACCATGTTTCAGTAATGGCCACTAAATCATAGTCCTTCACGATGATTTGTGCCACCAACTCATTTACTTTATTCCGAATACTACGAGCATTCAGGTAAAGTACACTTATGTTGGTTTTTTTACCTCTGTTTTGAATCTTAACATCTCCAGTTTTATTCCTTTTGTTATTACTGGGCCTATTCACTGTGCTCCCCTCAGTCCCTGTACCTTGTACTGTCGCCCTTATGGATTTCTGACTATGTCTTCTCTGCCTTGCACTTTTCCCCTTACTTCCTTTTGTTTCTGTCCCTGTTTTACTACCTTCCAACTTCCAGCATTGGTTCCCATCCCCCTGCCACATTAGTTTAAACCCTCCCCAACAGCTCTAGAAAACACCCCCCTAGGACATCGGTTCCAGTCCTGCCCAAGTGCAGACCGTCCGGTTTGTACTGGTCCCACCTCCCCCAGAACCGGTCCCAATGCCCCAGGAATTTGAATCCCTCCCTCTTGCACCATCTCTCGAGCCACGCATTCATCCTATCTATCCTGACATTCCTACTCTGACTAGCTCGTGGCACTGGTAGCAATCCTGAGATTATTACCTTTGAGGTCCTACTTTTTAGTTTAACTCCTAACTCCCTGAATTCCGCTTGTAGGACCTCATCCCGTTTTTTACCTATATCGTTGGTGCCTATGTGCACCACGACAGCTGGCTGTTCACCCTCCCCCCCCTAGAATGTCCTGCAGCCGCTCCGAGACATCCTTGACCCTTGCACCAGGGAGGCAACATACCATCCTGGAGTCTCGATTGCGTCCACAGAACCGCCTGTCTATTCCCCTTACGATCGAGTCCCCTATCACTATAGCCCTGCCATTTTTCTTCCTGCTCTGCTGTGCAGCAGAGCCAGCCACGGTGCCATGAACCTGGCTGCTGCTGCCTTCCCCTGGTGAGCCATCTCCCTCAACAGTATCCAAAGCGGTATATCTGTTTTGCAGGGAGATGACCGCAGGGGACACCTGCACTGCCTTCCTACTCTTGCTCTTTCTTTTGGTCACCCATTTTCTATCTCCCTCAGTAACCTTCACCTGCGGTGTGACCAACTCGCTAAACGTGCTATCCACGACCTCCTCAGCATCGCGGATGCTCCAAAGTGAGTCCATCCGCAGCTCCAGAGCCGTCAAGCGGTCTAACAAGAGCTGCAACTGAACACACTTCTTGCACGTGAAGGAGCCAGGGACAGTGGACGTGTCCCTGAGCTCCCACATCGCACACGAGGAGCATGACACGGGTCTGGGATCTCCTGCCATGTCTTAAACCCTTGGTAAACTTAAACAACTACAATTTCAAAATAAAAATAAGTAAATTAGACAATGAAAAGAAAAAGAGAGACTACTTACCAGTCACTTACCAGGGTTAAAGAGCACCTCCTCACACTCTGCACCGAATTACCTCACTGCACCAAATGACCAAATTTCAATCCTCCACTCTGTACGAGTCTCACTCCGGATGAGTCTCCTGGAAAGTGCTTTCATTCTAACTTATTCTTTAGCAGGGCTTCAAAACTTAGTCTTTCTTTTCTCCTGCAGTCTACAGATATTATAACCTCAACTTGGCATTGTCTAATCACTACTTCCCAATTTATGTCACCTTCTATGTAATCATGGCAGTGTCCTATAAAATAACATTTGGCTTCTCCATTTGTTGACCTTGTCATGCTAAGTGCGTTAATGTGACTCCTTACTTGAGCATGTGACTGATGAAAAACCATTGACTTGTGTACTGAAGAGTCCAGCTACTATCTCTGTACCCTGGATACCGTTGACTTCATGCTATTGTATTTTGTGTCACTGACCTTCAGCCACTGTTGCTCTCGCCTGAGTGTCACTGACCTCGAGCCACTATATCCCAGTTGTCACTGAACTCAAACTGCCCACTATATCATGCATTCAAAGAACAAAGAAAATTACAGCACATTTCGGGCAGCACGGTAGCATGGTGGTTAGCATAAATGCTTCACAGCTCCAGGGTCCCAGGTTCGGTTCCCGGTTGGGTCACTGTCTGTGCGGAGTCTGCACGTCCTCCCCGTGTGTGCGTGGGTTTCCTCCGGGTGCTCCGGTTTCCTCCCACAGTCCAAAGATGTGCGGGTTAGGTGGATTGGCCATGCTAAACTGCCCGTAGTGTCCTAAAAAAGTAAGGTTAAGGGGGGGGGGCTTGTTGGGTTATGGGTATAGGGTGAATACGTGGGTTTGAGTAGGGTGATCATTGCTCGGCACAACATCGAGGGCCGAAGGGCCTGTTCTGTGCTGTACTGTTCTATGTTCTAGGAACAAGCCCTTCGGCCCTCCCAGCCTGCGCCGATCCAGATCCTTTATCTAAACCTGTCTCCTATTTTCCAAGGTCTACTTCCCTCTGTTCCCGCCAGTTCAGATTGTATTCTTCTCTTTGAAGTTAAGGCTCCTTCATTACATGTTTTTAAGGTAAAGATAGATAGTTTTTTGAAGAATAAAGGGATTAAGGGTTATGGTGTTCGGGCCGGAAAGTGGAGCTGAGTCCACAAAAGATCAGCCATGATCTCATTGAATGGCGGAGCAGGCTCGAGGGGCCAGATGGCCTACTCCTGCTCCTATTTCTTATGTTCTTATGTTCATATACCTGTCTAGATGCCTCTTAAATTATGCTATCGTGCCCGCCTCTACCACCTCCGCTGGTAAAGCATTCCAGGCACCCACCACCACCCTCTGCGTAAAAAACTTTCCACCCACATCTCATGTTCAGAATGGAGTTCAGATACGAGTGGCGTAGCGCAAGGATCTGTTCTGGGGCCGTTGCTGTTTGTCATTTTTATAAATGACCCAGAGGAGGGCGCAGAAGATTGGGTGAGTAAATTTGCAGACGACACTAAAGTCGGTGGAGTTGTAGACAGTGTGGAAGGATGTTGCAGGTTACAGAGGGACAGAGATAAGCTGCAGAGCTGGGCTGAGAGGTGGCAAATTGAGTTTAATGTAGAGAAGTGTGAGGTGATTCACTTTGGAAAGAATAACAGGAATGCGGACTATTTGGCTAATGGTACAATTCTTGGTAGTGTGGATGAGCAGAGGGATCTCGGTGTCCATGTACATAGATCCCTGAAAGTTGCCACCCAGGTTGATAGGGTTGTGAAGAAGGCCTATGGTGTGTTGGCCTTTATTGGTAGAGGGATTGAGTTCCGGAGCCATGAGATCATGTTGCAGCTGTACAAAACTCTGGTATGGCCACTTTTGGAGTATTGCGTACAGTTCTGGTCGCCTCATTATAGGAAGGACGTGGAAGCTTGGAACGGGTGCAGAGGAGATTTACCAGGATGTTGCCTGGTATGGAGGGAAAATCTTATGAGGAAAGGCTGATGGACTTGAGGTTGTTTTCGTTAGAGAGAAGAAGGTTAAGAGGTGACTTAATAGAGGCATACAAAATGATCAGAGGGTTAGATAGGGTGGACAGTGAGAGCCTTCTCCCGCGGATGGAGGTGGCTAGCACGAGGGGACATAACCTTAAATTGAGGGGTAATAGATATAGGACAGAGGTCAGAGGTGGGTTTTTTACGCAAAGAGTGGTGAGGCCGTGGAATGCCCTACCTGCAACAGTAATGAACTCGCCAACATTGAGGGCATTTAAAAGCTTATTGGATAAGCATATGGATGATAATGGCATAGTGTAGGTTAGATGGCCTTTAGGTTTTGACTTCCCATGTCGGTGCAATATCGTGGGCCGAAGGGCCTGTACTGCGCTGTATCGTTCTATGTTCTATGTTCTATCTCCCTTAAACTTTCCCCCTCTCACCTTGAAATTGTGACCCCTTGTAACTGACACTCCCACTCTTGGGAAAAGCTTGTTGTTATCCACCCTGTCCATACCTCTCATAATTTTGTAGACCTCAATCAGGTCCCCCCTCAACCTCCGTCTTTCCAACGAAAACAATCCTAATCTACTCAACCTTTCTTCATAGCTAGCACCTTCCATACCAGGCAACATCCTGGTGAACCTCCTCTGCACCCTCTCCAAAACATCCACATCCTTCAGGTAATGTGGCGACCAGAACTGCACACAGTATTCCAAATGTGGCCGAACCAAAGTCCTATACAATTGTAACATGACCTGCCAACTCTTGTACTCAATACCCCGTCTGATGAAGGCAAGCATGCTGTATGCCTTCTTGACCACTCTATCAAGCTGCGTTGCTTCAGGGTACAATTTGTCTGACCTCGCGCCATTATATTGTATCACTAGATGCGGCATAAATAGGCAGATGCTAACTGTTTTCCATGTTTTGCAGTTGAAACGAAAGCGTATTGGTGTAGGAGGCCAAAGTTCACCCAGCCCATTCCAGACCGCAGGAGAGTTGCTAAAGAACTCGGTGCTAGTGAACAATGAGCAGAGGAGTGGTGCTGGTTCAGAGAGTCCGGTATACCACTCTGACAGAACTGGAAAAAAAGATACAAGATCTCAAGATGTCTCAAAGCCCTCTGAAGGTAACAATGAGTCGACAGGACATTCCTTGTCTCCCCAGTCCAGTCCAAGCAAGAAGAAACCCACTAAAAAACAACTACTGGCAGAGAGCGCCAAGAAAGACTCTCAGAATATTGCTAAATTGTTTCAGCAGTGCAAATCTAAAGGGGTAGCAGAGGCCTCAGCCAAGGGTCTCATTAACGTCTGCAGCATCCTTGTTAATGATGCACAAGAAGGGGACAACAGGAAAGGATCCCCTTCCACTTGGATGTTGCCTGAGGAGCTGGAATCTTCTCCAGATCTCGATAAAGTGACTAAGACTGTAAATTTGAACACAACACAGAAACATTTGCAGACCTGTCATGACATGGAGGAAAAGACAAGGTAATGCTAAAAACTGCACAACGGATGTCCCTTTATTCAATTTTATTTCTGCCTATCGACTTCCTTTGTGTTCATCAAAAAGGGATGTTTCTGATAGGGAAGGGTATATTCTCCAGTTTAGGCTCCTAATGTTAGCGTCAAACTTCTTTTACACTTACAATTTAGGCTGAGGCCCATTTTAGACTAAAGGCTTGTCATTTCACACATTAGGTGTTCCTCTTGTGGCCATTTTGGGTGAGATTAGTGTTGAAACAATCTTGGTGCTGTACACTGGATTGAGGCTGCTCGTATTTCATGAAACACTTGTAGGCAGCAGACAACCTTGTTACATATCACTGGTTAGGCCTCAGCTGGAGTATAGTGCACAATTCTGGGCATCATACTGTAGGAAGTCCCTTGAAAAGGCACAATAGAAGTTTACCAGGTTAATACCAGGGATGATGATGTGTAATTTGGAGATTGGAGAAGCTGGGATTGTTTTCCATGGTGCTGGGAAGGTTAAGGGAGATATTCAAATAATGAAGGAAATATGGAGAAACTATTTCCTCTGTTAGGTGGTAACCTGAGGTCATAACTTTAAAATAACTGGCAAAAGAGGAGAAATGAGGAGCAATTTATTTACACTGAGGGTTGTTAGTATCTGGAATGCATGAAAGAGATGGCAGGATCCAATTCCAAAGCAGCTTTCAAAAGACAATTGGGCATGCACTCTGCAGGGCTTATGGGAAATGAGGGTAAGTTGGACAGTTCTTTCCAAAAGCTCCCACAGGCATGACAGGCAGAATGGTCCCTTTCTGTTCTGTAAGTTTCGATGAATCTTTCATCCGATGAGGCTGTGCTGGATTTCAACCCCTCCCAAGGCTGTAAAGGAAGCCTCAAGCACACTCCACCACTTACACTCATTAATTATTGGATCTAATCTCTATTTTTTTCATAGCATTTGTGTAAATGGTACGTGCAGCATAACAACCCTCTTGTCCAATTCTTTACGCCCGTTAGTGTGTTCCCCACATTTGAAGCCACTAGGTTACAAAAGAACATAAGAAATAGAAAGAAAAGTAGGCCATTTGGCTCTTTGAACCTGCTGTACAATTCAATAAGATCACGGCAGATCTGATTGTGGTCTGACTTCATTTTTCCTATCTGCCCGCCATTAATCCTCGACTCCTTTGCAGATCAAAAATCTATCTCGGTCTTATATACATTCAGTGACTTCGCCTCCACTGCTCTCTGGTGTCAAGAATTCCAAATATTAACTGCTCCTCATCCCCATGTAAAATGGGAGACTCCTCATTGAAACTGTGCCTCCACATGGGAAAACATCCTCTCAGGATCTACACTGTCAAGTCCCCTCAGAATATGTGTTTCAATAAGATCACATCTTATTCTTCGAAACACCAGTGAGTATGGGCTAACCTACTCAATCTTACCCCGAAGACAACTCCTTCATTCCAGGAATTAAGCTGATGAACCTCCTCCAATGCAAATATACCCCTCCTTAAATGAGGAGACCAAAACTATTCAGGACTCAAGGTGTGGTCTCACCAATGCCCTGTACAGTTTTAGCTTGATTTCACTACTTTTATACTCCACCCCCACTGGCAAAAAAGTTTAATATTCCATTTGTCTTCCGCGTTTCTTGCTGAACCTCGATGCTAACTTTTCTTGTTCTTTTACTGTAGATTAGTGTTACACAGTGACATACTCGATTGGCAAGCCATTCAGAAATGATGCCATGAAAAGTAGAACAATTTTTTTTGCAAAGACAGTAATGTGACACATGTTCGCAACAAACCCAGCAGGAGTGATGCTTGTCGAACCACTGAAACCTCGGTGCATCTTCCCTGCCATGTTTTCAATGCTCACATCCTTTCAGTCTGAGCTGAATATGTAATGTGCCGGAAGAGGCATTTTAAACTATTAATGCAAAAAATGAAAGAACAAAAATTTTCTTTTCATAATAACTAATTGTATATATTTTTTAAGGTTAATTTCCTCCACTCATCTTGAGTTCTCTTGGTGGGTTAATTACATTCCCACAATCTGGTACTGCACTAACATCTCCCACATGGTTTCCAACTCACTGGATGAAGATGAATGGTGGAATATTCCACTCTGAAGTCTAAGTTCAATGGTGGGCATGGAAGTGAGAGTGATTCCCACTGGGGGGGGAGGACAGAATGGCTGAACGTGTGCAATCTTGCACTGTTCAGCTCATTATTTATGCAACGGTGTGGAGCATGGTGCGGTGAATTTTGGGGTGGAGGGTGCAGGAAGTCCTCCCCCCCACTTCCCGGTTAACCTAATGGGTTCAAAGGTCTGGATGCCATATTGAAAGGACACTCATACAGCCTCCCTCCCGTCTCCATATAGTCTCTGCCTACCAGGTCAAACTTCTCACAAGTCCTGAAAGGCGTGCTGTTAGGTAAATTGAACATTCTGAATTCTTCCTCTATGTACCTGAACAGGCGCCGGAATGTGGCGACTAAGGGCTTTTCACAGTAACTTCATTGCAGTGTTAATGTAAGCCTACTTCTGACAAAGATTAATATTATTATTACATGCTACTGACGTGCAGATGGAAAAGTGAACATTATAATTTTCTGCTGATGGAAACTTAATCCCTGTGAGGTGGCCTTTAATGAGCATGCATGACATTGTAAAAGGCTTCCTAATATGGTTTATTAGGAAGCTGAACCCACCTTTAAACTGCCTTTAAAGTCCTGAGAACAGAATCCTTGACAAGTCACCCCTCACACCAAATTAAGTTGACCCACCCACCAAAAGCTCTCTGCTGCTGGCGGGACGAGACGATACCAGCCGAAGAGTGGGAACCATGGCTCTATCCCCAGCCTCTTGTCTCTCCCAACACCCTCCCTGAACCGCCATGGATGCACCACAGATAACTTTTTATATTCACTGATAGCAACTGCTCCTGTAAGTGCTCTCTTGCATACCAACGTAGATTTTCACTGCCGAATATCTATAGGGTATCACAGGAGTGAAACCACTTGTGATGTTACTCCAATATTTACGTATTATGTTTATAATCGCGTATGATGTTCTTGAGAAACTACCTGGTGCTCTTCCTGCCTATGTCGTTAGTACCTATGTGTACTGTGATTCATTCCAGACTCTTGCTCTTTCCTCATAGCCCATGCAGTTTTTTAATTCAAAGTGTTCGTCCCAATTCGCTTGATTTGAAAGTTACTATTGAATCTGCTTTTCATCATCACCCTTTCAGGGGGTGCATTACAGTTCATAACTTTGTGTAAAATAAAAGTGTACTTGTGGTCCCTCAATCTTTCTGCCACGGGATACCATTTCTCCTCATTTACTTTGTCAGAACCTTGTTATCATTATGAATATCTTTATCAAATCTCCTCTTGTGGGGCAAAGGCAGGCCTTTGGTATTAAGGGACAGATTAGCCAAAAACCAACTAATGGAACAGGTTTGAGGGTCCAAATGGACTACTTAAAGAGAAAATGATATCAAATATATAGGGAAGGTCTGTGATAGGTTTGTATGTTGCTGTTCATGTCCCAGGATATTCTTCTTGATGTGTATTGTTATTTCACTAAGTGACAGAGGTAGGCACACAGAAAAAATTCCTCGTGGGAAAATGCTGGATGATGCAAGCAGCCAAGGCTGGAAAGCTGCCCCCTCTGCTAGTGAGAAAAGACCAGCAACAGATGAGGTAAGTCACCTTGATGTTTGTTACTCTCGCTCTGACTTGGCTCTTTGTGCCTTGAACTTATCATCTATATTCTTTCAGAGACTAGGGTCACTGGATCTGAAACGACAACGAACTAGCAGCAATTCCTCCATCTTATGCCCACCTGAAGTTAAAGGCAGTCAGATCAAGAAGAAGGTGACATTTGAATCCTTGTTTCAGTCAAGTCAGAGGGAGAGCACCAAGGCACCTCCAGTTTCATCAAACGGAGGACAACTGAAACAGACAGCAGACATCGTTGTCAAATGCCTGACTCCTTATTACAAGGAGGGAAGGTTTGCATCCAAGGTAAAATTGAATTGTTGGTGAAT